>NW_015094506.1:18102302-18117849 GCF_001431845.1 Calidris pugnax | reverse complement strand
TCGGTGATCCCAAGTCATCAATAGTCAATGGCTTTTCAAATCAGGCAAGCACACAGGCCTTTTTCCGGGCAAGACAGGATGGTTTCTGCATCTCAAGTGTCTTGTACCACTTACTGGCTATCATCCAGCCCTGGTGAAATAAGGACTAGCCAGCAGGAGTAAACAGAACTTTAAATAAAAAGTTTTGTTCTCCTGGTGTGGGAGAGTAAGAAATGGAGACATAGCTATATAAGAGAAATTGTCTGCATGAGGCTTTCCTTCCAAAGGCTTACACGGGGAGTGTAAAGCTCCTCTTAAACATGCACTTCTCAGGCAATGGCACTTGTGGCACCCTGTGCACACAGTCTTCAGTTTTAATAGCAGCTGCTTGGGTAAAAGGAGGCTCTGTTGCCTGATTTTCTAATCCTGTCTGCATTGTTTTTAGAAACATCCTTTCTGTGCAAAGCCCTGGAGAAGAAAGTAAATTCTTTTCTGTTTTTGAGTGTCTGGGATTTGTGAACACTAGAAACAGGCCAAAGCCTTGATGATATTCTTGACATTTCAAAGTCAGCTAAGCTAAAAGTCAAATACTGCCTAATGACAGAGAATAAAAGATTATGGCTAGTATCCCACTTCAGATGCATGAGACCTCATGGCTTCTTTGTCCCCTTGACCCAGTCCGTAGGCTGTATACATTGTGTGGGAGAAGATTTAGTGCAACTCAAAAATTAAAGAGCGGTGACTTTATGATTAATAAATACATGATAAAAACGAAATAAATGTTTCAAGAGATGAGTAAGAAAAGCCCCTATTTTTCCCCATCCACTCTTATTTTGCTTTTCTGGTACCCTCCTTCCTCATTCTTTTACTGCCTGTTTTAATTGCTTCTTTGTCTGTTGTTTTCTCTGTTTTCTCCGAAGCTTTACTGACTCATACTCTTTTGTTTCTACTCAAGGGTCTTTTTCTGGTTTCTCATGTGCCCCCCATCCTTCGTAGACAAGCCCTTCATTTTGCACCTTGTCTTAGTCTGTTTCTCTTTTTCTTTCTAAACCTATTTATTGAGACTGCTGCCAACTTAAGGCAAGGCTACTGGCAGAGGGCAGGAGCTGGCTTCCCTCCAGAGATGAGCTCTTCAAGGAACGAACAATTTGAGAAGTCAGTAGGCTTCAGTAATCTGCACTATGCCCTTGAAGACAGTGTTGAGGTTCATTAGTGTCTAATGCAATAAGCACGAACACAGAGTGATAATGTGTCACTGGAGCAATGATCTCAGAGCATTGATTGATGGAAGTCTTAAGTAATTCCATTGATATTCGCAGAATCATACTGTCTACACCAGTGCTTGCAAAGATATCCACTGCCCCTTTCAATCAGGAGATGACCTCTGCAAATACTGAACCTGACTCACAGCTATTTTTGCTGAAGTTTTGCACCGGCAGAACTTCACTCATCTCAGTGGAGATCGGCCAAGTTTAGGGATATAAATGAGACCTGGAGTAGCGAACCTAGCCCTTATACTTTCTCTGAGTGCTTTCCAAAGCCTTCAGTTGTATTTTGAGAGTCTCTGCTTTTCCGTTCAAATTCAATTATTCATGTTTGACAGAACTTGGCCTGGCGCTATTGTGCTTTAAAAACTGGAAACTCCTCCGAGGTATAATACAGAAAAAAAATAAAACCCGCTATTGTCCTTGAAGGGAACACCGCGAGGCTGCTGATTCTGTTCTTTCAAGTAGACTGATAGTTTTTTGTCCTGTTGTGTCAGTTCATGGTTGCTGAATGTATTCTAAAACATCTCAATTACTTTCTATTGTACAGACATTTTTATTAGATCTATAATCTCATGCCTCATATCCTCAGTGTCCTCAGTGCTCTGCCATCGCTAAACAATTATCAGGAGGATGTATTTTCTCCCTGATGGATTCTAAGCTCTTCTTCCAGAGGCTAGATTTTATTACATATTTTATGTCAGGACAGCAGAGCCTCATTGTTTTCTCTTAATTGTTCACACTAGAAACCAAAAACATAAATAGAGAAAGAAGAGCTGGAGTGTTAATCCAGGCAAGAGAGCGAGCAGGTTTTGATGTCCAACATTCTCATAAAAAATCATGTTCCTGCTGACCTCCTTCTTGTTGATTCATGGCAGATAAACAGAACACCTACCTCTTTTTTCCTCTGTTATGATGCATCAGAGAGGCCAGGCTCATCTCTCACACAGCCCCTTTATTGCAGAATAACAGGCTACAGGATGGCAGGTGATAGTTTTGCAAGATTTCATATTTTGGCTGTTCTTTCTGCCCATGCTTATTACCTTGTCCTCTTCATATACTGGCAAATGTCACTCACCTTAGGTGGTCTTAACCCCTCAAAAGATCACAAATCTCCAGTATAGGATAATTTAGACCTGTTCATTGTGCTCTACATTATCCACAGAAAAAAAAAAAAGGCAAAACAAGAACATATTCCCAGCTTTAAAATAAAGGTGTGAAATTCATTAATTAACTTTCTAAGTAATATTAATTTGTTTTGGGTTTGCGTGACAAAGTTTGGGTGGCACAGAGGATACAGGAATGGCTTCCTGTGAGAAGCTGCAAGAAGCTTCCCCCATGTGTGATAGAGCCAATCCCAGCCAGCTCCAAGAGGGACTTGCCCCTGGCCAAGGCTGAGCCCATCAGCGATGGTGGTAGCGCCTCTGCAATAACAAATTTAAGCAGGTGAAAAAACCCCTGTACAGCAGCAGCCAGAAGAGAGGAGTGAGAATACGTGAGAGCAAAAACTCTGCAGACACCAAAGTTAGTGAAGAAGGAGGGGGACGAGGTGCTCCAGGTGCCAGAGTAGAGATCTGCAGGTGGATACCTGAAGCAGCCTGTGACCCCACGGGAAGCCCATGCTGGAGCAGGCTCCTGGCAGGACCAGTGGAACCCATGGAGAGAGGAGTCCATGCTGGAGCAGGTTTTCTGGCAGAATTTGTGACCCCACAGGGAACCCATGCTCAAGCAGTCTGTTCCTGAAGGGCTACACCCTATGGAAAGGAGCCACACTGGAGCAGTTTGTGAAGAACTGCGGCCTGTGGGAAGGACTCACATTGAAGTTCATGGAAGACTATCTTCCATGGGACGGACCCCATGCTGGAGCAGGGGAAGAGTGCGAGGAGTCCTCTCCCTGAGGAGAAAGGAGCAGCAGAAACAGTATTTGATGAACTGGCCACAACCACCATTCCCTGTTTCCCTGCACCGCTCGTGGGGAGTAGGTACAGTTGATCCTGGGAAGAAGGGAGGGGTGGGGAGAAGGTGTTTTCAGATTTAGTTTTTTATTTTTCGTTACCTTACTCTGACTGGATTGGTAATACATTATATTAATTTTCCCCAAGTCAAGTCCGTTTTGCCCATGATGGTAATTGCTGAGTGATGTCTCTGTCCTGATCTTGACCCATGAGCCTTTTCTTATATTTTTTCTCCCTTATCCAGCTGAGGCAGGGGAGTGACAGAGTGGTTTTGGTGGGTACCTGGTGTCCACCGAGGAACCCTCTACATAAGTCTAACCTCCCATTGCAGCATTCACTTTATGTTCTTCTTAAGACTGTATTTGAAAATGGAGATCCTGAAAATATGGCAGGAAAAAAACATAACTCCTTCAGTCATCGCAGTAGCAGTGTCACAGATACATGAGACTTCCTAGGAGCATTGCACATGACATATTTCATTCATATAGTGGGCACTTTCAAATAGATATTTTGAGGACTACATGTATTAATGAATTAAATGGACAGCATATGAAAGAATCAGGCCAGACTTCTCAGTTTCAGTATTTGGGAGGTGTCCTACCAGCTGGCTGCTATGAAGTAGCCAACTTGCCAAGACTACAGACTGCTGACATACTTTGGGATCAAAGGAGAAGATGGAGAACTTGGAAGACAAAAACAGTTTGAGAAATTAAACGGCATGACAATAGACTTTCTTCATATAGTTCCAGTGGGTCCTTACTCAAACATGTAAGAGAGTAGTGTTAGGTTTTTCACTAAAAAGCTGATCACTACAATGACTTTTCTGATTTTGGTGAAAAAATGTTAGGTTTATGTCTGTAAAAGTCCCACAATTTGAGGCTGCTTCTACCAAGTCTACTTTTTATTTATTGATTCTTTCTTTCTGAGTGCCTTCTTCCCTTCCCTACAGGCGGTAGCTTCTGTGGCGGTCACTCACATATGCATATTCTCTCCCATCCTAAGGCAGAGCCCATTGAGCTGATGTCTGCATGGTGCAATATCTTTCACAGGCAGGATGTAGGGTCCTTCCCACCAGCCAGAGAAACTGACTTTTATCTACTTAGGGTGCAGGAGAGAAGTTGGGCCAGCTCCCCCATTAACCATCTATCTCCCCAGAAAAAAAACACAGAGAGGCTTCATTCTTGCCAGGTAACAAACTTGAGAAGGAGATAAATATTCAAGGTCAATAGTAAAATATTTCATGTTTCAAATTCACTGCAGTTTTTTTTCCACCCGATTTCTTGCAAGGGCTGGCAACTGCCTACTTCCCAATTCTGGCAGCTGCCTGAAAATCCATGTCTTTGTAAGAAAGAAGCTGACAACCGTATGTTTGAAGTGCCCAAGCCTGAAGAGAGCTAGCCTTCAGCTTTAGATGACTACAGGTATGTTGGGGGTCTTCCAGTATTGTTTCTTTTAAAGAATAACACAGCTGCAGCTCGCTCCATTCCCTGTATTTTGCACACCTGCTCTGCCTTCTGTCTGGACCTACCCAGGGTTTAGGATTCTTTACTTTGAGGGTGACAGAGCAGTGGAACAGGTTGCCCAGAGAGGTTGTGAAGTCTCCTTCTCCAGAGATATTCAAAACCCACGTGGATGCATTCCTGTCCAGCCTGCTCTAAGTGAACCTGCCTTGGCAGGAAGGTTGGACTAGATGATTTCCGAAGGTCTTCCCTTCCAACCCCTACCATTCTGTGATTCTGTGATTTGCAAAGGGCCAAGTATGAGCACAGGGTGAGTTCCAAACTAAACAGCACAGTGGTCGTACAATGTAGCTTGCTGTGAGTTGTGCTTCTCTCTGGCGACTGCATTTAATGCCTGAAGTCCCTTAATTTTCTCTTTTACGCTGAAGGCCTGTTTTGATTTGTTGTCTCTGTCTTGTAAAACCAATATTGGGCAAGTCCTTGGAGCTTGATTCTGACGCATTTCTCTAACCGTGTGTGCAGCTGGCTCTGCCTGGTCCCGTCCCTGAGCTGGGTTTGCATGAGCCAGCTCTGTTTATCCTACCAAATATTGGCAGGACAATATTTGCCATACAACTGTGAGGAAAAGGAACCATGAAGCAAGAAGACATGATTTAACAGATATATTCAGTAAATCAGGGCCCTGAGGGCACCATCAGCCCTGACTGTCCCAGATCCATCCCCGGGCTCCCCCCACCCCACCCACAGGCCAGGACCCCACATCGGCACCCCTGGACCATCACCTCCTGCCCCAGCCACGCTGCAGCAGGGCCGGTCTCCAGCTCACCACAGCCCTGCCTGCCCTGTCCCCATCCCCAGACAGGTGCCCAGTGCCAGGACTGAGGCTGACCCAGTGTCTCCTGGCCTCCCTGCTCCCCTGGCCCACCAGGTGCCCAGGCAGCAGCCGCTCTGTTCCTTCATCTGGAGATGTGGGAGCTACTGGGCACGGTGCTAGGAAGAATTACTGGGTTAAAAACTGAGAATGCCAGAGACAGGCTGTCAGAAAAAATCAAGACATTCATAAGAGACTAAGCATATGGCTACTAGGTCTGTATTACGTTTCACTTCACCTTCACAGAATTGCCCCCTCTCCCTCTGAGACTGGCAGGGACTGGGTTAGTGTTACACAGGGGAGCTCACATCGATGCAACAGCCAGAATATTCTCAGTTGCAATATGCTGACCAGCAACTTCGCAGACAAAATTGATTATTTTTGCTGTCAGCCCCCTTCTGCTCTATTAAAAATTCAATTTTATGGTGTAACACTCCCTATGGACATGTTTTGTCATTTGTTTCCAAGACATACTGGAAGCACGTATGTGCTTCTAACAAATGCTGAAACCTAAGATAAATAACTTATAAATTAGCAGCAGAAGGCTAGAGTATAATAAACTGCTTACTTTTTTGTTACCATGTAATATGTGACCATTTGTAACAGTCTTAAAGCCCAGTTATATACTCATCTATTAAATACCATTCTGTGTGCCAAACCTTTTAGTTCCACTGTATTCAAATGGTATTGAGCCTTTTGTTTGTTTGTTTGTTTGTTTGTTTGTTTGTTTTTAGGACTGCTAAAAGCATCAGCAGTAAATGAAGCCCAAGGTGACCAAGGTCCTGATCCTGCAAGTTCGTAAGCGTTGCCACTTCCCATTACCATCAAGATGTGTGGTCAGAGTGCTGTGAAATCTCTCAAGTGGTGCCACTTCGGAGAACAGGGGCTGAAAGAGCCTTAAACTTTGCAGCATTTCAAGGGAAGTATGTCTCATCAAGCTGTGGGAATCATTGATGCTATTTTGACTGTTACACCTCACCATATGAGGGGAGACAACACAGTCGTTGCATTGAAATGTATTAGCCTCAAGGGACATTATTTTTTTCAGAACAGATTCATGAAAGAGGGTTAAATCATCCACCTGTTTCTGGAATTATCTACATTGCCCACCTTTTGTGATGCTCCTAATCAGGCATGGTTTTTGATTTTCATCTGCGAGCTCAGAAAGGCAGACTTGGAATAGGGCATCTCTAATTTCCATCCTCACCTAACACAGATCTTTGCACAGCAGATTAGAGCTGTGTAACATGGCTGTCAGCTTTAACGTGACACCTCACTCAGTTCTCCTGCATTTATTCTAAAAACAGTGCCACTGGTGCATTTCCTACAGCTCCTAGGCTTGATTATACTGGCTATACACCTCCTATACGTTTCGATGTCTTTAGTGATTCCCAGGCATGCTATACAACTTTCTAAACCCCAGTTTTCTTCCTTAAGAGTTAAATTTCATCATGTAGCATGATGCTTAACATCTTCTACTGAATATTAGTGATGCATGTTTGAGTTTGCAGTTCAGATTGGCCATTTTTATCTGAGCCTCTTGAATGTTTGCTGTATTTTACTTACTTTATTATTTCAAAGCCTAATTGTGGGGATTATTTCTTCATTTAGTAGCCTCAGTATTCTGGGAGTCTTATATGAGTCTTTATATGGATATCTAAAGATATCCAACCATAAAACCATGTCCATCTTTTTCCCAACTGTATCAATGAGTCAGTAAAAGAGATTGCTCCTCTCCTCTCCTCTCCTCTCCTCTCCTCTCCTCTTTGGCAATGTTGCACAGATTCATGTCCTTAGGGCCATTTTAGAGGTTTTCAGGGAAGCATCACAACCAAATCAAGAATCTTCTCACCCTGATCTCTCTCCTCTCCTCTCCTCTCCTCTCCTCTCCTCTCCTCTGGTTTTAATCTTTCATTTTCTTTCTTACTACTTTTGGTAAAAGCTTCTTTGTTTTAGACATTGTTCCTGTACTATTCATTTTTTTCTCCTCTTGCCTGAATGCAAACACCCGTTCATGCTCAATGAATGAGCAGATCAATCACAGGCAATGTCTCTACATGTCCACTACCATGACCATAATGACTACAGTCCCTGAAGAGGATTATAACATAAAAGTATTCTATGACGATGCTATTTATAAGAGTGTCTTATTATTGTATGTTTGGACATCACTTTAGCTACTGAAAATTATTTGAATTCAGCTAGCAAATTTTTGTTTATAAATGGGAAGGGTGTTAGTCTATCATGCTCCTCTGAGCTTGATTTAGAAGTGAGCAGGCAAAATATTTACTTATTTGATATGAAGTGCCAAAAATAATTCATTTATTGGCTTTCATCAAGAAATGGTAACTTAAACTCCTAGCTCTGATTTTTTTCCTTATTTTATCATTCAGGCTGCTTCAACCTCAATTCCTGAGGAGGCAATATTTCCATAAAAGGACACCATAGCTGAATATTTATTGCTTCATTCTCATTAAAATCTTTTTAAAGTAGTGGAATGACTACTAATTTTATTTTATTGGTTTGTTATTGGTTTTCAGTTTGGCAATGAGCTCCTACAGCAGCAGCTGCCGGTGTTTCAAAAATCCATTCTTCAGACATGTTTTGCACCTTCTCCACAGGCAGCTGGAATAGTCAGCCCAATGGATGCAAAAAGAGATCTGGGAGAATAAATGGACAATGAAAACAAAAATAGAAAAAAAAAAAAAGTTCAGAAAGCGTAATCCAGTCTTCAGTTTCGAGTCTGTTCCCTTACAAACATGGAGCATAAACCAGTATCAGCTTTTGTACTGGGCTGCATCACAGTAGTCCCAGGTTTCCCCAAAGAATGAGCACAGGCAGATGTACATGGCGTGTTCCTGGATGTGCTATTGAAAGAGCTCTAGGGGAAAACTCAGAAGAGGCTAACAGACTCAGGTAAGTTAAAAAATATTCTAGTAGACATATTAGATATATTCAATCTAGGTGGCAAGAATACTAAGTAATAGCAACTTTGTCTATAATGAGTAAAGAAAGAAGAGATGGTGCTTTGACATTAAAGACAGGAGCAAAGTCATCCATGAGTACGGTACGGTATCAAGACAAGATTATTCATATCATCTTAAAGGGAAAACAGTGGGCATAAAAATTCAAGTTAGATAAAACCACTCATTTTCTGTACTTTTAACTCTATGATTCAGTGCAGAATTTGTCAGCATGGGGAACTGCATCAGCAAAGGTAAATCACCTTGGGAAATAATATGTTTGCTTTATGCCATTCAGGGGTGTCACGGATGGAAATATTTGACATGGTTATGATTTAGCAGTAATTAAAAATTTATTAATGATTTGAGGTAGATCAAAAGGTTGAATTTTAGCAGCACTTAATCATTAACAGATTTAAGGATTTAAAAAATGATTTAATAAAATAATTGAGCAGTGACTTAAGTACAGATTCGAAAATGACAAGATTCATACTAAGTCACTATAAGGTATCCCAAATCAATACAGACTCTTGAGGGGTCACACACACACCCCCAAACCAAGTTTCTAACTGCCATGACCAAAAGGTCCCTTCGCAGGGGGAAACTCCAGTGAGCTGGCGGGTGCCCATTTTGAGTCGTTACGTGAGCACAGACAAACGGACAGAAGCTATTTGGATCCAGTAAAGTATGAGATCACCCGCACTCGTAAGAGACCGTGTGTAAATGAGAGACATGCAGACAGATGGAGAGGTGGATGAAACAGAGGCTAGCCCATAGTTAATATTTCCCTCTGAAAGGGTTGAGTTGCCCTGGCCTTCCAGTCCTCAAGATGTCAGCCTGAGCGGTGTCCCAACGCAGGGGAGATGCTGGTCACAGCCCACTGCGATCCAGGGGAGCTCAAAGGGTCTTGCTGGAATCACGGCTTATAGGGTCAGAGATAACTGACTTTTGTCAGGTACTTCTCCACTCCAGCCCAACTTGGACAACAGGATATTCTGATACTTCACATCAGTTGCACAAGCCCAGAACTTCCTAGATCTTGAAGTTCTGGTATCACCAATCTCTTCGGGAGACAATCCATACATTCTCAGGAGTGATCAATTACTGTTACTGTTCCCAAGTGACAGGAGTCACGGGAGCCAGGTACACTAAGGGGTTGCCATAGTGTTCTGGTCCATTACCCTTCACCTTTTTTGCTTCTTTTTGGGTTGGACCATTACATGTGACAGGCAATGTGCTGGTCCGTTGTATTGTTACGTGGCTCAGGTTGCGGGGGAAATCACACCAAGCACTGAGTCACCTAAAGGTGGGGAGGGGGTTGCACCACCACAAAGGGCACCACATACTTGCTGCTAGTTAAGATTATTTTGGCACACAATAAAATGACAAACCCACCAAAAACATAAGAGCAGGGTTCGATGCTTAATAGCAGCCTACATTTAGTGCTTACCTCCCTGAATGTGTTCAAATATGAAATAATGATTCACTAAAAACCTGTAAGAAAGGAACAGGAAGTGACTGAAAGAAGCTATCCAGGAAGCACTATTGTATTCACAGGTTGAAATCCTTACTGTTTTGAAATCACAACATTAATTAAGACATTTAGGATTCCACAAGTGCAATTTTATATGTATTTTTAATACGTCTAGCATCTTGCAGCTTGTCACTCTTTTCTGTATATGCTTACTTCATCAGCATTATATTTGAATAACTTCATGGGGAAAGCTCCCTGTATTTAATTTAATATAGAGATTTAGGGTCCAACTGTACTGTGGAAACTACATGTAGAAAAGACTCACTTTAAATGAAATGGGTTACATCTTTGACCGCTGCAAGGGAGTTTCCAGCTTCCAATGGCCCAATGGGGAGTTTGTTTGCCCTAGGAAAGTGAGGGTGAAATAGCACAAGTACATTATTTTTCCAATCCTTCCTATCAAACGTCACAATTTGTTCTCTTTTAAGACTAGCAACCCTCTGGAGCGTTTCCAAGGGAGCAAGAGGCTGTGTAGGGTAGATTCATCCCGTTCCATACTAGCAGTCCTGCACAACACCTACCATCTGCAGACCAGTAGACAATATTACGGCTCGCTATCCCATCACAAGAAGCTTGCCCCCCAGCAGGTTTACTCAGGAGGAGTGGGGAAGAGGGAGGCTTTACCTTTTGGTACCCCTGTCCGTGTTGTGTGCACTCCAGGTTACAGCGGTTGAGGGAGCACCCGGACATCAGATTGTACTTCAGCTGGCATTTTTCCAACATTTTTCCCCCTCTTCTAGGAGGAGCGCTGATAGTGTATGGTACCTAAAACTGCCTGGCATGATATACAGTGGTATTTGAGAAATGGTAAAGGATGGTATAAACAGACAGTGTGTCTGTCTTTCCTCTCTTCACAACAATGTAAATCAAGATGACTGCTGAAATTCAGAAACACAATGGCTACAGAACTGGTGTAAGAGCACTGTCGGGCTCTGCCATGGTATCCAGAGAAACAAACTGCCTAATGTGGCCACCGTGGCTCGTCCTCTTCACCGGCTGTGCAGAGAAGAGGCGCCTGACCGTGCTCAGTAGCGAGGTAAATCACATCACCCACTGCTCTCCTGCACTAACAGCGCGGACTGACGTGCGGTGGCACGTTACACCGCCACACAGTCAGGTTGCCGCTGTCCCCAGCCATCCTGACTGACAGATGCTGCCACCTCCGAGTAAGGACTCTCCTCATGAATCCTCTCCAGAACCACCCCAGCTTTCAGACCAGGGCACTGAAGACTCATGTTACCTTAGGCCAGAGGGCTGAAGCCTGCAGCGGTTCAGGATCTGATCCACCACGAGGTCTAGTGGCTCTGTCTCCTGGAATGGTGACCTCTCTCAGGAGGGTGAGGCAAATGGTTGGGAACAAAACCAGGTTTTCTTGCTCAAGTTTTACTCGTGTCCACACAACTGTCAGAGCCCTGAAATATCATCACAGAAGCAGTGACTATTCTACCTTTGCAACCTTTTAATTGCGAAGGTAAACATTGCTTAATCGCATTTTTAGTTGCTTTAAGCGGTACCACCATAACACAAAGCTATTACTGAGACATGCATGTTGGATGTTTTTCATTTCACTGTCACATTTCACAGTTTGGTGGAAGACAGGAGCTAAAATAGCTGCACAGTCATCCTTGGTACTGAACCATGTGGAAGGGTGTGTAGTCTATAAATACGGCTCATCTCTGCCAAAGTTATATTTTTCTTCATTAGAAAAGGTAAAATTCCTGCTGCAGAATAGAGGATCATAAGACTTTGTGCTACTTACTTCCCAGTTAAGCTGTGTTTTGGCTGACTTGAAAATTGATAGTTGTCTGGACCTTCTGTCCTTGTTCGGTGACTGATGTCAAGCTGAACAAAGGGAAGAAAACCGGTGCGGTTTTCTGTGGTATTGGTGAATTGTGTTTTACTTCAGTCAGACTAGAATCTAAAATAGTTTTCCAGCCCATGCCGTGTTTAGCCAACATCACAGACCCGTCCATATTGCCTGCCTAGTTATGAGCACTGGAGAAAGCCCTGCGGTCAATAGGGAAAAGACTTCATGCATCCACCATTGACCATTCAATGCAATCCCACAGAAGAGCATTTTCTGCCATTGATCAACAATAATTCCGGGCATTTACAAGGCATCTTTAATCCAAGAGCCTTAAACTGCTCTGCAAAGATAATAAATTCTCAGAGTACCCCTCTGAAGAAGGTGACATAGTGCTCGATTTACAAATGAGCGAAGTAAAATGTAGAGGAGTAAGATAATCGTTCAAGGTCAGATAGTGAATTTTTGGCAGAGTCCAGAAAAAAAACATCTAACCTTACAGCCTTTGTGTGGAAAATGGGTGTAAACTTTGTTACCGAAGCAGATTATTAGGTTTGCATTTGCTGTTCATTTTGCACAGATATTAACCTGGCTGTGATGACAACATAAGTGAAGAGCCACTTGTTTCCAAGCAATCATGTTATGGATTAGGACAGGACAGGGAATGATTTAAGTCTGGAAAACTTTTTTAAGTTCTGAATCACCTCTAGCTTCTGAATGAAGAGCTCTAACGAGACACCCGAGCACGTTCCCGTATCCTAGTTCTGCTGGGGGCAAATGGGACACTTGGTTCTGAAGAAGGATATAATGGGCTGCACATGGCTTATATCCACAGACGAGTGTAATGGCAAAAATCAAGGAGCTAAAATAGCTGCACAGTCATCCTTGGTACTGAACCATGTGGAAGGGTGTGTAGTCTATAAATACGGCTCATCTCTCCCAAAGTTATATTTTTCTTCATTAGAAAAGGTAAAATTCCTGCTGCAGAATAGAGGATCATAAGACTTTGTGCTACTTACTTCCCAGTTAAGCTGTGTTTTGGCTGACTTGAAAATTGATAGTTGTCTGGACCTTCTGTCCTTGTTCGGTGACTGATGTCAAGCTGAACAAAGGGAAGAAAACCGGTGCGGTTTTCTGTGGTATTGGTGAATTGTGTTTTACTTCAGTCAGACTAGAATCTAAAATAGTTTTCCAGCCCATGCCGTGTTTAGCCAACATCACAGACCCGTCCATATTGCCTGCCTAGTTATGAGCACTGGAGAAAGCCCTGCGGTCAATAGGGAAAAGACTTCACGCATCCACCATTGACCATTCAATGCAATCCCACAGAAGAGCATTTTCTGCCATTGATCAACAATAATTCCGGGCATTTACAAGGCATCTTTAATCCAAGAGCCTTAAACTGCTCTGCAAAGATAATAAATTCTCAGAGTACCCCTCTGAAGAAGGTGACATAGTGCTCGATTTACAAATGAGCGAAGTAAAATGTAGAGGAGTAAGATAATCGTTCAAGGTCAGATAGTGAATTTTTGGCAGAGTCCAGAAAAAAAACATCTAACCTTACAGCCTTTGTGTGGAAAATGGGTGTAAACTTTGTTACCGAAGCAGATTATTAGGTTTGCATTTGCTGTTCATTTTGCACAGATATTAACCTGGCTGTGATGACAACATAAGTGAAGAGCCACTTGTTTCCAAGCAATCATGTTATGGATTAGGACAGGACAGGGAATGATTTAAGTCTGGAAAACTTTTTTAAGTTCTGAATCACCTCTAGCTTCTGAATGAAGAGCTCTAACGAGACACCCGAGCACGTTCCCGTATCCTAGTTCTGCTGGGGGCAAATGGGACACTTGGTTCTGAAGAAGGATATAATGGGCTGCACATGGCTTATATCCACAGACGAGTGTAATGGCAAAAATTCTCTGTAGAGATGTCTCCAAGAACAGAACTGGTTTCTAAATGTGTAGACCTGTGAAGAACAGGGTATAAATACCTAGACAGATGTCAGGGTATGCATTTACAATCCAGTTCAGAGCCAGGGGATGAAGAAATAGCTTCTTCAGACTTGGAAGGAAAAATGATCTGCATAGTAAAAATACTATAAAGATTTTTGGTTATTTTATCAACCTCACTTTTATTATAAATACGCATGAAGAACTGTCGTGATTGGTAGGATTTCTATTTCTGGGGTTTGCAGGGGGTTGAAAAGCCTCTTTTTCAAGCAAATCAGACTGCAAATTATACCTAAGCCCTGGTACATTTAATAATATACAGAGTTAAAAAAAGATCCTCTCCTGTATACTCTCCCTTGTTCTGCTCTTTTAGCACTTCAGTACCTTATGGTTTCAAGTCTGTGCTTTTAGACCTGCTTCACACCCCCAGATTCTAAATCCTATGTCATTCTTCTTCTTGACAATTTTAAATTTATTTATACAGCAAAAAGATATTTATGGTTTAACATTTTAATAGTGCTGTAGTCAGATTACATTAGTGCTCCTCTGTTACATTTTGTATGAGATGTGAAAGAGTAATGAAGATAGTACCATTGTGGGGTTTTAGGCTTATGAGCTTAATGTATTATGATACAAAAAATGTATTATCTAACGGTCACTTTCTCACAAAGGCGAACAAGAGCACCATAGATACAACAATTTAAAGCAGCAGTCAAACCAGTGATAACACTCCATAATTGCAAAAACATTTTTTTTTTTAATATAAATGTAATTAATTAAAAAAACCTTTGAAATAAAGAGCTTCAGGATTCCTGATCTTGCCCATGTGCGTATTACACAGCTTGTGAGAGCAGGAATGACAAACCAAACAGAACCAAAACGTATCTCCCTGCACGATGTAATATGCCCCCCGAATCTGCAGCAGAGAGCTCGGCCATCTGGACAGCCTGTGTGACAGGATGCAAGAAACCACCCGTTCAGTTGGGTACAAACGTCTCGAAGGAAACCCTTCCAGACGTCCTCAGAGCTGTCAGGGGGTTTCAGACATTCTCGAAGCTGACAGTGAAAACCTTCCATAAAGTCCTTTGATGCTCTGTCCCATGCTCTCTCTGCTACCCAGCAGGCAAGAGGACAACTTCCAAAGAAAACTGGACAGACGTTACTTAGTCTGGAACGAAATCAACACTAAATGTACAGAGGAGCTCTCCTTTTGCTTTCATTCCAAATTATAATGAACTTAATTACACTCAAATATCTCCCAAAACCTAAATTATACTAAATACTCATTTCAGAAATGCCGATACTGATGTATCCCCAAAGCAACCCACGTCTCCAGACAGCGTATTACACAGAATTTGCTTCTTCTTCGCCTGGCGGCTGCTGCCCGCAGGGGACGGGCCCGTCAGGCCGGGCCAGCGGGCAGAGCGGGCCCTGGCCGGGGCTGGGAAGGCAGCGGGGCAGAGGATGGGAGAGCTCTCTCCCGGAGATCCGGCAGAACAGCCCTGAGGGCACCCGGGGAGGAGGGCGGCGGCGGGGCGGCCGGCTTTGAAATCCGCCCGCAGACGCAACCGCCGGGCTCGCAGGCCCGTTAGCGCCAGTCGCGCCGCTCCCAGCGGAGGCGGCTCCCCGGCACCGCCCTTCACCAAGCCGTCGGGGAGCGACCGGGCTCCGGCCGCCGCCGGCGGAGGCGCGGAGGGGGCGGAGGAGCCGGGTCCCCCCCCCCGCCCCGGATTCCCCCGACCCCCCCTCCCGCCGCTTCCCCTC
>NW_015094506.1:17994473-18102185 GCF_001431845.1 Calidris pugnax | reverse complement strand
GAGGTGGCCGGGCGGGGAGGAGGGCAGAGGGCAGGGTCCGCCGCGGGCCCTCCTGTGGCGGCAGGCCCGGGTGAGGGCGGGGGGCGAGGCAGGCGGCGGGGGCCC
This sequence comes from Calidris pugnax, assembly GCF_001431845.1. Taxonomy (NCBI): domain Eukaryota; kingdom Metazoa; phylum Chordata; class Aves; order Charadriiformes; family Scolopacidae; genus Calidris; species Calidris pugnax. Next base: position 18,102,080 of record NW_015094506.1, on the reverse strand, counting down.
GCACGACCTCCCCCGGCCCGGCACCGCGGCACCGGCGTCCCTGAGCAGCGGCGCTGGGTGTCCAGCCGGGCTCGGTGCCCGCCCCCGAGGGGAGGCTGCGGCCCGGCATCCCGGGAGGAAGCGGTTCGGGAAAGGGGGAATTAATGCTTCCTCTAGCGTTTTGCTGGCACTGGCCGGCGGGTCGGGCCTGGTCCCATCCCGCCCGGCGCTCCCTGGGGGGCCTGGGGTTATTTTGAAGGCAAACGGTCGGTCTTTTCCAATGTGTTGGCCAGGCGATGGGAAAAGTGTTCACAGGTAACATCTAGAGGTCGTTTCGTGTCATGCTTTTGCCCTTCTTTTGTGCCCCCCACCTTTGTCAACAGCATGTGTGCATTCTCGAGGACTAGTATAATTTTCTTGAGGACTAGTATAATTGTTTTGAAACATATTTTAAGCAGTTTGGAAAATCTTTTATGGCTGGATTTGTCAGCTGATACATTAAGGATTGTAAGAATTGATTTTTCAGCATACGAAAAAAATCAGTGCAGATGCCAGACTTCAGTTTTTGCTAAACAGATGGCACTATTTTTCCTGAAACATCATCATAAAGACACTTTAAGTTATCTTGATGACTGAAGAGGCTCTATAGGCCTCTAATATGTGATTGTGTGTCCTACCCACTCTACTGCTGCAGACTGTGCTCACGACTTTAAAATAGACCTCTCTGTTCTGAAGGTTAAGTAGCAAAGCGATGCACCCCAAATAAGTGTCTTGATTTTTTGATTTTTTTTTTTTTTGGTTATTTTTGGAGGTGATGTGAGAAGACCGATGCTTCGTGTTTCTTCAGACTAACTGGAGAAGTACCCTTATTTGCAGTGTCTTATGTTTTTCAGAAGTGATAGTTTCCAGTAATGATCCAGACTGTTGGGTGTTGATGTTCTTTGAAAGAATATGTTCTTAACTTGTAAAAACTTTAGATGAGAAGTCTAAAACTGTAAAATGGAATAAAAAGCATCTACAGGCACATAGAAAGTTCTTGTGTTTTAAAGATTGAAGATTAGTATTTGTTAAATTAACTTTGAGAAATTACTATACAGTGAACAAATAATGTCTCAATTAAAATTGGTGAATTTCATTAGTTAAGCAATCCAGTAGAATTTTGTACTGTTCCTTTGGTGTATAAAGTTGACTGTGCATAAAAAAGATGGGGAAGGAAGTTAATATATATTGTATGCTGTAACACCAACCTAAATCTTTCAGTATGCAACAAATATCACTTGTGTGCCTAATCTTGAGGGTGTTTTATTTGATTTTTCTGGAAATGCTGAGTATCTGACTGTATATCTTATTCACAGGGTAGTATTTACATGGATTTCAGTGGGTGTTCCCTTAGTCCTTAAAATCCCTTTGTGCAGATAATCTTTAAAAGAGAAGGATGTTTTTAATGTTGGTGGTGGGACTGGCTGTTAAAAGAGCATTTCTGGAGTGTCTGTTAAAAGCTTGAGGATTCTGTACCATAGCAGAGCTGTACTGTCACAGACCTGCCCACTGAACAATGTAGTGCATTTGTGTTCAGTCATTTTTGAAGGTCAGGAGCCTTAATACTCAGTGATTTCCACTTTTTTAAGAAAATAACACCATGTCCTTATGTAAGCAGTGACGTTGGAGCACATAATCAGTTCTTACATTTGTATACATATAAAACTGGTGCTTTTTATAGAACTGTCAAAATCTTTCCCAGTTTCTTATGTTTCATGCTACTGTTTTCTGTCATGAATCTTTAAAATTTTTTTTTCCTGTGCTTTTTTTTTTTTTTTTTTTAAATGAGGCTTTCGCTTCTTTCTGTCTTTCTCTTTTGACTAGTTTGGATTACTTTCAAAGTTTTTTAAGGGCCTTTTTTGGAAGTGTTTGGTTTTTATATTGGCTCTACGGCTTTGCATTCTGCCATGAGATGTTGTGAACATAGTATTAATGTTGTAGGGAAGAAGTTTTGGGAATAGTAAAAAACTGCTTAAATACTGGATTGATGGAAGATCTATTTATTTATTTTATTTTGAAAGGCTCAAAGTGATTCAACTAACTTAGATCAGAAGAGGTAGAAACACTGCTGAAAATGTGAATGCTCTGGGAAATTGATGATGGGACTGCTTTTGGTGGGTTTTGTGACTGAGTTCAAGGGCCTCCCTCCCTCCCATGTGAAAGCTAGATGAATTTATATAATAGGCTCTTGTTTCGAAGGATATGTATTCTTCTTATTGCAAGTTCAGTTTAGTGTATGACAGTGTAGATCCCACTGTTTTCAACTAGCATTGTTGTAAGATTACTAATGGAACAGCAAAGCATATAAATATTGTCTTAGTGGGGAAGTACAACAAATAACATCAATTGCTCATGTAATACTCCTACAATGATCTTGTAGCATATGCTAAATGGATGGAGGCCTGCGGGCTAATGGATATCTCAGAAATTGTCGCTAGAGAGAATTACTCCTGAATGCCATTGTTCCTGAAAGTCCGAGTTAATCTACTGGACTTGGAATTTTTTTTCATGAGCTATTTGGAAGTCATAATAAAATTGCCATTAATAAAACTTGCAGACGTACAAGATGGATAGGTACTAAGCAGGGAGGACAGAACAACTATTCAAAACCAACAAGAATTAATATGAAGTTATGCACCTAAAACAAAGTGCAGCCATATTCAAAGTAATGCATTGAAGATAGGGAAGATGCATCCTGAAATTTATTAACTAGTAGGATATAAATATGAACAAGCAGTTCAGCAGAAGCTCCCAGTATAATACTTTGACTAGAAAATATGTAATATATTCCTTGATGTTAAAGGTGGTTTGCTGTTTAGGACCAAGGAGATGATTTTTGGCTGAGCCATGTGGTAATACTAACAATGAAGTTTTGTCTTTAAAAGTCATTGTTAAAGAATGAAAAGTGTGGAAAACAGTTTAAAATTATAATGCCTTACAGTGAAAGGCTTGAAAAACCTCTCTTCGTGTTCATAGAAGCCCCATGTAAATACTTCCTTACTGAGATGCATTTTACACTTAGTGAGATGTGGTGACTGGAAAGTGAAGTTGAATGGAATCAAATTGAAAGGTACAAGTGGTAAATGGTGAGGGTGGGTTATCATAGTAACAAAGAAAGAAGGGCAATGGTGGGTTATTCAGCTCTTGGTGCTTTCAGCTTGAATGTCTTTCTAGAGACCAAATGCAAGCTTCTGCACATGGGGAACTGAGTGGTGTTTCAAATCCATGAATGTAGAGGAGTGTGGACTATGTTGGGGTGACTGATTCTGTGAGTGATGAACCACCTCTTTCATGTATGTAAATTCTTCAGCAGGATTTTTATGTGCATGGATGACTTTATTTTGTCATCAGAGGGAGTCCTCTGGGTGTAGATCTCAGGGTGGACATAGCATTGGCTGCCTTAGAGCATAATACCGTTGTCTCCATTATAAAGATGCAGAGCACCATAGGATCGTACCGTAACACTGAACTGAGTAGTCCCTGCTAGCTTGTTTCCTTCTCCCAATGTTCAGGTTTCTGGTGACAGTTACAATGGCAAGCTCTGCTTCCATTTATTCAGCGTGGCCCTATTATGGGAATGTTACTCATACTGTTTGTACTTGTTATCCTTCAACTAAATGATTTTAATAGGCCTTCTCACTTCAAATTCCATGGATCTCCTAAGCAAGGACAGCTTCCTGACTGTCATCTGATAGGCTTGGATGTTTTATTTTGAAATCCAAGAATGGAGAAAGGGAATCTTTAGGAAATGGATTTTCTTTGTATGGCTTCTTTTTGTTTGGAAATAATTCTTGGTGTGTGGCCTAATATGGCCTGAACTGCCAAGGGTATTTCAGCTGCCTCTTTTCCTAAATGACAAGAACAATTACTGGGGAGGAAGTTCTATTTTGTTACTGTGATGTAGTGCAGTAGATTGTGTGGGATGTGCTTGAGAGAGATGGAAGTTACTGGTTATTACAGATCACTATTAGAAAAGTACTGGCTGTAGAAATTGAGGGTTTGGGTCGTGGTTTGGTTGGTTGGGGTTTTTTTGTGTGTGTGTTTGTTTTGTGTTTTGTTTTTTTTTCTCTCAGAGAAAAATCTTCCTGCAAGGTTGGAAGAAAATTTTAAGAGTTATGGGTTCTGGCAGAAATTATCCCAGCTGGAAGCTTTCATTTTTATCTTTGTTTCTCTTCCTGCAGTTCAGTTTGTAACTATCTAGGAAGTTAGAAGCTCGGTATCTCCTTGTATTCCTTGGTGGTGGTGTGAAGTAAATAGGTAAACTTATTGTAGATGCTTTTGGCTCTAATTTCTTCTGTTTAAAATGTCAGTGAAAGGCCTGATTTCATAGGCTGACTCTATTCCCTGTGGGATTCTGTTGATATTGTTGGGGTTGTATTGGGGTACAGATTGTTCTCAGTTGTCCTGTAAAGGTACGGGACATAGTCTGTATTTTAGTCAGGATCACTCCAGGGGCTAAGCTTACATTTGTGAGTTCGTTCAAAGATCAGTTATTGCTTATTGCATTACTTGAGAAGGGGGATGGAACTGTGAAATCACAGACAAATTAGCATGTGGAATATTGAAAGTTGAGTCTTGCTTCATGAATTGTGGTTAGCTTCGTAGTTTGAGGTTCAGAAGGGACTGCAGATCTAATGCAACCTTTAATGCAGGCATTAAGGGCTTTTTAATAAATTAATTCTTTCTATACCCAGCATACTACTTATAAAGTAAAAAAGAAAATAAGCAAAACCCTACAGTAGCAGATAATATTGTATAGCTGGGCAAATTACCCCAAATGTAATTTGTCTGTTTAAGACTTAAACCTGTTTCTAGTCTGAATTTAATTTGGTTTTGTTCATTCCATCTTGAGAGCTATCTATCCAAATGTAGGTCTGTCTGTATTTATTTAACATGCTGATGATTATCAGATCTCTGCACTGGTGTTACGGTCTGCGGTCCTACTGACCCCTTTGAGGCTTTCATTAAGAGGTGTTCTTTCATTCTTTCAGTGCTTTCATGGCATTGCTCTGAGCAATAGCTGTTGTAGTGGTGAACTTGGGAACAGAGCACTATTTAATAGTCACAGCAGGGCCAGTTGTGGTAGTAAAGTAACTTCCACATCCTTACTCAGCATTCCCCGTTTGTATAGACCATTGTACTAGTCTTGTTGGAAACTGCATCATGCTGGAAGCTTGTGCCTGCATGATTATCCACCTTCAAGTCTTTTCAGGGCTTTCTGGATAGTTTTCTGGATGAGTTTTCATTTTAGATATGACTTCTTGCTTTTGTTGGTGCGTAAGAAACCTTTTTCTGGCTTGTCCCAATCTTCCCAAAGTAATATCAGCTAATTTGTATCAGAAAGAGTAGTATTTGTTTCCCCTCTTGCCCTAACTATAAAACTTACTTCTAGCTGTGGTTTACTTATAGGTTGCACGCAACCATGAAGTAGGGTGGGATCAAAATACAAGCCCTGTAGGATGCTTAGAGTCCTCTCAATAGTATTTTCATATTAATGCTCCCCTGAGGTTTTAAAAATGTGGGCTACTGAAAAGAGCAAGAGTCTTTTTCTGGCTGGCATATTCCTTAACTAGGACGGTATGTATTATAGTCACAGAATGAATCATAAGAATGGAGCTTGTACAACTCTGGTTTTTAATACATGCAAGATAGACCACATTAACTTTCTTTATATTCTAATTTCTCAATCAAAATAACGACAATAGTAAATGAAACACTTCAGACATTAACTGTGTTTGATCATTACTGCTTCTTTATCAACTGAAATTGCTGGCTTTATTTTTCTGTGAAGCCATGATACTTAGTGTTACTTGTCTTTGCTTTTTTTGTCAATTCTGTATCAAACCCATAAAATCCAGCATAACTTAAAATGGTAACCTTTTATAACCCGTGTTAGCTTTTATCCAGATCACTGGAGTTTCCTCAGGCTTAATGAAAAAACAGCATTTACATCTTTTGGACTATATGGTTGACCTAAACAATCTGTACTTTAAAGAAGTTTAATAATAGTTGCTGTTATGTTAGAAAGTATTTTATCAGCAGGATGTGATTTAAATTTTTGGGCTTTTTCCTCAGCTGTTTTTGTTTTGCATTTATAGAACATTTTCATATTTTGTGGGTTTGTATTTATAGTGACAGTTTATCATTCTTACATTGTAATCTTGACAATTTTTTTCTGTTTCTTATGTTAGGATGCTGCTTGCCCTTCTAGGGATAGGGATGTCTTGTATCTTTTTGCTTGCCTTTCAGTTTTCCGCATTTTTCTAATTTGTCACGCTCATTGTCAGTGCTGCTTCTGCCATTTTTACAAGATTTCTTTTTTTTACAGTTGTTCGCACTTCCCTTGTAAATATGCAGATTTTCACCACTCTAGGCTTTTTCTGTGTGGTAACATTGTGGCTTCTCAGGCATCTAGTAAAACACTTAAAAATAGATTTCAACTATTTACAGTTTTTCTTCTGTGTTTTTCCTTCTGATCTGGGCAGCAATTGATTTTTTATTTTTTTTTTTTTTAACTTTCTGGAACAGGCTCTCTTAAAGCATCAGTGATGAATGTCTGGTTTAACCTAAATTTACATTGTCTCAGTTTGCCATTACTTGTTAAGTACAGGCTTTATTTATCTTAGATTTCACAGAATGTTAATCTTTGAACAGCATTTGGTTCACTGTGTTTACCTGTTTGCTCGGGAAAGTAATGAGACATGATAAATGTGGAAGAGGGTTGCATTTTAACTTTGCAGAATCCAGTTTACAGAATTAAAGAGGAAAATGTTTGTTTGCTGTTTGCTTGAAAACTGGGTAATATTATCATTGATGCTGATTGTTACTTAGATGGGAGCAGCCTCAGTAATTGATACTTCAGCATGCACGTTGTCCTCTGCTGCTTTTCAAAGACAGTATGAGATAGATTTGACTTTCATGGCATCCCTGTAGTTGAGAGAAACACTGTGGTCTGTTACAAACGAGCCTGTAGAACAAAGTCGAAAGCTTTTTCTGAAGTCAGAGGGAGTCTGGCTGAATTGAACCCTCAGGCCTGTCATCCCCAGTACACGATGTAACATTAGACTGCAATTTGTCTTGTGCGATTTTGAAATCTAGTAATTTCTTCCTGCGCTTGTAGGATGCCCTGAAGTCTGTAGAAGTGTGTCCTTGTTTGTTTCTGTAAGGGGGGGAAATGAACAAAAATGGAGGGTAGTGGGAACGCTGTGGTTAGAGCTTGGAAGGCTGCCCAGGACAAGGGGAAGATGAAGATGACTTAAGGAGGTGTTAGGTCCCAGTCTGATTGGTCCGGGAGGGGTTCACAATAATTCACACAAACAAGGTCAGATGCTGTTTACTATTAGCTTTACTATTGTTACCTTAAAATAATGCTAAATGGTGTTAGAGAAAAGGCAGAGGTATAGGAAAGAAGGAAAAGAGAAGCAGCGTTACGGAGCACAGCAGGAAAGGTCACCACTAAGATGATGTTAGGTCCACAGGTCTGCTTAGGTCCGTGCTGCGCAACGACTTGAAAGTCAGCTGGAGTCAACGGTGTCCCGTTGATCCGTGATTCTCGGGTCTTTCAAGTCATAATGGATCAACAGTAGTGAGGGTCCCATTTGCAGTGGGATGCAACAGTAATTTATAGTCCCTGTTGACTCGTAGTTTAACCAATCAACATGACGGTTACCAGTTATTGCTCATCCAGTTATTGTCTGACACAGTTGCTGTGCAAGCCCCCCTTGCCTGTGTCCCCTGGGCAGTGCTGGGGCCTGCATGGCAGATGAATTTCTTGGGGCAAACAAGATACAGTTGTTTTGAGAACCAAGGACGTACCTCCTTTGATGTCATATCATGCACACAGGTGTAGTGTTACTTGTCTTTGCTTTTTTTGTCAATTCTGTATCAAACCCATAAAATCCAGCATAACTTAAAATGGTAACCTTTTATAACCCGTGTTAGCTTTTATCCAGATCACTGGAGTTTCCTCAGGCTTAATGAAAAAACAGCATTTACATCTTTTGGACTATATGGTTGACCTAAACAATCTGTACTTTAAAGAAGTTTAATAATAGTTGCTGTTATGTTAGAAAGTATTTTATCAGCAGGATGTGATTTAAATTTTTGGGCTTTTTCCTCAGCTGTTTTTGTTTTGCATTTATAGAACATTTTCATATTTTGTGGGTTTGTATTTATAGTGACAGTTTATCATTCTTACATTGTAATCTTGACAATTTTTTTCTGTTTCTTATGTTAGGATGCTGCTTGCCCTTCTAGGGATAGGGATGTCTTGTATCTTTTTGCTTGCCTTTCAGTTTTCCGCATTTTTCTAATTTGTCACGCTCATTGTCAGTGCTGCTTCTGCCATTTTTACAAGATTTCTTTTTTTTACAGTTGTTCGCACTTCCCTTGTAAATATGCAGATTTTCACCACTCTAGGCTTTTTCTGTGTGGTAACATTGTGGCTTCTCAGGCATCTAGTAAAACACTTAAAAATAGATTTCAACTATTTACAGTTTTTCTTCTGTGTTTTTCCTTCTGATCTGGGCAGCAATTGATTTTTTATTTTTTTTTTTTTTAACTTTCTGGAACAGGCTCTCTTAAAGCATCAGTGATGAATGTCTGGTTTAACCTAAATTTACATTGTCTCAGTTTGCCATTACTTGTTAAGTACAGGCTTTATTTATCTTAGATTTCACAGAATGTTAATCTTTGAACAGCATTTGGTTCACTGTGTTTACCTGTTTGCTCGGGAAAGTAATGAGACATGATAAATGTGGAAGAGGGTTGCATTTTAACTTTGCAGAATCCAGTTTACAGAATTAAAGAGGAAAATGTTTGTTTGCTGTTTGCTTGAAAACTGGGTAATATTATCATTGATGCTGATTGTTACTTAGATGGGAGCAGCCTCAGTAATTGATACTTCAGCATGCACATTGTCCTCTGCTGCTTTTCAAAGACAGTATGAGATAGATTTGACTTTCATGGCATCCCTGTAGTTGAGAGAAACACTGTGGTCTGTTACAAACGAGCCTGTAGAACAAAGTCGAAAGCTTTTTCTGAAGTCAGAGGGAGTCTGGCTGAATTGAACCCTCAGGCCTGTCATCCCCAGTACACGATGTAACATTAGACTGCAATTTGTCTTGTGCGATTTTGAAATCTAGTAATTTCTTCCTGCGCTTGTAGGATGCCCTGAAGTCTGTAGAAGTGTGTCCTTGTTTGTTTCTGTAAGGGGGGGAAATGAACAAAAATGGAGGGTAGTGGGAACGCTGTGGTTAGAGCTTGGAAGGCTGCCCAGGACAAGGGGAAGATGAAGATGACTTAAGGAGGTGTTAGGTCCCAGTCTGATTGGTCCGGGAGGGGTTCACAATAATTCACACAAACAAGGTCAGATGCTGTTTACTATTAGCTTTACTATTGTTACCTTAAAATAATGCTAAATGGTGTTAGAGAAAAGGCAGAGGTATAGGAAAGAAGGAAAAGAGAAGCAGCGTTACGGAGCACAGCAGGAAAGGTCACCACTAAGATGATGTTAGGTCCACAGGTCTGCTTAGGTCCGTGCTGCGCAACGACTTGAAAGTCAGCTGGAGTCAACGGTGTCCCGTTGATCCGTGATTCTCGGGTCTTTCAAGTCATAATGGATCAACAGTAGTGAGGGTCCCATTTGCAGTGGGATGCAACAGTAATTTATAGTCCCTGTTGACTCGTAGTTTAACCAATCAACATGACGGTTACCAGTTATTGCTCATCCAGTTATTGTCTGACACAGTTGCTGTGCAAGCCCCCCTTGCCTGTGTCCCCTGGGCAGTGCTGGGGCCTGCATGGCAGATGAATTTCTTGGGGCAAACAAGATACAGTTGTTTTGAGAACCAAGGACGTACCTCCTTTGATGTCATATCATGTACACAGGTGTTAGGTATCTTGCAGCAAGCGAGCTTTGAGACATCCTGTTGGTTCTCAAGTCCAGTTTCTCACAGGAGGGAGTGCAGTAGCAAGAGAGGGAGGACATCAGGGTGAGCTTTGAAGACACTTATATTGCTGGCTTTGAACGATGTGGGTTTATGATTGAATTTAAGCTGGTGTAAAGCCACAGTGGAAGCCAGACACAGTCCCTCACCCTTCCTGGGGTCAGCTCTTGCAATTGTGTGGCCAGTAAGTGAATTGGGATACTCCTTGCTTTGTGAGTCTGTGAGCTGATCTAACTGAAACCATTCCTGCACTGTTGTGAGAGCTGGTAAGAGATAACGGAGAATGTGCAGCCAGGACCATGAGTGTGGCCATTCCTTCTGATGGCAGTTTTAGCTTGACTTAAGCTGATTGTGAAATCTACTTTTAAACACTTCCAGCTGCATCCATCTGCTAGTGATGCTTGTCTGGTCCCAGGATGAGCCAGTTCAGGGAAGCAAATCAGTTAGAAAATTCATCCCACACAATGAAATTATGAATTGCGTTCTGGCAGTTCATTAAACCTACTCATTGTAGGATCAAGTGCACTCCAGTACTGACAGAAGATAGAAGGCGAGCTGGTGTGTCCAGTTTGAAAGGTTAGGAGTTAGAATGGGACTGCTCTTAACTGTCAGACCACAGATTTACAAAGCTGTCCCTCGTGCTGCAGAAAATTAACTGTCAGAATGACTAGAAGCACCTTTCATTCACTTCCTTGTTGTGGTATATGAACCAGCCTGTGTTTATCATAAGTGGTAATCAGAGTTTTGCTTAGTTGCCTGTTGATTTGAAGCTCCATTTGCTGGTTCAAGGTGTGGTGATAATGGTGAATTGATGTTTTTCGTGAGGACTGAAGAGCAACTTCTACTACCTTTCTCTTTTTCTGTATGTGCCAAGGAGAAAAGAGGGTCCTTAGCCAGACTGACTGGTCATTCAGTCATATGCGCTTGCCAGTGCTCTAATTCTTGGTTTAATTTTTTCACCGTTCCTCAGAGATGAGTTAGCTATCAGCTCATTAAGCAGCATAATTTCCATTTGAGTGTGGCTTTGGCAAATAAAAATAATATACTAAATAGTAAACTTTTTTTTTTTAATTTGTGATGTTCCCTGCTTTGAAAATTGAGTGAATTGGTCTTTGAAAATTAATTTTGAGAGTATTCTTTACAGGGAATCTTTAAAAAAAGAGTGTGGTGTTTTTTGTTTTTTTTCTCAAAGTAGTTGAGAATTAGGATTGAGTTAGATACATACTTAGGTGCATTTTTGAAGTTTAGCATTTTACAAGAGTGAAATGCATAATTGGTTTTGAATTACTCTCATGATGACTGACTACTAATGCCACTTCTCAGGGATTTTTAATTTTTTTACCATTGAGAGGTCTATAGGCTCATATACTCTGAGACCTGGACCTGTTTTAATAACTTGAAAAAAAATACAGTTTTATTTCTGAGATTTTAGCTGAGAACACAATGCAGCACTCCTTGAAAATAAAGCCCAAAAAGATGTATGTACACGTTCATGTAAGTTGCTGACTACACCAAAACTTTAAAGCGAGCTTCAAACCATAGTATTTCAAGCTTTTAAATTTTTTAACCTTTACAAATGCTAGTAAACGCAGCTGTTTTAAATAACACTTGCTGGTGGTGCTGTGTGCGAATATGAGGCCTTCTGAAAAGCCTTCTTACGAAGCTGTTACTTCCTAAAATATGACACTGTTCAGTTTAGGAGTGTCTGTAAGTAAATGACTAGTGAGCAGTCAATGGGTTATGAAAACTTGCTTTGAAGAAGCAAAACTTCCTCATTACCAGCTGTGCCTTAAATCGCGTGATCTCTGACCTCTGCATAGAGTGGTTGGATTAAGGGCTCTAGTTGAGCATCTCTGACTTGTCGTTATGTAAAAAATTAGATTTACATTGGAGAGTATGCGGGATTATTCTCTCTGTGTGATGGCTGACTGCTGCTTGTGGGTGGAACTGTATCAGCAAAAGGACTACTTTTATCGTATTTGAGATGAGGCTTTTCTCAATCTATTTCGCTGCTTTTTAAAGAAAGCGTTGTCAACTTAAACTGTAACTTGCTTTCAAAAAGAAAATCAGAGTATTAGGTACAGATTTTTTTCCTGTTGGTATATGTATTCTAGAATTAGCTTGTCCAGGGATTTTCTTAAATGCAGCTTTTCTGTTGGTGTGTCAAGAAATTGTGCAAATAGGCCAAAAATTAGGGAGGGAAACCAAACAAACTTCACAGGATGCTGTCAAATATGAAGAGTAATGGGAAATGATGACAGAATTGGCATTGAAGGGAAGGTGTTTGGTTTTTTTTTTTTGTCATGTCATACTTGTTTTGTGTAATTTGATGATACAATAGGGGGCAGGGAGAATCCCAGTGTAAACTGTAAGGGTCCAAGAAAGGCGAGTCCCAAACACTGAACTATTTTTTGATATGTAATATGCCAAGTTAAGATAAAAAAATAGTGGTATTGCACCTTTTTTTTTTTTTCATGGAGAATTAATCTGCTTTAGATGGAGATTTTTCTAGCACGCGTTAGCTGAACAGAAGGTGTATATGCATCATCCCTGTTCAGACAATCTCACAGTTTATAGCTGCTGAAGGCTCTGGCTCCTCAAACTGATGAACCAGTGCAGCCCTGCAGAATTCTTTTTTTTTTTTTTTTTTTTTTCCCCTGACTAGGACTTCATGTGACTATGAAAGGGATCAGACTGCTCCCACTTGGTGACAGTCAACAGTTAGATTAGCTGTTACTGGTTTCATCCTAAATTTTATTGTTTCTAGAGAAGAAAAAGCAACTCTTCTTGGGCCTGTAAAGTATTCAATGGGATTCTCTCTAAGTTAAGACATGATCACTGTAACCTGTGTTTCTGTGACTTTGTGTTGCAGAATTAGGTGAAGGGGTGGGGCAGGAAAGTTATAAACATTAGAAGAGCTTCTATTAAAAATGTTAAAAGAAATACCTGCAGTGTGTATATATATATATATTTTTTTTTTTAGGAATGCAATTAATTGATTTGCTTGTAATTATCTTGTGAATGTTTTTCTATTAATAATAGTGCATGAGTGGCTAGTAGTTATGTGTATATAAACTAATGTGGGTGTTTATAATATGCAAATTTCTATAAATAAATTTGGCTGTATCAATTTTTGCACTTTTTTAAAAGTAGGAGGAAAACTGGGAAAGCTTATGAAAAAGCACTGTATCCTAACAGATGAAGAACTGAGAAGTTGAACACAGAAATACGGGGGCAGGAATTCTTTATATTAACCTCCAGTAGTGCCTGTTAAATATAATATACATAAATGAGGATTATTTTATTATTTAGCTTCCATGAAATAGTTTCAGTCACTTCCAATTTTATCATGATGCTTTTGACTACAGCCAGGTACAGAAAGAGTATAATCACCGATTAAAAAAAAATATATTATTTGTTCTGTTTTTATTAAGAAACAAAGACAATAGTAAGCAGTATTTTATGAAAGATAATGCTTTTATTTCTACATTTTTATTTTAGAACTTGCTAGTATTTTCTCTTTAAGTGTCAATTATCTTGGTCACCGTTCAGAATTTGAGTGTCTGACTTTGATCATGATATCGCTTCCTTGCAGCAATATTGCATAACGTTAAGGGAAAAGCAGTCCTACCATCTGTTAATGCCTGCCAGAGCCATGTGTGGCAGCTGTAAGCAGCAGTATTTTCCTCCCTTCCTTATGTCCATGCAGGCATAGTGACCTATTCTTAGCCTCCTGCTATATATAATTGCGAATTATGAAATTGCTATTTCAGATTAATTCAGTCTTGGTCATTTTATTCTTTCGGGCATAACTTCTTAATTTTTTTTTTATATGAATACTGTTCTCAGAATTCTCCTTAAGCTTATTTCATTTTGGCTTTTTTATTGGAAAAGATTAAAAGATTTGAGGGGAAATGAGCATAACTTTACTTGCGCATTTAGTTATGAGGAGAACTGATTGGGAATGCCAGTGGTGTTAGTGTTCATACTTGGGAGCTGTGCTTACATTTTTCCCCCCCTCTTTGCTGCACTTCTTCCTTTTCCCTTTGGAGTTAGTTTTCATATTTTTCTTTATCTTCTGTTTCCCTGTCTTTCTGGGCTTGTTTACCAGAGGAGGTTCCTTTTTCATCTCTGCCATGTTGTTTCTTTTTTCCAAAATGACTTTTTTTTTTTTTTCAGCCTTATTGTCATTCTTAGAGTTTTTTCCTACCTGTATTACTTATGCATCTGTGCAAGCAATCTGCACATTTTGTGGCTAATGAGTGATGACGAGCTAGTCACAGATGCATTCACAGATGCATATGAGTGAGTGAGGTACTGTCAGAGGATGGTCACTGAAGTGGGAAGCTCTTCTAGAAAGAGTGACCCTTGATAGTAATTGGGGAGCCAAATTTTATTTTTATAAATAGGTAAAATCTGTCTCTCTTGCAGCCTTCTAAGCCAACTAACTCTACTAGTTTCTAGATGTAGCTTTGTTTTCTTCATCATGTCAGCCTGACTTCCTTGAATATTTAAAAGCTGGAGTGTGTAGTTCCATGATTACTTAGCCAAATTAACAATTGGCCCCTGCCAAAATGTTCCTGCTACTTTCTCTTTACTTGCTTTCCCTCTACTAGTTGTTCTGGAGGCCGTCTTTTCATGGGAGAAACAGATTCAACTTGCTGTCCTAGTAAAAGAATCACATTTTTCTATTTATAGTTTAATTCCCCTCCCTCCCCCCTCCAAAATGAATTGAGTGGGCTCACTGCGAGCACAGCTTTGAGTACCAAAGCTAGATTGAGGCAGGCAGCAGGAGCAAGGAGCCAAGAGCAGTCGGGGAGGGTGGGCAGAGAAATGACCTTTCTCTTTTAGTAATGGTAGACTAGTAATTTGGCTCAAGTCATGCTTGGAAATGGCTTCTTGAAACAGGAAGTACACATTTAGTGTTTGCAACCTGCATGTTGTAAATCGGTGAAATAGAAATCTACTACCTTATATTTAGTTTTCCTGACTTTCAGCTGGGAAAGAGCCATTGTCAGTAGAGATCAAAATGTCAAAAAAATTTGGATTTCAGTTTCTTTGAGTTAGCTCTTAGTGGTTGTTAGCAGTGGGTCATCATTGTAAAATTAAATTTTCCTGGAATAAATATTTTCATCATAAAAGGAAAAATATTTTAACACTTAGGAATATTGTTGAAGGCATTTGTGAATGTGGTGTATGTTCTAGGCTCAAAATGTTTTGTTGTTACTTTATTATCAATCTGTCATGTTTTAAAAAAATCATAGTAGTTTCAAGAATTTTAACTGTTTTCCTAAAATTTGTGTGAGGGCGTGTGAATTTGGAGGAGATTCATTCTTTCCTATTTTAAATGGGAACCTCAGAGCCAACTGGTGACAGTGAAACTGACAGTACCCGAAGTTCTGTGAAAGGCATGATGTAAACATGATACAAATAATTATTTTTCACTCTTCTTACGCTTATTCCTGTTCCTTTAATAATGGTGGGCAACTAATCTAGATCAGTATAGGATTTTTAAGCAGAGCTTTCTCTTGTGCCCAACAGGTCGGAGGAAGTAATCTGTACTTTGTGTGTTTTAATCTTCTGTTAAACTCCAAAAATAGACGCTGTCTGAATGCCGTGCTTGTGATTTCTTTCTGGCTTAGCTGCTGATGGGGGATGACTAACGCTGGGCAAACCCAGCCCCCATGTAACCCAGCTGTGGTGGGTCCTGCCGGGGCTGAAGGGGACGGGTGATGCCCGGGCACAGGCAGCTGTGTTCTGGCAGCCCGCTGCTGAGTTCGAGCCCTGCCTGCCTCTGTTGGGGCAGCATTTGATGGTTGAAGCCATTATTATATTTGGTAGGAATGCATATAAAGAGAGATCGTGTTTAATATTCACCGCTTTGTAAATAGCAGTCTTTTAAACTGCTGTGCTAGGCATTTAAAAATATAAAGCTTGTCCAAGAAGGTGGTGGAAAGGTGAGGTGTTTGCTAGCTCTTAAGCTTGTATGAGAAGTTTTGGTGTACTGAGTTGAAATCCTTGCGTGTTTAGGCTTAGCTTTTTCACTTTTAAATGTTTCATTGTCTTACTGCTGAGTCTGGGTTGCAAACTTAACAGTGTAAATATATTGTTGCAGTCCCTGAGACGAGGAATTGCTTACCATAATGGCACTTGAACATCCTGTCTACTTTCAGGTTATGTTTGCAAGGATGGAGTGTAGTCAAATGAAACAATCACGGTACTTGGTTTTTCTGAGTCTTAGTTGCCAAAGAACTATGGAGACACATGGCAAAACTTGACCACTGGCTGTGTAGATACAAGGAGGAACTTATGTTTAGTCTTTTCTCATTTAGAAACAGATGCTTCAGAAAACACTTACTTGTCTGTATTGTAGTATGAGAAATTACAGTTTTCAATTACAGAAACAATTTTTTTTTCTTTAGAAAGGACATAATTAGAACTTCCTTGTAATTTTTAAGAATGTGCTTTGGGGGTTTAGGGCTGTGCATTGAATAACTATGGAGAGCTTTGCAATTCAGTTTGAAGTGGCTTTTGATAGAACCAAATACATGTCAGGCATGATGTTGGACTTGTTCAGCTGAAGTGATTTGAAATCTGATTAGTTCTGTGTTTGGTGGTTGGGGTTTTTTTTAATTGGTGTATATTTAGCCTTTGTAAAAGCAGAGGCAGCTAGCAGTTGAGTTCTGTTGACTAGATATTGGTATATCACAAGCCACGACATCTGGGGAAGGTGAATTATGTTGAGTACAACAATTTTAGTTTCCTGCCAAGTTGTTGTTTAATCAAGCTAGTAGTCTTCATAGGCAGAGATATAAATAACCAAATTTTTCTTTGAAAAACCTAAGGCTGATAGGGACTACAAAATCAAAAGCTGAAGGTTCAAGGAACGTGTTTGTTAGCTGTGTTCAGTATACTGTGTGATAATACCTTGAGCAGATATCTGTTGTAGGTCTTATAATGGTCTCTTACTTCAGGCTAACAATTGATTTTCTTTTTACTGGTAATGTGTTGAGCTAAAATGGTGTAGACCCATAATAGATTCTCTTAATGTTCGGCTTTCATGATTTCTTTCTAAATCATTCTTTCTAGGAGAAATTACTTTTCTGCATGTATAGTACTACAGGAATGAAGAGGCTCTTTTCTGTTCCGGCTGCTGCCTTGCCTCTCATATTTTGCCTTGTCAGCCAAGCAGAGCATGTCATGGAATTGTTTGCAGTGACTTGGTCCAAATTGCTTATCACTGGGTGAATCAATATTACTGTGGTTCACAAAATTCAGGTTCACTTTTGTCTTGATTCCTGGCAGCTTGTTGACGTAGAAACCCAAGAGTTACTCTGCGTATCGGTTATAAACTAGGCACTTAAAGTGCCAGGTGAGAGTTACAACCCGTAGAATGGCATGATGGTAGCCAGAGTGCTACTGTGAGCCAACATGCAACTGTCAAGTTGCGTAGATAATATGACGTGATAAATTTTGACTCAGCTTAGGAATCTGTCCAGGCTGCAGAGAACCGACTGTATTGGGTGAGGATTCAGATTTGATATGCCTTCCTGGAGTTTGTCCTTTTTTCCACAGTTCACACCGTGGTTAGAAGATTTTGTTGTATGATGTTGGAGGCTATGATGTTCATATGCCTTTCAGGATTTAGGGGTTGTTTCAGCTGTTCTAAAACGAAAAATGCAAACTCAACTCTTTTAGTAAATTGGGAAGCATAGGGTTCATTTTAAGTTTATGTTTGTCAGAAGTCCTTATATTAAACAAATGGATTGTAACTGCTAAATTAGGTACTGGGGGGAAAAGGAGAGAATTGCTTCCCACTTAAGTCGTTTCATGTCAGGTAGTTGTATTTGCTGTCACTTCAAATCTAACTTTTTATTAGTTTCAGCGTAAAAACAGTAGTTCAGAGACTCTATCAGTACAAAAGGAGATTAAAAACTGTATTTTTTTTTTAAAGTTAAAGGTACTGTCATTACCTTTGACTCCATAGTAAAAGTAGTACGTAAGCTGTGGGAGAGACTAAAGAATATCATCTCTCACTTTTTTGAATTTACGTGGATAATAGCTAATATTGAAGACTCTGCTGTATTCCCATAAACCTTTTTGTGAAAGCATTAATATCCTAAGACTGTGGTTTTATGATCACTTTAGGTTGACATAAATTTGC
This sequence comes from Calidris pugnax, assembly GCF_001431845.1. NCBI lineage: Eukaryota > Metazoa > Chordata > Aves > Charadriiformes > Scolopacidae > Calidris > Calidris pugnax. The sequence goes on along the minus strand of NW_015094506.1, from coordinate 18,083,951 downwards.
ACTGCTCATAAATGGGCAGCTTTTGACTGGCTAGTGTGGGCTCAAGGGAACAGAAGCCTGGTTTGTGTGTTTGAAGTGGTCAGGAAAATGCAGCTTAAGAGAAGCAGTGTTCCCTGGTAAATTAACATCTGCCTGAAAAATAACCCAAGCTTCTCAGTTTGCTTTTAATAATTGTTAGATAACAAGAAGAGAGACTTTTTCCCCTTTCAGCAGCTGGAACTATTGTCTCCTCATCAAGGTACTCCAGGACAGTGAATTTGTTTTGTTCTGGCCTCTGCATATTTGACTTATCATTTAGCTTTTCAGGGTCTGAGCATTACAATTTGCTATGTAAAAGCCTGCTGTGATTGTGTGGTATAGTAATAGGTGAACAGAAATGGTATAAATCCTGCTTTTGCTCCTTATATGACAGAAAATTAAAAAAAAAAAAGTGGGACAAAATAATGAATTTATCCATCTCTCATATTTTACTTTCTTCTTTTAATTATTATATCCTTTGTTATCTTTTTCAGCCTCTTTACTCCAGATAACACTCTAGCTTATCTAGTATCTGGAAGAAAAAAAGGTTTGGTTAAGCTGTTGTATTCTTCAAATACAAAGTGAAGCTATGTTTCTGCGTAGTAAGAGAATTGGTTGTAATGGGCGATTTGGATGACAGCAGATGCCCTGTTACACTTTTAGGTTGTTTCTTCTGTAGAGATGGCAACAGAGCAGCCTTCCTGCTGGGCTAGCAATACTTAATTGGTTAATCTAGTTAATTTTTCAACCTTAGAAAGAAAAATGGAATGCCATAAAATAACATTGCGGTCAAGATAAGATGTACTCTGCTAATCATTTAGGTATGAAATTGAAAAATTTATTTTTCTGAAGAAAAGTCTACGCCTAAGAATAAATCTGTTTTGAAAATGAAGACTTTTTGCTGCACTGGTTTTCTTGTTACTATGCTACGTTTTTAAAGCTCTAAACTTGAATTTCTTGAAAGATTTTTTTAATGTATAAAATGTCATAAATGTTATAACTATATAAATTGGTATAATAATTTGGTATGGTTTAGTACTAGAAAATGTACTTAGTGTGTTAGAATTTTTCTTCATTTCACTTTTTTTCCTTTTGTGTTTGTATGTAACAAACACAAATGTGTTCAACTGAAGTGAGTTGGTTTTGAAAATAATACTGAGAGTTTTGGGGGTTTTGCAACTGGACTACCTTCTTGATAGTTTACTCCAAGGTTGTAACTGGTATGAGTTTTTGGACTTCGACTTAAGTGGTGCTTCACTGTATTGAAATCTAGAAACAAATATTTAAAATGTAGTTTTCAGACTTAAATCTTTTTTTTTACCTCTCTAAAAGAGATAGCTAATGCATGCAATAATTTTAGTGTAAAAATACTTCGAAGTAGCTTTAATGAGAAAAATTTGTAATGACTGATTTGATTACTGAGCATCCAGTTATTGGGAAAGCATTATGTTTATACAGTGGGATGAGTAAGCTCCAGATTAAGAGAGTTGGAGGGGAGTTTACTTGTCTGCAGGCAAGCTCATTACTTTAAACTCCCATGGCAGTCAGTAGAGAGCTGGTTAATGTTGTCACAGGAAGCTGGAGAACACTTTGGCTGACTAGCCACAACTGGAGAGTGTGAGAAGTTATTTCTCATTGTGACCAACAGCTCCTTCTGCAGAATTATTGCCCAGCTGAGAGAACGTGAGAAATGGGGAGACCTGTTCATCTTGGCAATAGGAAGTCTCCTTAGCCCTAATATGTCCCTCGGTCACTTACACTAGTGGGGCAGCATATGCCTCTTGGGAGAGAAGGTGGAGGGGTTCTGTCACTGCAAATCCTTGTTAAGGTTACGTGTATTATATCATGGTTGCCTTGACTCAGAATATCTTTATTTAAAAAAAAAATAATTAGTATAATAATCAAAAAGTTGATAATTCATTTTAATAGCTAAGTTGGAATCTCAATTAAACACCTTTCATAAGGTGTTTAAGTGTTTCTGGGTATCTATTAAAGAAAAATTCTGCTCATTGAACTGTTGGCGAAAACTGAGTAAAAGTAAATAACGTTTTCCTAAAATCAATTGAAATGCTTTTTTTAGAATCTTGAGTGCTTGCTTCTTTTTTGCTTCGCTATTGCAGTTCTTACACTCTTTTTATGTAGCTATGCTGAATTGCACGGTTGACACACAGAGACAATCAGCTATAGTATTTGTAATAAATGGAAAATTGTCTAGAAGCTGTATAAAATTCATCGTTCAATTTCAGCTTGCTGAGCTGACTTTTGCATACGTGCAGTTTCTAAAGAAAAATGGTATGTTGCTGCCCTAGTGATCTGTCAATACAGTGTTTTAATGTAAATTCCACCAAGGGAAGCATTAAGGTTGAAGTGTTGCCCTTCATCAAAAGAATTAAGTTTGTAGGGAACTGTATGGGGTGAAGTACAGGTCATGGTAATGTCATTTATTTCTGAGACCCATAGGTTAACATACGTAGGTCATCTTTGAAGACTGGAGTTGAAGAATCAATGAGGTATCGTTAGGTTCTGGTCATTTGTATTAATCATTCCCAATTATTTATTTTCTAGAAGGTATTTGACTATGCTGTTTGAAATATAATATTTATTTGTAGTAGTAGGGTGAGTCTTTGTCAGTGTATGGCCTGTAGCTTTTTTTTTTGCTATGCTATGTTGCATTTGTTAAAAAACAAAACAAAGAAATGTTGTTCCTTTTTTAAATGTTCTATAAAAATACCCCAGAGTTGGATTTGGGAGAACCCTGCCATTACATGTGGTGTTTTGTGGAAGGTGTTTGAAATCTATACTTGGCCTGCTTTGCAAAATATAGAAATATGACCAATCAGTTTTCAACCCTCAGATTTGGTTAGTTTTATAGGATATTGAACTAGGTACTGGTTTTAGTTTTGCTTATAGATTTATTTTTGTTTTCCTGAGAAACTTAAGTAATGCTGATTTTGGTGTTCTAATAGCAAGTATGTCTTTTTTTAGGAAATAAAGCCTCAAAGCCATTACAACCATGGATATAGCGAATCTCTTGGACGGAAAAGTCACATTGATGATTACAGCACTTGGGACATTGTTAAAGCCACACAGTAAGTTTTATTTTTGTTAGATTTTTCTGTGTATTAGTTAAAAGTGGGGGTTTTTTTTATTAGCATAAAGGGGAAGGTGAACTGTGTTTACAGATACAGTAGTGGAAGATTTCAGAAGTAAACTCTACAAAATTCCTGTTAAGACAAATTTATGAGCGTTGTCTGAAAATATGCAGGAGGAATTCTGATAAGTTGTAAGTATAGGTGGTTGCTGGACAGATTGTTGGAAGAGAACATAAGGTTTTCTTCCTGTTGGTACTGATGTTTATTTTCTGTAGGTGGTGTTTAAGAGATAAGTGGGCAACATTGATACTCAAACATGAGGGTTTCCTTGATTTGTTAACATCATTTATAGGTAGAATGGACCTGTCTGTGTATTTTCTTTCATTGTCTCTGATTCTGCAGTTTCAGTGCTGCATGATGCTGAGTTTATTGCTGAGAAAGGGTTGTAGGAGTAAACTGTGTGCAAATCTAATAATTACATTCTTATATAGATAAGTTATACACATTTGCTTACAGTCCTGCAGTACATACTAACTCACAAGACTTTATAAAGAATTGTCACAACACTACTTTTTAGCTTGGTATTGTTTACCATTCAGAAACCACCACCACTGTCACTTTTCTTCAATGAGCTGAGATGATCGAGAGCTTTTTAAGGTTTGGTTTTTTTTTTGTTTTTTTTTTTTATTTGAATGCTTAAACTATTATCTGTCTTGCTGAGTTACTTGCCTTTTCCTTCTCAAAAGAAAATTTTTCTTTCCTTTTTTTCCTAAAAGGCATCGCCTCCAGCTGAAAGCAGCTTTGCAGGTCTGCTTGTGATACAGGGGCCGTTTAGATTTAGGAAGTATCTACTTTCATTCAGTCTTTGTTTTGGGTTGTGAGGAATAGAACTTCCTGAAACAGATGTTAATTGACTCTGCAACTGTTGCTCTAAATACTTTACTAATAATGCTACAACCTACAATCCTAATATTAGGGGATTTTTAGAAATGACAACGTTGGCATAACATCAAAGTAGCTGCTTCTTAGAAGCATGGGAATATGATAGCAAAAGTGATTTTACAGGTTACCTGCTTCCATTCTTGTTTGCTCATTGCATGTTTGAAACCATAAAACACATTTGTGCCCATTAGCCCTCAAATTTAGGCCGATCTTTGAGTTTTCAGTTGAGTTGTTATAATTATTTTCTGGTTTGCTCAAACAAGCATCAACAGGGCTGTGAATTATCTGTTATGTTCCTTCCCAATCGTGGCAAAATGTGATTTACAGAGATGATATCTCACCGAAGAGGACTATAGTTTGGTATCATAGCCCTAATGGCTAATACCGCAGGGAAGGGGGACTGTCAGCATGGGATCAAGTGTTGGTATCCAGATGGCACTTCCTGGACTAGAGGGAGAACTCACCTTTACTTTAAGTATTTACTAGAATTTGGAGGCCATGTTACATAAAACAGCTGTCTTAAAACGAAAAATCTCTGAAATTCAAGGCAGAAAATAAACCTACCAAATGTCATAAGACTTAGAATAAAATAAATAATGCTCCTAACATATTAATTCAGTGTTACTAAGAAGATATACAGTTCCTATTAAAATTATGTAGTTATACACTTTGCAGAAATATAACTTCTTTTATATATATGAAAAATAGATGATCTTATCCTCTACCACCTGTCCTCAAAAATCTGTATTCACTTAGATTAAAATACCTGCTGACTTTGTTTACTTTTTAGTTCAATGCTAATGTAAAGGAGATGCCACAAAAAATTTTGTGAAAAATGGCTGCTCATCTGTCTTGCAAACTCCCCTCCCCAGTTCAGTAAGCTCAAGCAAAACATAGAAAAATAGAATAAGAATTATTTTATCTCTCTGAGTGTTTTGGTTTGTTGTTTGAGGTTGTTTTTTTTTTCCAAGTCCAGACACGTAGCATTCAGCATGGAATTGACAACACAGTTTTTGTTTTTTCAGAACACTTACCAAAGAGAATGTAACAGGTTTTTTTAGTGTGGTACAGTCAAATGGTGCCTGGATACTTACCATTAGTTAAATGAAATTCTGTTGGTCTTGACACTGGTCTGATAGCTAATTATAATAATCACATAATCTTGGAATAGCTTGGGTTGGAAGGGACCTGAAAGGTCATTGAGTTCCAACCCCCCTGCCATGGGCAGGGACACCTCCCACCAGACCAAGTTGCTTAAAGCCCCATCCAGCCTGGTCTTGAACACTTCCTGGGATGGAGTATCCACAACTTCTCTTGGCAGCCTGTTCCAGTGTCTCACCACCTGCACAGTGAAGAATTTCTTCCTAATACCTAATTTAAATCTCCGCTCTTTCAGTTTAAAACTGTTGCCCATCGTCCAGTCTCTACACTCCCTGATAAAGAGTCCCTCCCAATCTCCCCTGCAGGCCCCCTTCAGGTACTGGAAGGCTGCTACAAGCTCTCCCTGGAGCTTTCTCTTCTCCAGGCTGAACAATCCCACTCTTTCAGCCTGTTTTCGTAGGAGAGGTGCTCCAGCCCTCTGATTGTTTTCGTGGCTTCCTGTGTATCTTCCTCTGTTTTAAAGAAAATAAAGTCAAACTGATCTGTCATTCAAAATGATTTAACATTTCATGTAAGACCACTTAAATTGCAGGCTTCTTGTCAGGCAGAAGGTGCATTTTGCCATAGCATAGAATTGTTTGCTATTAAATTTCTGATAATCCAAGCAGGAAGCAGTTAGTCATGTCATTTACGTAGCTTGTCAGTCATTTAACTTTTTCATAATTATTGTTGTTCTTACAGTATTTGATGTGCTGCGTTAGTTACATTATTGTTGCAACATACACAAAAATGGGGAACGCAGTTCTTTAAACTTTAAAGATGATGATGAAAAATGGGAAGAAAAAGTTTAAAACTCATCTCTACTTCATATATGTTGCTTGACTGTAGAATGCTGTTTTAAGATGTTGAGTTTATTGGTGCTTGATTACAGAGAAATAAAACAATGTTATAAAATAATGCATTTGCTTTTATGTTTTTCAATAAGGGAAAATAAGAGCTTGCAAGCTCCGCACATTTTTCCAAAAATATTTGTTTACTTTTTCATATCTTGTAGAACTGTTTGTGTGCTTTACCTTCTTAGTCTGTAGATTGGACACTTATTAAATTAACATGCTCATATGCTATGAGCTACAAATCTAATAATCTCTTACAATCAAATTAAGACTTTATATAAAAGAGCTATTCAGCTGATGTTCTCATTGCAAAGAGTTTATCAGTATTTATATTTTCCCCCATTATGTTCCTGATGAATTCTCCCACAGACATAGCAGCCTAGGCATGCTTTATACGAAATATAGTCGGTCTCTGTTTATTTTGTAGAAACTTGAGGGAGTAAAAATCGTGTTTGGTTTTAATATCTATTGATATAGAGGACAGTTTTCACTGTTTTTTTTATAAATATGGCCATGGGTGCCTTGGTAGCATTAAAAGTAGCAGTGTCTTAGCCCTTTGTCTTGTTACAATATGTGTGTAATCTCTTGGCATCTTGTCATTTGGTTATAGCAAAATTGTTTGGCTTATATAAAATTTCAACTGTGTTTCTGAAAGCAGAAGCAGGCCACTTGTATGTATTTGAAATCTGTTTTTCAAAGCAGTAGTAAAAAAATCATCCATCCTTGCCTTTGCTATTGCAATGGAGGAAGATCACATACTAATAAGAAGTACCTCACTTATGACTGCATAGAAAGTCTTTGAATTTTTTTCTGCATCTACAAAATCAGAGGGTGTGCTCTGTACTGTTTTTGTTCCTCTGTGATATCCAGTACTCTCACTGGAGCTGCAAGGGAATGGAGGCTTGTAAAAAAAAGTCATAAGTGATTTAGAAGTTAAATTTAGTGGAGGTACATTGTGTATGTCAATTTCTATCTCTTTTGGCACCAGTAGCCCTGTGTCATCCAAGGCTGGAGTCGTAACTTTGAATATGATGTCTTGGGAAGGGTACTGTGATAACAGTGTGGGTTAAAAGGTTGGTACATTTGTTTTGTGTTGAGTCTTTTTAAACTGTGAAATGAAGGAAAAGAAGCTAATGTTCACAGATAGGGAAGTGTATGATAGGTTATGACTAGGAGAAAAAAAATCTGAGGGACTTTAATCATTGCATCACGATTTTCAGTTCTGTTGAGAGTGCATAGCCACCTTCTGCTTGTAGTGAACTTCACAGAATTCCAGCTATGCTGAAAGTATGTTAAATAACCATTATGAACATGGGTATTAAACATTAATGATGTTAATGAGTGCTTTTGTGACTTCTGGAAGATTGATTCCTTGTGCTGAAGTGTTACAATTTCATTATTGCAGGATTAACTTCTCTGTTAGTTTTATTCAGTGAGATCATTCAAAATGAAGTTGTGTGCATTGTGAAATAGTGCAGCATGAAATATTAAATATGCTGAATCTTCTTCAGGAAGAGAATTGTTTGATACATTTGACAATGTGCTTTTTTTCCCCTCACTATTTCCCTTCATTCATATGGTTACTGTTAAGGAAAAAAAAAAATCCATATGGAATAATTCAAATTGGTGAGGGCTGGCCAAAGTGACAATTACTACTGGCTTTTTTCAGCTATTCACAGCAGAGGATGGGCAGACCATGGCACAGGTACACATTCTTTATGCCTTGTGCCCATGGAGTCTGATTGTATTGCTGAAAGTGAAATGTACTTGAAATTCACATGAGAGAGTGGGATTTTTTAACCACACTAGTAATATAGTCACAACCTTCTGGACAATTTGGTGCTTTGGGACATAAGCAAGAGCTGAATTTCTCTTGTCTCTCAACATCACTGTTAACAGTTCATTAAGCAGCTCTTGAGATACCCTTGTGCTGTTGAAAACAAAGCTGTCTTATTGTTTAACACAAAAAGCATGAGAAAGTAGGAGAGGCTTTGTTGGTATTTAACCATCATTCATGGGAATGAGACTTCAAAAGATAAAAAAGGTCATTTTTCTACTAATTGCATTTCCAGTTAAAACAGCTTTGATTGGTGTTACGCCGACAGCAAGATGAGGGAGCGAGCTCCTGGCTTACCTACTGTTTGTTGGCATGGTGATGTGCTCGCGGAAGAGAGATTCCTTCCTACTATTGTGGCCAAATTTCATCTTAATCATACAGCAAAGCTGGCAGCGTCTATTTCCAGGAGTTGACGTGCTTGCAGACAAAAGATTAAAAAATGAATTACATACTTAAAATGGGAACGGTTTCTAGGATACTATTTTAAAGTATTTAATTCAGGCTATCTTTAACCTGCGATGACAAATAAAATGTTACAGGATAGTTACTGAAATGGCTTAGAGACTGTAATAGTGAAATGAGCTTGCAAAATGGTATTTTAGCCCTGGAAGAACTAGTCCCATTTCTTTCAGAACAAGGCAAGCTCAATAGTATGCTTTAATTATACTCCATATCGATGTTTACAGCATCACCTCTGGAATTCACACAGATGCTGAAATTTTTTTAGGTTAATACACCAGTCTCTGGTGAGGCTTTGAATCTTTTCCTCCATTCCTCTTTCTTGAAGGGCATAGAGCTCTTTAACAACATTGTGAGCATGATTGTGCTGAGTGTCTGGAATAGGTAACTCTCTCATTTTGTAATCTAACAATGCGTCACGAACCTTTGGAGAAGGCAAGGTGAAGTCAGCTGCAGCAAATTGATGGAAGATGACTGTAGGTAGTATATGAGAGAAGAATGCTGCATTTCTAGGACAGAGCTCAAGAAACCATGACTGCCTCAGATCCAGTGTTATATTTAATTGTAGAGAGCCTGCTGGTTCCAGGAAGAGGAGCAAATTGTTGTAAATTCCTAACGTTTTTTTTTTTTTTTTTGGCCAGGCAGATTTTATCTGTCTAGATCCTTAAATCCTCTTGTGGCAATTTAATAAATTGAAGTGTTATTAAATTACACCTTGTGTTACATCTTTTGTAATCAGTTACGATTGAGTTCAAGATACCAAAATAAATTTCTAGGAACAGACAAACAGATGTTGACTTAAATAAAAAAATTGCTATACACCTCATTCTCAGTTTAACTTTTGGAAAGTGTTTTGTTTTCCTGCAAAGGCTCTTCTGATGTGTTGAAGAACTTCATGATTTGTTTTGTGGCCAAGCCATAGGAAGCACCTGTGACTTGCAGGGGGAGGGAAAGTCTGTGATGCTAAGTCAGGAGAGGGAATCTATTCCTACTAATCCTTCTTGTATCTGAACCCATGCACTAGACTTTGCCCAGGGCCTCACAGCAGCGTATGGGTAAATTCTAGGGAGTGATATTTGTACATATTAGTGGAGGAGCATAATTAGAGCATTCTGCAGGGGCATTGGTGATGGTGTTCTGTCTTGACAGGCTGAAGAGTCAATTCAATGCTTGCTACAGCTCCTCTCCTTCATTTTCATATCTCTTGAGCGGAGTTCTCCAGAAAGCAGCATCACATTTTCTGCAAGAGTAGAGATTTGCTTTAAATAAAATAAAAAACCCATTACGGGAACACCAAAGAACAAGCACCCCCCTTTCCCAACCCCCAAAGACTGTGGCAGTGCTGCTTCATTATGCCTGTCTTGGTAGCATGGTTGAACAAAAACTTGACTAGGTGTCAGAGGTTACTATCCTTTTTGGGTTGTGTCATTAGCTTGGTAGGGCACTCATCTAAACCATTTGCATGTTTTACCATAGCTGATCAATACTAATGTTGTGATTTAACCTGGGTTAGATCAAAACCTGAGCCCCACACATCTGGTTGCTCACTCCTCTCTGGTGGGGTGGGAAGTGAATCAGAAGGGTAAAAGCGAGACAATTTAATAGGGAAAGCAAAAGCTGTGCTTGCAAGCAGAGCAAAATAAGGAATTAATTAATTACTTCCCATGGTCAGACAGGTGTTCAGCCATCTCCAGGAGAGCAGAGCTCCATCAAGTGTAACAGTTACTTGGGAAGACAAATGCCATAACTCCAAATGTCTTTTTCCTTTCCTCCTCTTTCCCCCAGCTTTTATTGCTGAGCACAGTGTCAGGTGAAACAGGGTATCTCTTTGGTCAGTTGGGGTTAGTTGTTCCAGCTGTGTCCCCTTTCAGCTTCTTGTGCACCCCCAGCCCTCTCACTGGCTGGGCAGCATGAGAAACAGAAAAGGCCTTGCTTGACCAGAGCTCCATCAAGTGTAACAGTTACTTGGGAAGACAAATGCCATAACTCCAAATGTCTTTTTCCTTTCCTCCTCTTTCCCCCAGCTTTTATTGCTGAGCACAGTGTCAGGTGAAACAGGGTATCTCTTTGGTCAGTTGGGGTTAGTTGTTCCAGCTGTGTCCCCTTTCAGCTTCTTGTGCACCCCCAGCCCTCTCACTGGCTGGGCAGCATGAGAAACAGAAAAGGCCTTGCTTGACCCTGTGTAAGCACTGCTCAGTAATAGCTAAAATGTTGTGTTATCAACACTGTTTTGGTCATAAATCCAAAAGGTAGCCTCATAGGAGCTACTATGGAGAAAATTAGCTTGATCCCAGCCAAAACTAGTGCATGTAAGGAAAATCCTAATCCATTGCATAAATGGTTTACGTGATTGCCTCTTAGACTTTATAGAAGTTAGCATTGTTGTGTTATTGGGTTCTTTGTATCTTTCCAATAACTTAGAATTTATTAACATAAATCCTGATTGTTGTGTAGTAGTACTTATTTAAGCAGGATGAGTCAGCTAAACTCAACCTTGGGCAGTACAATTTGTTTCACTGGTGACTTAAACCTAATAGCAAGGCTGTAGGTCAATAATTTCTTACATTATGGCTTCAGTTAGTTGTTTTAAATTAAAGCAGCAGAAATCTACACTAGGAAGGGTTGTCATAACAGCGGGCCGGAGTAGAACAGCTTGTCAACAAAAGGGCCAACTGCTATTCCATAGGAATCTCTTTCCAGGTTACCTCCAGTGTGGTATTGTACTGTAGTAAGGTCAGAATTTGCTGTGTTGCTTTCAGAAGTCCTTTCCTTCATCTCTTCTACTGTCTCTTCTCACTCCTCGTTCTTGGCTGACTTGCCTTTAGTAGTCCAGATGTTTTTCAGCAGCCCTTTCAGCTGGGGGGGGTGGTGGTGGTGGTAAGTCAGGAATGGTACCCATTAAGCCATTTGAACAAGAACTTGTCAGGCCACGTTGCTGATCTAGACTGGGACTTGGAAGATACTGTGCCTCCAGATTGGCCAGACTTACCAAACCTTATCAGTTTTCCTGGCAGTTATCTGTGTCTGAGCATGTGTATCTTGTCTAGCTGGTTGTGTATTTTAAGTCTTCGTAAATGAAACATCTTCTCTCCCCACCTCACCACCAACTGATTAAAAACAAAGCTTCCTCGTTAAAATTATTCGCGGCTGCTGCTTTTTTACTCTGTCTGAGAGACCAAATTTTATAGATTTGTTGCCAATTGGTATGTATGGCACACAGTAGTCTTTGTTCTGATCTTTTGTAATGTTTGGAAAGATTATGGGTATGACAGTGATTTTTCATAATTTCTAGTGCAACTTTCCTAAGAAGTTGAAAACAACATGATCTAAGTAGGCTGGTATGTCTAGTACTTCTTTTTTACTAGTGTCCAACTAATTTATGTGCTTCAGGCCTGTGAAAGGCTTGGAAAGCATTCCTGAGCTTTGCTGATTTGAGTCACTTGAGGCTTCACTATGGGAGCAGTGTCCAGATTGAGGATCCATTCCAATACATGAAAGAAAACATAAGAATGATAACTGCCCTGGAACAAAGGTCTCAGCATCAGTTACACAAGCTGATCAAGTGGAGCAAAGGAGACTTGCGTTTTCTAAGGCTGTCTCTTCTGCAGAAAGTAGAACATAGAAGCAGCATAAGGAAAACTTAGTGAATTCCAACTTTGAGAGGCTGTTAACATTCTGCTCTAGCAGAAGTTGGATGTCACAAGGCATTGATCTTGATGTCAAGGTTTGCCCACACATCAGTCTCCTCCTTGAGACTTGAGAAATCCCTGTGGGTTGTACAGGCATTGAAATGTAATCTTTACGTGCCATTCTGCATTTCTTTTATTGCCAGTAAAAGCAGGTGATAAAACACTGTAAGCATCAAGACAAAAAATATTTAATGTTGGAGTCAGTCCTACATTAGATGCCTAAGTGATATTTATGCTTGCTGAATTGTTTCAACTTTCAAAGTATATGCAGAATTTTTTTTTCAGATGAAGGTAGCTCACAATTTAGTAGTAATTTTTAATGAAAGAACTCATTTAATATTAAAGTATAGAATTTTGAAGCGGTATAAAAAAATAGATGGTACTAACTTATGTCAGACAAATTGCTGGGGTTTTTTATCTGAGAAGAAAAATGGAAGCGTTTGACCTCTGTTAGTGTTTGTAATTGGTCTGATGACCTTACCAGAATTTTCGGAAAGATACTGTCAAATTAGTTGGCTGAGCTCCTTTGGTCTTCAAGAGATGGAAAAGAAGGAAAACAGAGGTGGGAGAAACAAATGTAGTGGAGTCGCGGGGAAGAGAAGAGTTTTATTTATGCTTAGTTAAATACTTACATTTTGCCATGTTCTACTGTATAGTTTGCTGTGGTGACAAGTTTTCTGTAAAATCTTGAGTTGGTCCATATAACTTTTGCCAGTGGAAGTGCCCTTGTTGTGAGAGATCTGTAATCATATAGAAACGGAAAGTTGAGTTTCTGCTTCTTTTCTCTTCTGTTGAAGCTTTTGTATTGTGACCATAAGCGTGGTGTTTGCTGAATGCATTTTTATCTGAGGTAACAACTTTGAAAAATCTTGTTTTCTTCTTCAAGGTACGGAATATACGAGCGATGTAGAGAGTTGGTAGAAGCAGGTTATGATGTACGACAACCAGACAAAGAAAATGTGACGCTTCTCCACTGGGCTGCAATCAACAACAGGATAGATCTGGTGAAGTACGTATTAAATAAACATAAACCAATCATATCCTTAAAAGTGTTGATTTCTCTTTTTAAGGTGTAAGTAATCTTAATTCTATTAAAAATTCAATTTTTAGTTTTGAAATTTGGGGGTGAGGGGAGTGGCCAAAAGACCTAATTTGCATTTTGGCAGTGATGTTTTTATGACACAAACAGAAATAAAACCTATGAAATGTCCAAAAGTCAAGATTAGATGCTTCTCAGATGCGATTAACCTGTGGAACAGCTGTTCAGCTGCACGTGCAGTGTCTTTATACTGTGGTATACTTGTTGAAATACCAAATGTCTTATTTGAATAAGTTAAATTTGGTGCTAGATGGTAGTGAATGTTTTTCAATAAGCAAGATTGATGTGATGCAAGGGGCAATTTCCACTTCAGCATTTCAAGAAGTTCTAACTTAGATAAGTTCTTTGCATTTTAAAAGCACAGCTGTTGCAATAGGTAACATTGCAGCACCTCTCCTTTCAAGTAATAACAATCTTTAATTGTGGGAGCTATGGGATTTAGGGTATTTTTTTGCTTTTCAGTTTATAAAGTCTGGAGTGTAATACTTGAGACTATGTTTTAAAACCTGTTATTATCTTTCAGAACACAGAGAGCTTAAATTCTGAAAGGATAGTTCCTAGTACTTGCTGTTCTGCAAGTCGTGAGGGTATATAGAACATGTTTGGGTTTTTTTCTCTACCGGTAACAAAACAACGAATTAAGTACATGCAATTAAATCCACATACACAAAATATTGATGAGATCCTCTTTTGCCTTCTGTGACTTGGGCGGTGTGGCTAGAGGACTTGCTGGTGAAGACTGCGGCAAAAAAGTCGTGGAATAACTCAATCTTGTCGATATCCCAGGTGACAGGTTTCCTGTTTCATTCTGGAGAAGGCCCGTTTTTTCACTAGTCTTCCTTTTGTCACCAACATACCTCCCCGCCAGCCCCTCCTTGTTTGTGAGAACAAGGTCCAGCATGGCACCTCTCCTTGTTGGCTCCTTTATCACTTGGAGAAGGAAGTTATTATCGAAGCATTCCAGGAACTTCCCGGATTGCTTATGCCCTGCTGTGTTGTCCCTCCGAGATATATTGTGGGGGTTGAAGGTAAAGATAGATAAATGGATATTTAGATCTGATGAGAAGGACCTTGGGGTCCAGGTAGACAGGAAGGTGACTGTGAACCAGCAGTGGAGCCTTGCAGCAAACAAACATCGATGGTATACTGGGCCTCTTTAAGAAAAACATCACCAGCATTTTGAGGGAGGTGATCTTTCCTCTTTACTCAACTGTTGAAGCTGAACATCTGTGAGAAATTGTGGGTTCCCCTTTGCAAGAAAGATACAGGCTTACTGGGGTGAGTCCAGTACAGGGACATAAAGATGATTAAGGGACTGAAACATCTGACATAAAGAGAGGCTGCAAGAGCTTGGACTTCTTAGCCTCGAGACTAGAAGGCTTATCTTGTCAATGTACATAAGATCCTCAATAGGATCTTAACAATGTATATAAGTACATGGGATAGCTGGTAATATAATGCCTGGAATCTTATCAATGTATATAAATACCTGATGGGAGGGAGTAAAGGACAGAGCCAGACGTTTCTCAGTACTGCGCAGAGGCAAAGGGCACAAATTAAAACACACATGGAATTCCACCTGAACATCAGGAAACACTGTACTGTGTGGGTGACTGAGCATTGGCACAGATTCCCCAGAGAGGTTGTGAACTCTCCAACTCTAGAGATATTCAGAACCCAACCGGGCATGATCCTAGACAACATGATCTAGATGCTTTGATCAGGGATGGCCAGAATGGATGATCTCCAAAGGCCCCTTCCAAACTAAAGAATTCTGTGAAATAATTCAATGTTTCTGAAATATTTTTTTTTTAATTATATGTAATAGATAGCACAACAGGTTTTAGGTCTTTGATGTGGGTAGAAGCTTATAATGGAAACCATAATTCTGCATATGGTATCTTCCTTTCGTTATAAGATAGGTTACCACTGTGCTTTCTGGCACCCTGAAGGAGAGTCTCTTGCAGTGATGCAGGGTATGGTTTACCTAAATAACCTTTTTTTGTGATTGTACATTTTAGACCCTCTTGTTTTCTACTTTTTAATTTCATTTTCCTTACAACTTTCTGGGAAATAATGGAAATGTTAAATTTTTTCAGATAGCTGTTTTTCTTTAAGAGAAGTACAGCATCTAAAAGCAGTTGTTATATTTTAAGCTCACTTTTTTTATCCATCTTGAATGCATAATGAATTACGTGCAATGAATTGTTCATCTTATTTGAGCTGTTGGAAGACATATTTGTATTACAGATATTCCATCTCATTTGATACGTCTTTATAAGGTCTGAAAAGTGGATGGCACTGAGACAACTTTTATGATTTAAAAACATCAGTATGATATGAGGCATTTGAAAAAATGGATAATGTTAGTTTCTGTATTAGCTTTGCAGTTGAGTGACTCCACCTGTGTGATGCTTGATTATGACTTAATGCTTTAGTTCACTAGCATTTTATGTATCCTACAGCTTTTTCTTGTAAAAAAACCACCAAACAAACACAAAAAACCCCAACCCAAAATGAACAAAATCTATGATTCACAGAGTTAAAATCGGACCAAATTTTAAATTTCCCATTAGTCCTCTTTTGAAGCTAAATTTGTGAAAGAAGTATTTTAGCATTTGAGTATTTTGTGTTGTGTTTTACCTTTTATTTCCCCTCCAAGCATGTTGCTAACAACTTCCTGCTATAGCAATTCTATTGGACGTAGAGGTGTTTCAAAATCAAAATGTCAGATTCAGATAGAGGCAAGTCCGTGCTTAAATCTCTATCTGAATTTCCAGTTATGTCTTTATTATATGTTAGGGAGATTTCTTCACGTGCGTTTGAGTGCTGGAATCTTGTTCTGAGAATTTTAATACAACGTAACTTTAATTGTACCAGCCGTATCTCTTTCCAGTTATTTTAGTATGATCCCTGACGATTGAATGCTCTTAAATCTGCTGTGTGTAATTCTTCCTTTTTCCTGACCAGTATGTCAGAGCTCTTGTCCCTTCTTGATGCATCCCTACCACTGTGACATAGTGCATTGCGTTTTCTTCCTGCTGTTTATTAGAGTGCATGTGACTACTAATGTGCTTAGCTTCATACAAAATTCATTTCTCCTGATGCAGTTCTTGTGCTCCAAGTTCCTCTGTCTTTAGGGGGTCTTGATTTATTTTAGTTTATATCACCCAGCATATTGTGTGCTCTCTCCCTCTCTGTTTTGTGAGACAACGGATTATCCTATTTCCTTAGAATCACAGAGATAGAGTTGAAGTGGAAGCACTCTGTTTAGGGACATGGTTTAGTGGTGGACTTGGCAGTGCTAGGTTAACGGTTGGACTTCGTGATCTTAAAGGCCTTTTCCAACCTAAATGATTCTATGATTCTATCCCAGTGTCTTGCTTATTAGGTATTGACTATATGAGGTCTTCCCAGTGAAGTAGCTTAGCAGCTCATCTGTGGAGAGTGCAGGCTTAGAATTACGCTTCTCTTGTTTTTAGTATTTCCTCATCCTGTCTATTGTGAGACTTGAGAATCAACGTAGATACCGGTGAAGACCATTGATATTTTATAAAGAAAACTACAGAACCTTTTCTTATTCCTGTAGGATTAGTGAGAAGCATCAGACATCCACAATGTATTCTCTTTTCGTAATGACACTGAACTGTTGCTCTGTCTTCAACTCAATTTTGTAAAAACGCAAAAATTGGTCTTTTATCTGTACCCTTACCTACTGACTGCATTTCTCCAGACAGGGATTTCTCTTCCAATTTTCCTTCTTCTAGCAACTGTGATTGCATACACTTTGATTCCACAAGCACTGAATTCAAGCTGGGGCAGTTTTCAAATGCCTGGCAAAGGTTTAGTGATCCTAATGTGGAGATCAGTGGAAGAATTTTCATCTTAAGGTGACCTCTTATCAGATCTGCTTGCTTTGAATGCAAGAAGATGGCTTAAGTAGGACTTGCACACCAGGCATCTTCTACGTGGAAGCTTAGATGACTCACTGAGAGTAGAATCGCCCAGTTTCTCCTTTCTTCAGGGATATTCTCCCTAAACACAAAATTGCTTCTGCAAGTCTACCCAAGCAAGGAGATGAAGTACTCAGTCTGGTTTTGCAGAAAAATCTCACCATTTATGTGTACTGAAACTGAAATGCAGTGATAAATCTCAACGTAGTCTAAGAACACCCTTAAGGAAACATAAAATATTATTTCAGTGTGCCATCTGGCAGGAGATTGCAGCCTTGTCTTTTCCCAGTTGTCAAACTGCAAGTTCTTCCTTCTAAATAAAATGTACTAACCAGTAAGCAGTGCTGCTGCTCAGTAGAATCTGAACATATTCTGTGTTTATGCAGGGACCAGTGTTTGAATGAAGACAATCTGTTTAATGTTCACCTCCCCATGAGTGGCTGTCACATCAGTGAGATGGATCCAAGCTTTGACTGTGAATTTCTCTCTGCTGTATTTTATCTAGACAACTCCTTCCCAAGGTGGACTAAAAAGCTTCTCAGTGTCTTTTTCAAATCTGTTCTTTGGTGGCTGAGACTTCACAATAACAAAATTGTGTTGTTCCTCTACCTTATATAAGCCTTGTCTTTTCACCTACACGAGAGCAAGACTTTCACAAAATCTTTGTGAAGATTTCTCATTAAGAAATCCAAAAGCCAAACTTCAGCAGAGAGATTGCAATCTTGTTCTTTTCGTGTTGGAGAACAGTGGAGTGGATTGTCCTGTGTCAATTGGAGCAGATCTTGTTTGTCATACAAACCAGAGTTTGTGTGACTTCAGCAGGTCTGCTGAAGGACTTCGTTGTGTCTGATGGCTCTAAAGCAACTGTATAAAGGGGCTGTTCCTTCAGATATTTTTAGTGTGGACATGATTAGTAATGCATTTTTCAGTTTCTGTTCCTGAAGGTAACTTTCAGGCTGTTTTTGAAGTTTCAGTCTGTGAATCAGTAAGCAGTAAAGAAAAAGAAGGTAGTTACTTAGAGTAATGTTTTTCAAATTGTTTTGTTTGTTGCCCTTCTTCTTGCCATGTCTTGAAACACTTAAGAGCAAATTGAGGTGCCAAAATCTCAACGCTGAGGATTTGAAGAACAGTTTGTGTGGCTGGGAGAGCAGCATTCATATATACCTGACAGGTATTTTGAAAGTGAAAAGTCTGCAGGCACAGGTACTTGAAATGTGCAAGCCCTTATGAATCTATAGGTAGGTAGTGCTTATCCTGGTTTGAGGACAACGAACAACAAGAATTGTCAAAGGTCTGTTAATAATAGCCTTTTTTTCCCAGTAGCTTATCCACTAGTGAATGAAGAACTAGAAGGCTTCTGGGAAAGCCTGTTTCATAAAAACATGAATTTCTTTGTAAGGTGTGCACTTTCTTTCACAAAGAAAAAGGAATATTGCCAGTTCAGTGTCCCATATAAAACAGCAAGGAAGACAGCTCATAGAAACAGTACAAATGACTATGAATATGAATTGCTGCAGTTAAATATGGGTAACTTATTTTATTCCAACAGGTAGCGCATCTTTTTATACATGTTCTTTAGGGAAAAGTAATTTTTAGACCATCATTTAGAAGTATTTTTTAAATACTCTGATGTTTTTGTCCTTTGATTGATAACAATTGAGAAGTGTGCAAAAACCTTAGCACTTGGCTAAACATGTAACTTAAGCGTGAGCTCTTGGAACAGTGACTTGAGCAGGGCCATTCCAGTAATGGTACATGCTGCAAGTTGAATTGTATACAACTCTGCTATTTTAGCCAAAATTTTGTAAACATGCTAGTCTTCTAGCAGTATATTCTTTTACCATTAATTCAGATTTTTTTTTAATGCAACAATCTCTGAATATTTTAGAAGAATCCATTTTATTAACTACTTCCATGGTGGCACAGTTTGTACTAATATATATAGAGAGCGCAATTTTTCTGTTTTACCTTAGAACCAAACTAGGAAATAGCAGCATATTTAAAATGAAGTAGGAAGCATCTACCCTCTCCCAAGCCACATCAAAAAGGAAACAAATTGAATGTATATGTATGACCTCTTAAAAGGGGGTTATACGAAGGCATGGAAAGTTTCTGATCTTCCATAACTGTTTCACATAACATCAAAGATGTTGACTGTGTGTCCTTTATATTTAACCAAGACAAAAAATAATGTTTACTATTTTTGTTATTCCAGATACTATATATCAAAAGGTGCTATCGTTGATCAACTTGGAGGAGATTTAAATTCTACCCCACTTCACTGGGCAACAAGGTGGGGAAAAATCTTCTGGGATTTTCTTTTCCTGTGTTTTTTCTTAACATAGTATCTGCTACTGACTGATTTATGAATTTTCTGGGAATACTTTGCACAAGAATGAACTCAGTGGTTGATAATTGGGCACACTGTGAATGTGGCGTGTTTGAACTACAGGGGCTTTCAGCATATCGTTCAGTTTTTGTCTTATCTCTTTCTGATGTAGGGGAAGATGATTGCTATGATAGGAAAAAACAATAAAGTAAAATTAGAGTCTATTATCAGCTTGGTTTACTCTTACTTTGGGGATCTTATTTTTGTCAGTTTTCCAAAGTTCAGTAACACTTGTGCAGATGGGGCTTGGAATGATTTTGTGTGACATTGTCCTTGCAGTGTTCTATTTCATGAATGGACTGCTTTTTAAGACACATTTAAAATCACATGTATGATGTAGAAGATGGTCTGAGAATGATGAATGGCTGGGAAAATTGAAGACAGCCCTAAGGTAGCAGCTGCTCCTTCAGACAACCACCTAGAAATAGGCAGGAAAGGAACACTGTCCATGTTATTGTTTTTATTTGTAGACTGCAAAAGGACACTTACAAAATTAGCTTTTGGAACACTTAATGTATGAAAAGAATGTGTTTACTGAAGATGAGGACTTGCTTGTTAGCCTCTGTTAAAGATTTCGGCTTGTATACTTCTTTTTGTTACAGATCACACTCTCTACTGCATTAATAACACAAAAGCTTGATTAAATTTCCTGGTGTTCATAGTTGTAGTCTGTTGTTTTGTAAAGCATTGTCCAAAGCTGCTGCTTTGACATTGAAAAGGTCTTTTTGCTCATGTCAGAAACTGTGTGCTGACAGCTGGGCAGCATATCAACAAGGGTATGCCTATGCTCATTATGCCAAAAAAACGCCTAAGCTTTTAATGTAGTGTGGAGGAAGTGTAGGCCTTCAGTTCTCCTTTTTTCTTCTTTTTCCCCCTGTTTTTATTTCACTACTGTTTCTAATAGTAGAAAGATAAACCACATGCCCCACAAAAAGTGAGAATATATAGCCAGTTTGACATCCCTTAAAATAGCAGGGTTTGTACATGGATTAGAAGAAGCCACAGTAGACTATATTTCTAAACTAGTAACCTGGGGCTTTTTTCTTGCCTGCCCTTTTGGTACACAACACACCTAAGCCAGTTCCATGTGGTACATGCATTGGCTGCGAAGAATTTGCTTATGTGAATGAGTTTGCTTACTCAGTTGGAGAATAAGATTGTGACAATTGTTGTTTTCAAAGTACGAGTCAAAATGCAGAAGCTCTGGTAGTGTAATTAACTGGTAAGCATATTTGTTGTATACAAATACTCAAATTTTAATAGTTTTTTCTGTATATAGTTAATTCAGTTGTTTGGTTTTTTGTGTTTTGTTACATTTAGACAGGGTCACTTATCCATGGTTGTACAGCTGATGAAATACGGGGCAGATCCGTCGCTAATTGATGGAGAAGGATGTAGCTGTATTCATTTGGCTGCCCAGTTTGGACATACTTCGATTGTTGCTTACCTGATAGCAAAAGGACAGGTAAATTTTAAGTAATATAATATTTAAATAGGTTCTACTCAAAATGAGACTAGGAAAACAATTGAAACCTGTACCTATCATTCAGGAAATGCAAAATATTTGCCTGATTAAACACAGAAGACATTGAATTATTTTTGCTATAGACTACAGTATTGATGTGCCACCTGCTAATTTAATTTCCTCTAACAGTGGTCTGAGTACTTTGGCTTTAATTCATGCCTGTCTAGTGTGGTATGTGAAAATTCTAGCAACTATTTTTTACCATTCTTTATTTCTAATGAAATTATCTTTAAATGGTAACGGTGACAATGATAGCAAATATTTTAGTATTCTTCACAGAATTACTGGTTTATACACAGGTAAAGAATCTAATGACAGAGTTGTTGTAGGTCATCTCTTTTTTTACACCTCAGTCCACAGCTTTTATGTATTACTGTTACTAATTGCAAGAGTATGTAAATAAATAAATAAAAACAACAACAACAAAAACCAGAAACAGCCCAAAACCTCCTTGCTCGCTTCTTATATTACTGCTAGATCAATGAAGTGTGTAAATAGCATGTGTATTCATTACTGTTCTTATTGTCTCCCATCCTTCAGTCTGTATGCTCAAAAACATGTTCAGCTTTTTGCTACTCACCCTGTATTGTAATTTGTAGATTTACTCGCCCACACGTATGTGCTTGAAGCACAAATTTAATTTACTTTATAAACCGTATAGAAATGTCACAGTGTTTCTCTCTTTCTACAGTCTTGCTAATACTGTTCATACTGCTATATGCTGCTTTTTCTTTCAAATAGCAAGTGAGGTACAATCCAATGAGTCAGGTAGAATATGACTATGAAATCTCTGGTTTTGGTCTGTGTAAATCAAATACAAAATTTGCTGCAGAAAATGATGTTGCCTATACATGTAAAAAAATAAACTATTTCTCCATGTAGTATTCAGTTAGTGTCTGAGAACTGTTTGGTAAAACAGTATTTAGTGTATGATAGAGAATAAGCTAGGGACATGAAGAGACTGATCATATATAATCACTATTTTGTAGGAGAAAATGATTGGAGAGAAATGCTTTTTCATCAGGAACAAGTTTTGTGTTTTGCTCACAAATTATGTATAATTGTATGTGGGTTTTATGTTACCAGAAAAATCTTGCAGATGTTGTACAAGTGTGAACTTGTTTAAAGCACAGCATTAATGAAGTATAAACGGCCTTTAAAATGTTCTACTGTGATTATGAAATCTCCCTGTAAATGTTTGTTTGTCCTCATGATTATATACAGACTTGTCGTATTTATCTGAGCATGTAATATTTCAGTCAAAAGAAGCTGCATGTCTTTACATGTGTATGTACAAAAATGCACTAAATTGGCTTTAAAATTTAAAATCTATTATCTTGGAAACAGCTCCTCCTTATCAATAGCTTTTGAAAGGATGATTCTTATTAAATCGCCCAAATGTTATCAACTATGATTTGGTATCCTTTCCATATTAATGGCAATTTAACAGTAATTTTAACAGTAATTTTTGGAAGCACTTCAAAAAGTTCAACTTTAAAATGATATATTGATTTGTATGTTTAAAATGTAGTAATATCAATAGCATTGTAATAACTGTCCCTGAACTCATAGTTCTTTAGCTATACTACATGTAACTACAGAAACTACATGGTTTCTGTAGAAGATATGGGAAATACATTATTCTACTTTTTGTTCTCCTTTGATAAATACATATGAGGTCATTAATCACTACATGGTTTCTGTAGAAGATATGGGAAATACATTATTCTACTTTTTGTTCTCCTTTGATAAATACATATGAGGTCATTAATCCCCCCCCCCTTTTTTTTTTTACCTCCTTTGTGATGCCACAATTTGGGGTTCGAGACTTGAACTGCTTTTGCTATATGCTATTTGCAATTTTTTTTTTTGCCTTTTGTCTTCATGGAAGCCAGGTTTTCTTTTATTTGCAGACTAGTCTTGACATTGTTCTGAACCTAGTTGTGGTACCTGTGTGGTAAATGACAACTACAAAAATGTCAAAATAAAGGTCTGTGTAGGCTGTTGTGCTTTGTTAGTTCTGATCCTGATGCCTTCGTGCATGATCAGAGAAGAGCCAGCTTTCATAACTGTGTTGAGAACTGACAGGTGGATTAAGAAATTGCTCCTAATTGCTTCTTGTCCCCTTTTGAGACAGAGCTGGAACCCCACTTCAGTGTTGCTGCTTCACTCTCTTCCTGAGCTGCAGCAGCCAAGGGTAAAATACACAATCTGAGGCTCGAGTCCATCCTCTGGCTTCTGGAGTGTAGCGTAGGGGAAGAACTCTCGGTCAGATGCCCTCTGGTCTTGGTGGGAGGTGAACGCGCTTTCTTGCCAGCAAGTACTACTCAGCCAAGAGGCAGCAGTGGCTGGTAGCTTTTGGTTTTTATTTAATCATGTCGTGTTACTGAATTTTGAGACAGTAATACCTGACTGTACCGTAATTTGCTCATGTTGTTTGTGTTCAGTAGGTTGCCCAGGTCAAAATCAAGCCTGGGGCAAATACATGATGTAAATACAATCAGATAGCAAGTAACAGAATCTGTTGCAGAGTTCAAGTTTAGGCAAGATCATTATTTTTAAAAAATGCAAGAAAGATAAACTGAAAAGAGCTTGAAGGCACTTAAAAATGTTCAAAATTGGTGCTTCTACTACTTGACTGCTTGACACGGGGCTTACACTATGTAAAATGTCAAAGGCATATCAGGGACTAGCATATGCAAACATCACCCTGGAAGAAGTTAAGATCTGGATGTCGTATGTTGGATGGATAAATAAAATGTGTTCTCCTCCTGTGGCATGTGTGAGATGGCTTACCTCAGTCACAGATAATGACTGACTATAAAGTTGCTAATAGGGTAAAATCATGTTGTAAGAAATATTCTAGAGCTAAAATTATAGTTTAACTGTTTCATACTCATAGTTTAACTGTCAATCACTTATTCACCAACTGTGTATTTTTTCTTATTCTCAGAGTTGCAATTTTACATGTTAAGTACTTTCCCCGGCTAGATAGGGCCGCCTTCTGAGCTATGGTCTAGGAGTAGTTGGCGTCTAGGTTGGGAGATGTCAGTGTGGTACTGGCAGCCTTGGTTGCTTTGGTGCTGCAGTTCTCTGAAGTACTGTTACCTCTGTTGGCACCAAGGACTGTTCTCTCCACGGGGTTCAGGCCAGTATAAGTTGTGGATGCCCATTCCCTGGAAGTGTTCAAGACCAGGCTGGATGGGGCTCTGAGCAACCTGCTCTAGTGGGAGGTGTCCCTGCCCATGGCAGGGGGGGTTGAAACTAGAGCATCTTTAATGTCCCTTCCAGCCCAAACCATTCTATGATTCTAAGACACTACACCAAGTGTTTATTCCCTAGACCGAGTCTCAGCACATTACTTATAGGATTATAAATTCAGTCCTGTTTCTTTCTTATGATTGTCAAAACTGCCCCTGCGTGTGAGGGACCAGAGTGTTCAGAACAGAGCTTTTCTTGTTTGAAAGAACCAGGTGGGTTCAGTTCTGTGTTACCTGGGTTGATGCCTATCAGTCTGCACTCCCTTCATTCCACAAGAATCCTACAACATCCCTGCTTCTAGTGAGTAACTAGCACGTCTTTCCTAAATCAGGAAATGTTTTCAGTCTTACATCTCCCTCCCTGATAAATCTTCTTTACTATATGCTTTTAAATATGTCATCCCTTTAGAAGCCTGTTTCCCTTTCCCTGGGCAACAATCCATGTGAAAAAGATCTTTTCCTTATGGCGAATAGGATTCTGAACAAGGGCATGATGGGTCTTTACATGAAGGTCTGCATTTGAGAAATAACTCGTAATGGTTCTAAAGAGGATTAAATTCCTGGTCCCTTTCTATGTAATTTAATCCACTTCTAAGTGGAATCTCTTGATGCTTTTTGTGCTTTTGAAAAGGCCATACTGTACCGCAGTACTGGTTTGACCATCGCTTGTTAAATGTCCTGGTAAGCCTAAATGCTGCTCTGATCTCTGGCTGCTATTCAGATTCCTACCTCATCTGCTGTATTGCTTTCAGAATGTAGTGTTAAGCAGCAGAATAGTTGCTAGGGCTCCTTTCCATGCAGGAAGCTCTTTCTCCCCTATAGTTTTACCTCTCCAAAAGCTTTTTGTGGAATCTTGTATTGGTGTCCTAGTTTGTCTGGTTATCTTTGCTTATCCAAAGTTTTTCTACTTCAGAACCAGAGTTGTTCTATTTCGGAAACAAGTGAAAAATTTGCCAGTTGTGGTCCACAGAGTTCACACTTGAAATACAGAGGGAGCAGTATGTGCAATTTCTGATCATTGCATCACTTATTGTCGAAATCTTAGGTTCTGGTACAGTGTCCTAACAGCATAGGTGCACCCCTCCATGAGCATTATCAGATTGACCTGTCACTGAGAGTTAAGCAAGAAATTAATACCTATTGGGACACACCAGAACAGCAGAACAGTCTCCTACTTGCTGTTGAAGGTATACTTTTTTGCCTCAGCCCTTTGGTAAAAAGCAGTAACAGAACTTCCTTTCTGAAATGTTCCACTTGTTGTGTGGTTGTGGTAATGATCTGGCAAAATAAAAAAGAATTTTTGATGAGAGGCTTGTTAGAGGATGCGTCCGCTATCCACAGCTACGTCGTTTTTGTTACGTCCATAGAACAGTACACAGTTGCTTTGCTTCATGTTAAAGTTCCTTTGAAAAGGGATCTGCCTCAGCCCACGTTGTAGCTTAATATGAGTAACAGCTGTAACCTGCCTAGGCAATTTGTGTGCAGGGATAGTCTACAGCTCATGGCTTTTTTTTTTTACCTTTTATTTTTTAGCTGAGTGTCACCTAGTGTGCAAAGTGTAGTTTTGATTTGTCAGGTGGAATCACTGAAGGAATCGTTTTACTTGCATCCAGGCAATCAGGTCCCTGCTGTCACGAATAACTGCTTTTCTATATGAAATCTAAAGATGAAAGAGTGATTGTTCATGTGTCTTCGAAATACGTTGTTCACGCGGTGTGACCTGCAAATCAAAGACATTGCTTCTCAAGGATGAATTAACTTGAGGTTAGACTGTGGTTCCAGTTTCCTTCACAATCTCAACAACAGGAGACCAAAGGGAGTGCCAATGGTTGCATGGTCCTAGTAGGCTCAAAAGGCTTAAATCTATACAAGTACTGTGGGAAAACAGACTTGGATCGTGGTCTCAATGCATGTAACTCTTTTCTGAACAAACAATACAATAAAGTAATGGTTCTGTTTCCATCAACTGTTTTTTAAATTTCTGATTTTTTTTTTTTTTAATTAAGCAACAGAAATGGAAAGTTATGTGCAGGCTAGGAATGTTTTACAGGCAATTATTTGGAAGAACTAAATTGGGTTTTCTGGAAGACTGCTGCCTGGGTCAGGCTAGCAGCACCATGTGCGGGGATCCCAGGGTGCTGGGCATTTGGCAGACTACTGGAGAGGAGAAGAAGGTTCTGGAGGTGATAGAAAGCAACTTCATCCATTTTCTGTGTTTCTGACAGTAGTTTCTGTAGCAAAAGACTTTATTGAACCACTTTCAACCTAATTTTCCTAGTAAGGCCTGAGAGGAGTAGCATAGGGAATATTGACATAGCTCTGTTGTCTCTAAGGAAAACTGTTCAGATCTTGCATTGTTAGCTTCCAGGAATTTTGTTGGTGGTCTGTGCCACTTTCCTAAATGTGCTCGAGAGTCTAATCTGCCTCAGTGTATTTAGAAATTACCAGCTTCCACATTAGTGGGGCAGGGATCTATAAGAAAAAACGCTGTAGGTATTAGATCCTTTCTGATGGGTCTAAGGATTGTCTGGATCATGCTTTCTTGTCATTATGTGGCTATGTTTTGTTAAATGTAATATTACTATTTTTTTATTTTTTAGCCATCAGTTTAGTCACCACTTGGTCATAGATCAGTTTTATTTCTGGTTGTTTCTATTAATGGCTTTTTTAAAACGTAAAAATTTTCTAGCATCTATTACCTTGATATCCAGATACATAAATACCTTTGGAACTGAGTGGACTAAGGAAAATTGCTTTGCAAGTGGAAAAATAGATGCAGCTAGCATTCAGTAGGATGTAAGATTCAGGCCATGGTATTTATGTTAAGCTATCAAGTATTTTATTAAATATTGGTGCATTATTTTAGTTTTCTTCTGCTTTTGAGTGCAATAGTATACCACGTATGCGTAATCTTTTATGTTGAAGATTAATAGTAAGATACAAATTACTAGTGCTATGCAGCATGACTGTTCCTTAGTTTCCAAAATAGATTGGAAGGATTATATTTTTGCAATGGTGGTATTAATATCTGTTCTCATTTTTTAAATTGTTTTATTATATACTAAAAGCTTGCCAGTTTTTCTGCAATTCAGTTGGTTAGTCTTCAAATACTGCTGCTCGTTGCAAACCTTGTATTTACTGGATCTTGAGCATGCCTCACCTCGCCAACTTTCTGTTTTTCTTTTCCTTCTTTAGGATGTAGATATGATGGATCAAAATGGAATGACACCTTTAATGTGGGCAGCTTACAGAACACATAGGTAATACCTCACTGCAGTTTTGATTCTCTCTTAATGTTAACTAAGGGGCATAGAGTAGTGACTGGTTTTGATTTTTTGGAAAGTTTTTTTTTTTGTTTAACTGGTCAATGTTCTTTCCACAATTGCCACTTTATCTTTCTTCATTTTTGATCATTGTGAGTTAAGCCCAGTTGGCAGCTCACTCCCACACAGCAGGATGGGGAGGAGAATCAGAAGGGTAAAAGTGAGAAAACTTGTGCATTGAGATAAAGACAGTTTAATAGGTAAAGCAAAAGCTGTGTGCCCAAGCAAAGTGAAATTAGGAACTTATTTGCTCTTTCCCATTGGCAGGCAGGTGTTCAGCCATTTCCAGGACAGCAGGGCTCCATCACCTGTAATGATTACTTGGGAAGGCAGATGCTGTAACTCCAAGTGTCCCCCTTTCTTTCTTCTTTCCCCCAGCTTTTATTGCTAAGCACGACATTATATGGTCTGGAATTTCCTTTTGGTCAGTTGAGGTCAGCTGTCCTGGCTGTGTCCACTCCCAGCTTCTTGCCCACCCCCAGCCTACTTGCTGGTGGGGCAGTGTGATGCTGTGTGAGCACTGCTCACCAACAGCTAGAACATGGGTGTGTTATGAACACCATTTTGGTCACAAATCCAAAACACACCACCATAGGAGGTACTATGACAAAGATTAACTTGATCCCAGCCAAAACTAGTACAATGACCTATTCAAGAGAGAGGATATTATGCAGACGTAGTCACTAATATGAAATATTAGTTTATGAAGTGAATCTTCCTGTGGAGATGATTGGAAAAAGCTGGTGTAAAACACCACTTTTCCAAATAGCAAATTTATCTGAATTAGATTCCTGCTCAGAAGGGCCTGTCTCCATTGATTATGAAAAGGACCATAGACTGGCTTTTACCAATACCTACCATTGCCAACATTATCATCCTATTTTATTTTCATCTTTTGGAATGTGAAGTGGAAATATAAAATGTTCTAAACTTCAGTTATTATCTGCTAAGCATATAACATGTGCATGCTTTTACAGAAACTGTTAATACTGTTAGGTGTTGGTAAACGTGAAAAGAGTATGTGAGCAGATGTGTTTCATGACATCCCAGAACAAGCTGTATTACTGAGCTCTTTTTAAAAAGTCAGCAGAACTGTAGTTCCTCTTTGGGGAAGGGAATTGGAGGCATTCATAATCATCAGCAAAAAATGTCACTTTGCTATTACATAGTGTACCTGATCAATGTTCTTTGTAGAAATTGAAGTCATTAATAACAAGTTGATATGTATTTGAGTGCATCTTCTGTAGATCTAACAACATTTTTCTTTTCTAGTGTGGATCCAACCCGATTACTACTTACGTTTAATGTTTCTGTTAATCTTGGAGACAAATATCACAAAAACACAGCATTGCACTGGGCTGTGCTAGCAGGAAATACTACAGTTATTAGCCTTCTATTAGAAGCTGGAGCTAATGTTGATGCTCAAAATATAAAGGTAAACATTTGGTCTGTTTTTATTGTAAGTGGTTTAAGGCAAAAGTAACAGAGCCTATGATCAATCTTAAGAATAGATTATTATTATTATTGTGGGTATGATGGGCTCATGAAGATGGAGGAAGAGCCATGCCACTAATGTTTAATTTGGGAATCAGTTTTTCCTACCAGTCATGTATAACTACTAAATCTGCACCTTCAGAAGTACTCATGTAAATAATTTACCGATGATTGTGTGAAAATACAAGGGAGAGGGGTGTGCAATTAGAATGCGTGCATGAAGACCCATGCATTTGGATGCGAAATTGGAAATCTGACTGAATGTCTTCTAGTGAAGTTCTGGGGTGACTGTTGGAGTGAGATGTGAGGCATCTCTGTTCTCTTCCAGAGGGATGACAAATGCTCTAATACATCTCCCAGTGGCAGTAAGGAAGTTGGAAGCCTAAAAATACCAGTAGGAATAAAAAAAGAAAACGGGCTCTTTTTTGCATCAGAACTTTAAGTTGTGTGATTACTCTACCAGAACCTCTTAATGATGAAGATAGATTCAGCACTAACAGAGCCCATCCCTAGCATATGGTAGATCAGTCAAACAGATCTTACAATTTAGACCGTAGACTTAGATTCTGTAAGAACTTCTCCAGTGGTGGAAGGTGCGCCTATTGAACATGGTTTTATCCTTCACCTCCAGGCTATTCTGTTTATCAAATTAGATGCACTTCACCAGCCACACTGTTTCTTCTGTGGTGTCAGAGAATAATTCACTTTTAGAAAAAAGAATAAAGGATTCTCTACTGAATTTCTCTTCAAATATTGATATTTTCCACTTAATGAATGTTAAAGATGAGGTGGTTAAACTGGAATACATAGCTGTAAATCTGCATTTATAAAATATTAAATATTTAATTAGATTTATTTGACCTTTCACCATTTTTTCTAGTGATTAAGATGGGCCTTTTGCTTGGCCACCAGTGATAGAAGTATATTTAAACGGTTGTGTAAATATATTTTTTTCTTGAACAGCCTGGAACTGTCTTTTTAAGGGGGCAGTCAAATTTTTCTAGCAGTTTTCTAGGTCCTACATCTACTTTAGAATATCAGTAATATTGATGATCAGGAATGACAACTCATTAGAAAAATCACATGGCTTTTCATGTGTTTAAAAAAAATCAACTAGCCTCTTGCTTGTACTGATGTGAATATATAATAATTATTCCTGGTCTGTAAGGTCAATCGTGTGGATGAATTATGCTTCTAGTCTCACTTCTTGTAAACTGTTGAAAAGCTTTTCTTCTATGCCACCTAATAGTAAAAATTAAGGTATTTTTGTGGGGAAAAAAAAAATCAATGTTTCATACCTTGCTTCCCTTGGCAGACTGATTAGTGTGATTAGAGTTTTAAAGTCGTCACCTTGCCTACATTTCTGGACTCTTAGGAAATCTGTAATGAAAATTCATATGTTTGGCCAAATGAAGAAGTATCTGCTAGCCTGAAGCAGTTCATTGGTCTCCCTTTCTTTATTGACAGACAGCAGCAGTCGGTAGAAAAATAGGTTTATGAACCTGCTGGATCATGATATCTTTCCAGTCATGCCAGAAGATGTGCCTGGTTTCATTCCACATGCGCCTTGTTTCATAACTATTGCCTGCCTTCTGCAGTGGAGTCTAGGTTTCTTGCATGCCTTCCCATGTTTCTAGGATCTTCAGCAGATCAAAATTGCTCTAGCAGTGGCAGTTTTGCCATCCTGCCAGTGGCTTTATACCAGATGCTGATTCGGGCGATAGTAAACCTGTAGGAAACAAGAATTTGGTTGATTTTTATAGAAATGTAGAAACTCAGTTTTGTGCTTCTCCTTTGACTGTTCAGCAAAAGTTTTCTTTGAGCCAAAAGCCAGTTGTTATGTGTCTGGCTCATGTTTCCCCAGAAATAAAAGAAATTATCAAAGTCTTCATTCTGATGCAGTCACTTCCAGATTTCTGCAGCAGTATCTAGTGAAGTCCCTTTCTCAGTGGTGACAGGACATGGGGCAATGGATACAAACGGGAACACGGAAAGTTCCATCCCAACATGAGGAAAAACTTCTTTGAGGGTGACAGAGCACTGGAACAGGCTGCCCATAGCGGTTGTGGAGTCTCTCTCTCTGGAGATATTCAAAACCCGCCTGGAGGCCATCCTGTGCAACCTGCTCTCGGTGACCCTCTTTGGCAGGGGGTTGGACTAGATGATCTCCAGAGGCCCCTTCCAACCCCTACAATTCTGTGATTCTGTGATAGCGCATGGAATTCACCAAAAATGGTGGTAGACAGCTAAGGTTAGAGAAATACATTGGCTGAAAGCCACTCATATTTTTCAAATTATGAGGGAGGTGAAATATTAAAGTGTGAGCTTTGATTTTGTTATCAGTTCTAGGCGATCAGTGTTAGAAAGGTGCATGTGGGTTTGGAACAAATTGGAACCAGTCATCTCAGCAAGGTGCTCTTTTTGCTTTGCATGGCAGTTTGAGAAGTATATGAAGAATAGCATTCTTATTCTAAAATAAAGCTTGATACAAGAAGTGGGTTTGTCTGTGTTATTTATCCACTTTAATTATGCTGTACAAGAAAGTAATACTTTTGGTAGTAAGATACTTTCTTTTTCCGTTTTAACAACTGGATTGCCATTGGAGTTGGAAGCTGCTTTTCAGTAGTGAAAGTAGAGTGGGTTTTTTGTTTGGTTGATTTTTTTTTTTGTTAGGCTTAATCATCTTGCCACACCAGTAGACAGATAGGGCGGATGAGGACAGGATTTCACAGGGAGTCAGCTTATCACTGGGGGTCGGGGGGAAACCTGTACATTCTATTTAAATATAAGCAGAGTTTCCTTTTTTACTAGAGAGTGATAGAGAACTAGAAGAGATTTTACAGTTTTAGGAAGATTTTTATTATTTTATTTTTCTTAAATCTGTTAATGAATCATTGAATGGTCTTTAGGTGTAGGTTTTTGATTGTGCAGTTTGTCTGTAGGCTTGTCTGGGGAAGTCTATATGTAAAATTCCTTATGGTAATGACACTTCAAATTATTCTTTCTGTCTAAACACTTAAAATATACACTATTGAAGTCTTATTGCTTGCTGGCAAACTAAGTGTGTTACTTGACTAAGTTTCCTGTTCAGTTTCCTTGGGTTTGGTTTTTCTTTTTTTTGGCTTTCTAAGCAAGTCAGCCATCCACCAGCCCTGTGAATACAAGGAAAACATTAAAATGGCCAGATGATGAGAAGCACAGTCAAAGACTTCTTTAAAGCTCCCTCAATCTTTTTATCTAGGCAGTTCCTAGGTGTCTCATGGCCCTCTAGTGGAAGGGATGCTCAGCTGGACCTCAGGACAACTTCAGGATTTACTTGGGAGATCAACTCCCAGAGGGGATTGCTTGTCCTACAGGTAATCTATACAGTCTGGATATACAAGGTGGTATTAAAACAGCAGCATCTCTGGAGTTTTCCAGATGTTAGCAATTCAAGGTGCTACTAAATCTGTGATGAAGCAGGCACCATAGTTTGATTTCAGGCATTTCCGTTGAGGTTGGTGTTAACTTAATCTGTTTCTTAAACATCTGGCTAAATAATTTTGAAGCCAAGTTAAGTCATAGGATTACTCTTTTTTTTAACTGATTTTGCTATTTAAACTTTTCATACAGGAGTGCAAGATCCTGTTAAGTAGCAAAAAGCTTCACCTCATAATCTGTAGTCTGTGCTATTTACTCTCCTTTGAGAGATTTGGAGCAAGATTTCAAAGGCAAAAATGGCAGTTAAGTACTCAATTCCCATTGTCTTTCTGTGGGATCTAGGTAGCTAACTGTAGTTTTTAATCTTTGAAATCTTTTCTGTCTATAGTAATTATTGCCCTTTCTGGGTAATTTCAGTTTCTGGTACCTGTCTCACTTTTTTTTTAGGAGGGGGCCGAGCGATGGAGGATTCAGCCATTTTTCAAGCCTCCATGAATGGTTTGTTTAGGAGGGGAGTTACCTCCAGTAGAAGAGAGGAGGAGTCAAATGCAAAACTGAAGCTGGAGGTACCTGCAATTGGTTGTCTCTTGCCTCCTCTATAATTTTAGACCCCAATAACTTTCATTCAACTCTCTTCCTAAATGTTTTTAAAAGCAGTAAAATCAAATCATTTTGATAGGCACCTTTGGCCCCTGTATCTCTCTCTCTGTCTATCTTTTGCTTTACCTGTCAGTCCTCTCTGAAGGTAGGGAAAGAGAAAGCATGGATCAAAATATGTGAAGCACAAGCTAAGCATAAAAGCTCAGAGTTTTGGAGTAAGTTGGACATGAGCAACCAGTTTTCTTCCTAGGACTTCAGTAACTGAGATGAATATGAGAATGTTAAGCTTGTGGAAAAAAATCCTTAGTGAAACATTCCATGGAATTAGTGACTTCACTCTGCCAAAAAGGCAGAGAACTAACTGAGAAGTCAGGCTTGAGACTGGGAGAGTTTCCATGATCCAGTGGGTCACGAGTTCTTATTCTTTGCTTGATTTCTGCTGCCTGTCAATAGCTGAGGGGAAAGCAGAGTCTTTCATTTACAGACTAGTAGACTGTGTGTAGAACAGTGAAACGTAGATGTGCTGAAAGCAATGATTATTGCTGTGTCAGGACATACGTATTGTCAGGATCACACTTTTTATATTCTACTTGTCCACGCATGTGTAGTTATGAGAGAGTGAAAAAGACCGAAAGGAATGAATGATGTTTGGTGTCAAGTAAGCTGCAGAGCAAAAATTATGCCAGAATGTAGCTTAAACTGACTAAAAATGTATATTTTTTTAATCTGCCAATCTTCTGTTTCAAACATGTTTTGGCTGCATTTTATTTTTAAATGGGATGTTTCACACTTCTATACTCCTGGCAGGGAGAATCACCACTTGATCTAGCAAAACAGAGGAAAAACGTTTGGATGATCAATCACCTACAGGAAGCAAGACAGGCAAAGGGATATGACAGTCCGTCCTTTCTGAGAAAACTAAAAGCTGATAAGGTAAGAAGTAGTATAACACTTACGTAAATCAGTATTACTGCTGCTGTTGATTTTGGGGTGTGTGTGTTTGCTTAAGGTAAGCAGTTCAGTACTGTGGTTTCCCTACATTTCAGTTTTAGGAAACGTCTTTTTGTTATGACAAAAGTAATTGCAAAAAAATTCCACACCAAACCACCACCTTTATTCAAGGCAGGAGTTAAGAAAACCCTAAGTCTCCAAACAGTTACCTCTAGTTTTTGTGCTAGAAAAGTACCAAGTGGTCTGGTGTTGCGGATAGCCAAGACTTTCACAAAGCTGGCTCTCAAGTATCTAAGGAAAGAAGCATTTTAGATATCCTGTACTCTGATTTCCTCTCTAATTACGAAAGAAGCAGTCAGTCTTAGCAGTATAATGTAATGTGTGAATCTCTAATGTGGAGGCCTTTTTCTTCTCAGTTTATTTAATACTGCAGTAGGAGGAGGCAATAAATAAGGGTATAAAGGGTAATATATTGCTCTAGCATGAAGAAGAGAACTGTCTACCTGCTTATAGTTTGAGAACTTACATAGAGTTAATATTTTCTTACTAGCCAGAGTGTTGTGCTGGATATTAAGTATGGCTGTCACTGATTTGCTACAACTTCTTGATTTAAAGATACATTGACTCTTGATGATTAAAACACTGGCTACAGCCTGAGCTTTAACCCTGTGGTAATATAATAATACAGTGATTATTGACTTTAAGTGATTTGTGCATTGTATTATATCTACATGTGCATTGTGAATGTACTTTGAATATCTGGAAAGAGCTCAGTGCCTTCAACAGGAATTGTACCCACATAGTATAAGTCAAAGAAGGTCCAGTCTGTCTTCATAGATGCTTCAGTATGATTTTATCTGTTACTTA
Organism: Calidris pugnax; assembly: GCF_001431845.1. Classification (NCBI taxonomy): domain Eukaryota; kingdom Metazoa; phylum Chordata; class Aves; order Charadriiformes; family Scolopacidae; genus Calidris; species Calidris pugnax. The sequence goes on along the minus strand of NW_015094506.1, from coordinate 18,049,039 downwards.
TGTAACTTCAGTCTTTAAAGTTCACTGAGATTACCATGTGCTATGTTTATACACTTTGACAGTGTCTTTAAAAAGACCTACTTTTGCCTTTATTCTAGAATAAAAGTGAAGTCTCTAGAAGACAGTTCTTCTAAAGTAAATAAATGAATAAAATTATTGATTTGCTATGAAATTTTAGAAAGATTTTTTTTTTCTTGCCCATAGGTTGGAGATATGTCAATATAGGAAATGACAAAAAAGTTATTAAGATTCCCCCCCTATGTCAAGCTTCCTGAAAATTTGTTTAAGTTTTTCTGACTGTCCTATTTATTGTAGAATATTATTATACAAACTGTTCCTAAAAATAGAATTACTTACTGATATTTGTTTCTATATAGGAATTCCGTCAGAAGGTGATGCTGGGAACTCCTTTCCTAGTAATTTGGCTGGTTGGGTTTATAGCAGACCTAGACATTGATTCTTGGCTCATTAAAGGGCTGATGTACGGTGGCGTTTGGGCTATGGTGCAGTTTCTTTCAAAGTAAGTGTTTTACCAGGACACTGTCTGGTTAGTGTGCACACATGAAGTGTTTTGCTGGCATTTTTATTGGATTAATAATCTTAAATGTTTATTTTTTGGTGTGCTTTTTCAACATGCAACATTTATTTTTTTGTTGGATTTTTGTATTGCTATTTATGGGAAAGATCTTGTGCGTCTTGAGCTCTTGTAATGCACTGTTGTCTTGGAAATAGCCGTGGAATTACCTTGTGTGAATACCACTGAGCTAACAGAAGCTAACAGCAGAACAGAAATTACAGTCGTTCTCCAGAGGAGGGTGCTGAATGTCTGTCTACAAAGTTATCAGCATGAATTTTGAAGAAAACAATCAAGAGAAAAGTTACTCGAAAGGAATAGAAAAAAATATACGTGCAATAACATTGCTATTAAAACCCAGTCTTTTAGAATTTAAATCTCCAGACGATGGAAAAAGCTTTATTTCAAGGAGTTTAGCAGTTTAGAGTGTGACACTCAATATGTTGAGCATTTTTTTCTTGAGTATGGACTTGCCTACTCATTCATCTAGTTTGTCTCAACTAAATTCAACTTCATGCAGAATATCCTTTAAAATGCAAGAGTATAAGAAGGTGAAAATAATTCTGATGCCTTAATTTATTTATTAAGTAGCAGCATTCTTTCTTAGAACGTGGCAAATTTAGTGATATGGGAAATTAATTAATCCATTTTTTCCAAACTTTCTATTGGCAACTGTAACAGAAGCAGAAGATTCAAGAATTGGAAATATTTCAAGTATGTAGGCTGATAACACCAAGGTCTCTTAAGCTTTTTTCTTACTGAAGTAATTCCAGCATGTAATTTTCATTGTATGGGTTTTGAAAATATATTTGGCACTGAAATCTCATAAATAAATGTAGTTTGCAACTGGTATCCATGCTTTATGCTAGGAATCTCACAGATTTCTATCTGCTTTCACAGTATTTACTCATTCTACCTTTCTTGTCCAGTTCTAGACATTCACTGCAAAAGTGAATACATAATTTTTAATTAAATAATTTTCAGGCAAGTATTCACCTGGACAGTTTGAAAACAGGAATTTCTCATGAACTTCAAAGATAAGTGAGGAAAATGTTTTTATGATGGATTTTGCAGTATCTCGTATAGTACATATTTTAACAGGAAGTGTTTTTCAGTAGTAGTAGTTCAGGATTTAAATTTTTTAAGCCAAAACTTAACAGATGACATTGCTCCTACTTTACAGGTCATTCTTTGATCACTCCATGCACAGTGCACTGCCTCTTGGAATATACTTGGCAACAAAATTCTGGATGTATGTGACGTGGTTCTTCTGGTTTTGGAATGATATCCTTTTTTGTGTACAGTAAGAAGTAATATTTTTTCATGTTAGTACTATGAGGTAATACGTGGATATATCCTATAAGAGTAAGGAAACTAATTAAAATTTTAAAATCGCTGTCTTCATCAAACATTGCTTTCTGTATTGATGGTAATAGTGTATCGCTTTAAAAATGTGCACGCTGTTGTTGTGCTGCACTAAGTGAAAGAATTTCCTCAAAACTGGCTTAGTCTGCAAAATTTCCTGTTACTTACCAATTTCTTAAGTGGGGGGAAATGTGAGGAACTCTATAAAATATACTCTGCCTGTGAGGTAACAAGGTGTAGTTGTATTCGTAGACATTGCTTTTCCTCAAAGCAGTGGGTAATTTCATGGCATGTATCAATTCCAGTGGAATTGGCTTTGTAGCTAGTTCTTCCTAAAGATACTGCAAATTCTATTTCATACAAACTTTAGATATGTTTGTTAATGGTATTGTCAGTCTTTGAAGATATATGTATTAACAATACTGGAGTTTAGAGATTCTGCATATGCCCATCTTTTTGTGTTTTTGACTGTCTGCCTAGATACAAACTTTTCTTACAGGGGTAGAGATTGATTCAGAGTTCACTGAAGAATGTCAGTGATCCACCTTAAGGGAATATATTAAAATTTGTAAACAACTTTCTTGGGTATTGTAACTACAATACCCAAGAAAGCAAAATAAGGATTGAACGTTTTATTAAATGTTTAATACATTTCCTATAGCTGTAAATAGTTGAAGTGAACTTAATATTTATGATGAATGTTGGCTTGACTTTTCTAGAAAATATTTTTCTTTTTGTCCTCAAAAGAATTACCCTGAAATAGGATAGTAGCAGTGCAACCCTTTTATCATCTTGTTAGCATGTTCTTCAACCTCAGCTAAATCAGCCTCACATTTTTGGGTTGAAAACAGAGAGGAGACCCTGCTTCCAGGCTGCCTTTGGCTTCCACGCTGACAGTGTTTGCAAAGGTGCTGCTGTGAATAACAGAAGTCCCATGGAACTCGAGATGACTGCTACTTCCTCCTTAAAAAACCTAAAAATGAAAATCTAGTAGCTGTGAAGTAAAAAAGAAAAGAAAATATTTCTATCGATCTTAGCATGAGTATGTCTTAAAATAGTTAGTTAGAAAATCCTGGTCCTACTACCAGTCTCTCTGTCTGACCTGATTTTCTATATTTCTACTCAATCAAATTCACTGGTAACTGCAGAATGAGGAAAGTGAGTATAAAATAAGTATGAAAAATGTTATTAAAAGCAGTAGTTAAAAATGGAAGTATAGTTTTCTGGTTTTTATGGAAAGGAGTAGAGCTGTCTAAATATGTCATGCCTGTACCCTGAAATTGCTTTTCTGATCTTTTAAGGAAAGCTGACTTTTGGCAAATAGTAGATTACAAGTTTCTGAGGTAGTTATAACAACTCCACCATCTCACTTCTGAATCTCAGCTTCCCATACCTTGTAGGTGTTCTTCAGAAACTCACATGTACTAATGCTACTACGTGTTTGGGTTGCGAGTGTTGAGCTACTGTGAAATGCTTTCTTGTGCTAAGACAGCATCAGCTTGAACCAAATCTCAGAATGTGTGCAACTTTAAGTCAAAGTCCTTGACCATATTAAAGTATCTGTACAGCCAGCACAACTTGATGATGGCCTCTATCTTGATATAGAAAGCTGTCCCTTAAGGTTGGCAAATTGGGAGGCTTTTATCCTGGAGCTCATATTTTCTTCATGTTTGTACAAACTTGCCTAGATTTTTGTTTCTGTTAGCTGTTCTGATTAACTTGAAGTTTGGGGTTTTTTAGTCACAGAATAATGTTCACTGTCCACTAGAAATAATAACTGTAGACAGTTAATTAACCTAATAAAGTCTGACTTCAGAATGTGAATAAAATACTGTAGTGCTTCTGTAATTTAAGGTAGGTGCCTCAAAACCTTTGCAACAGTCTTTTTGTACACAGAAGTAGTAGTCTAAAAACTTCAGCTACTAATTGCTTTCATTAGAGCTGACACAATTCTCTGTGACAAGCAGTTTTAGAGACCCAGTGCTTAAGGCCATCTTCCTTTAATTGATGATTTTTAATTGGAAGTCTTTGTAATGGATTCCAAATTCATTCCCCTTCTGGAAAATTGCCCTGTAGCTTTTTTGGAAAAAAGAAATTGCATGCCTGCTCTATTTTTATAGCATGAGGCACAGCATTGTGGGTGGAGAAAGGATTCTTGTATTTTTACAGCTTTATATGATTGCTTACAGCAGAGCAGTGTACTACTTTATACTCTGTAATGTTTGAGTGATAAAACACGTCCCGGTAGTTTTCACAAATTCTGACCGTCTTTTGCTCAGGCAGAAAGTTTCTAACCTTAAACAACTATCACTAATTGCCTTACTGGGACCTTATATTATTAATAATATGAAAGTCTTAATTGCTGCAAGTGTTACTTTAATATTCAGGTGCTTGGTACGAATTTTCTTTTCTTGTGGATATGTTGAAGGTGTCTGGAAGATCATCTGGTCTTCTGGGTTTAATCCTAGTGAGATAGAAAAGGGCAGTCAAGACAATGTGTCATAAAGAACAAACAAACCCGAAGATTAGCAGTGCATTTTCTTGAGTTTCAGGGTAATCACATGAAAAATAAGTCTATAAATTCTAAGGCTTTCAAATGTGTCTTCTAGAAGACCAGTCATGAAAGTAAATTTGAACATTTTAGATTAATCTAGTGTACTGAATTTTTGTAAACGTTGCCATTATATTGAGGTTTTTTCAGCAGCTTTTGAGTCTGGTACATTTGTTAAAATAGAAATCCTATTCCTGCAGGGAATGAGGAAGTTATGATCTGCGTATTTATGGATTTATGACTCTATGGTCCTATGCTTTCCTGCCACTATTATGTTTTGCCACTTCCCTTTAGCTGTATTTTGCCCATAACAAAGGATAGTTACGCCTTGCTCTGTTAGTCTCTTCTAATCTGCTACTGATTGCAGAGTGGGGGGGGAACCTCAAAAATCCTACATACTAAATCACTATATTTTAATTTAGTTTTATTTTTAAAGGTAAAAAGTATTTAAAAGTACACTTTTAATAATGTGAGACTAGAATTTCACATTTTGTTCTTTTTCGTTAGTATTTATAGGTAGAACATTCTCTTGTGTCCTGTAAAAGTTCAGGGCATACGTACCGAGTTCATATCTCAGTTGTTCATGCCGGCTTTTCAGTTCCAGCTGAACAAATAGTGCCTGTTATGTCAGAAGGTTCTTATACTGCTCTGTTTTTTCTAAGGTGTCAGAGTTTGCTGTAACCCAAAATATTCACAGTATTATTTTTTTTTTTTGATTCTACCACTTCCATTTGGTGAAAAAGGGAGTGTGCAGTTTTCATTAATTAAGCTTTTTTGGTATAGCATATGAGCAGTGCTGAGGTAATGAGATGCTATAAGCCAATTTTATAAGTTTCAAAATCATTTACCACTGACTAATTCTGAATTGATGATCTTATTTCAGATGTACTTCATATATTGATGGGGCTTAGGTGAAGGAAAACAAACACTGCACACTTTTTCAGTTAGGGATCATTTTAAAAACCGAGTGTAAGAGAATTCATGATGATGTTTGTGCTTTCACAAAGTTGTTACAATAGCATATTGCTTTAAAAAATGTAACAAGCCAATTGATACAGTTAAGCAGTTTAAAACAAACAAACAAACAAAAAAACCAAAAAAGCCCAACAACATTCATATTACCAAAATTAGCTTCAGGAAAACAGTAAAAAGCCTTGCATGCAGAAAGAAAGAAAGAAGCCAGATGTCATGTTTCTAGAGGAACCAAAGACCCAAAAAATCCAACCCCCAGGCCCAGCTATCCAGAACTCCTGTTCCCGTGTCTGAATACTTTGTCTAAGTAAAAACCAAAATAAACTTCTGGAGTGGGGCAGATGACAGTGAATGAATATTTTTTTTTGCAAGCTAAGGGATTTTCTTTATGGTAGATAGAAGATGGAGGTGGAGAACTTTTGCAGAGCTTCAGTTGATTAAAAATGGATTGTGTCTCATAAATAGCCAGTCAAAGGAGGCTTCTTGCGTAGCTGTCTGCTGTTATCTGCCTGTGCTCCTGGATCCAGGTGTGCAGCTGTTAGGAACTGACAGGTTCCTTACCATGTATTGATCTCTGATAGCTTACACTGGCTGCAGATCTTTCTCTTTAGGGGAAAAGGACATTATTACTGGATTTGTAGTTAGTTGAAGGGAGCATTGGTACATAATGTGCACTTTGGCTTGGTTTCAGACTCTTTGTGATGTGTGGCTGGGGTAGCAGGAAGCTGTGTGTATTGAGGCCCTTTTAAATAGGCTACGGTTCAGGATGAAAAATAAGCTCACCGCATGTTTGCTTCACTCATGGGTTATGGGGTGCTTGCTTTGTTTTAATTTTCTTTTTAATGACATGGTTCCAAGTGGTTTTCTGGGGTCATTTTCAGCCTGTTGTTACTTGTTCTAATAATTAAAGGATATTGATTAGGACTGAAAGTAGAGATTGTTTCATGGGTGTTCCTGCTTTGTCTCTCACAGTGAAAAGTGGGGAAACCTCATAAAAGACAGCAAATTAGTGACAGGGCAGAAGGTGAATGCCTGCTATATCATGCATTTTTATCCCTTCTCCACCGTTTTGCTTAAAACTTAAGAGAAATGGTTTTTTTGAAGATACTAATGAAAAATACTGTTGGCTTTGTCTTTCTCTGTTTACATAGTTACTGCTCATCTATACTTTCCTTTCTCGTGTAGTCTGCCAGCATCTCCTGCCCTCATTACAGAAGTACCTTATCTGCCACCATTCACGCTGTGTCACTCACCTGACACCGTCGTGATAAAAGGAAAGCCCAAACTTAGACTCTGCAGGGAGTCTCTTAGTTTTCTCTGTATTTTATGGACTAAAAAGGGGGAAGGGTAAGTTCAGAAGAATTCTGCATACTGAGTTTCTACTTGTGTGGCTTTGATCCCTGGACAGCTTCTTTATCACACAGGTTGTCCAAATTTTAGTCCATAAAAAAACAATTCCAGAACTTTAAGGTTATAAAAACGCCTTTACTGGATAGAAAATAAATTGTCTTTCCCCCTATCTTCTTTAACAGTCTAGACATGACGTATAGTAATTCGGAATGGGTCATATAATTTTTTTTTCAATTGTACCTTTATTGTTTGTAACAGATGTCTGATTAAGGTGTTTTTAATGAAAAAACATTTTTCATTGTTGTCACAAAACCCCTGGTGATACTTTTATATTCTAAAATAAAAATTAGTCTCTCTCTAGCTGAACAAATAAGTTGAACCAGCTTATTGTTGGCACCAGGCAATTTTAGAAGAAAAATAGGAAGAAATTAGGTTGTATAAATGTTAAGGTCAGAGCTTTTCATCTGTAATGTATCAGATTGAACTGTGAAGTTTTTTAGGTTATATTATAGCTGGTGGGGTTTTTTCCCCCACTATAAACTCGCTGGAAACAGCTTGTTAGAGGAAAGATTAATTAGCCTTTAGTGAGTTAATACTAACATTCTACTATATAAGGTCCATGATTAAAATTTTAACTTAACTTGCCAATACTCTTTTATTAGAAATTCACAGCAAATTCTTCCCCCCAACAGAAAGAAAATGAAAGTTATTCAGGATATGCTTCACATGAACAATGAAACTTTGTAAGCATTTTAGAAGTCAAAAAGATGCCTTATTTGAATTTATTCATATTTCCAGGTTCTTTCATATCACAAGAGCAGTATAGAAGAATTTAAGATACTGTTATTCTATAGAAATTCTGGGTTTTTTCAGTTAATATTTGCTTGTATGTGTTCCATGTAGATTTATTTATCAATGGTTTATGTAATTTTTTTCTCAATACTGCTTAATGTAAAACAGTAAACATTTCTTCCAAGAATAGAGTCAAACAGAATAGAATATACTTGTATATATGTAGTAGAATATATTTGAGCATATATTCTAACTTCAAAATCCAGTTGTTTTAAAGCATGTAAAAAAGGTTTTTTTATTTTTGTCTTTAAAGTGTTATATACCAATTCAGTACAAATTACCACGTCATGCTTGGTTTTGAGTCTTATATGAAGAGTTTTGTAATGCAAACACACAATATATTAAACTTCAATTACAAGGGAAGTTCTAATGACTACCAAAGTAGAGAGAAATATTCATCTTGGTCACTCAGAATATAATGTAATTTGGGTGTGCAGTGATTTGTGCCTGAGTAATAATGGCCCTTTTTGCCTGGATAATGCTGTAGAGGCTTCTGCCACGGCAGCCTTGTCAAATACGGCATCTCCTTGCAGCTGTGACTGACAGCTGACAGGTATCTTTAGTCAGGTCTTTTGTAGGTTGATCAGAGTAAATAATTTTCCACCTTTTGTGGAAGAAGCATGTCTGAAGCATTTGGTTTTTCAACGTCATTGCTAAAAAATGTCTTAAATCTGTGAAGAAATGTCAAGTGTTGTAAGACGAGGCATGTTATATGGCAAGTCATTCAACACAGGAAATCTATTTTAAAACTAATGGTTATTTTCTGTTTTTATATGGCAATTGATTTTATAAACACTTCCAGAGAATACTAAATCCTGTGGTTTTTTAAGTACTAGATGTATTAGTATGTTAAAAATAATTTTCATTGATGTAAAATACAGGGATCGCCTTCTAATAGGATCAGGTATCAGACAGTACCTTTCTCGGAGATCAGTGGTGTTGAGACGTGATCGCCATGTAACAGTGGTCATTGTGGCACAATTCCTTCTATGGCTACAACCAGTCCTTGATGTGATTTCATAGGAATTTCAAGCCACTGAAGGCATAGGCAGTCAAATTGCTATCTTATAAATAGAGCTCTGAAATGTTTATTGTGAAAACAGGAAATACTTTTTAGAAGATAAATGTAATGGAATTTAATTTATTTTAAAGGGAAAATAATTACAAAAACTGAACTGTCGTTATTCATTCTTTAGAAGGATAAGTGCTTTAGAAATGCCTCATGGAGGTCAGCATTTTAAAAAGTGAGTTTTCAAGTTTGAGGAATAGAAAATACTGAGTTCTTACTACAGTACTGAATTTTGTTAATTCAGACAACAGTGACTCAAAGGCATTCATAAAAATTAAATTTATTTAAATTTTATTTCAGAATTATCAGTGGGTATTTTGAAGAGGAAATTTGATTTTTAACTTTAAATTCCTTGACTTCAAACACATCTCAATTTTTTCTTTATACATCTTCCATTCCTCGCTAATAGCGTTGCACTTTTCTACAATTTTGGAAAATCCTGGAAATCGGATCCAGGAATCATCAAAGCCACGGAAGAACAAAAGAAAAAGGTAAAGCCATAAGATACGTGAAACTTGGATCTTCAGCAGCCTGCCACCATTTGGTTAGAGTAGTTTGCTCTTCAGTACATGAAATTTCATGAAATAGTTGTGTAACAAAAGGTCTAAAATGTTGAAAAATTCTCCTTTCATTTGTCATCCAGGTTTTTTGGTTTTTTTTTTTTTCACATTTGGATTATGTGTTTAAGTGCTTACTGGTCCAAAGTTACATTTAGGTCATTTTGAATAACAAAATCACAATTAAGATTTTCAAGATAAAAGAGTTTAAAAAGCAGTTGTGTGAAAATGAAAATGTGAGGTTTCAGAATATTACTTTACTGAAACAAATGACTCGTGATGGGAAAAGTGTTAGTTAATTTGGTTGTAAAAAAAATTCACAGACTTTAAAGGGCCTCCAGTTTTCTTTAACTTTGTGCCTAAAAGTGTTAGACTGAATGAGCATAAAAATAACCCAAACCCCAGGCAGTCTGGGATCAAGTTGGGTTTTTTTCTTTTGGTTTAAATATCAGAGAAAATATGGATAATCTAATGATATCTTTCTAAGACTTCATAAGATTATTGTTAGCATTTCTAATTTTTTTTTTTTTGGTTGAAGTACATTGGCCTCAGCAGCCAAACTTAGTGTTGAATATTGCAAAATCATACAAGCAGCAGAAACATTTTGTTTGTTTCATTTTGGGCAAGTTTCGTAGTAGCTCACATCCCACCAGAAGTGAGTTTTGTGGTCCTTCTTTACGCTTACTTGTGAAAAAACCTGTGTGGATTGACAGCGGACACTTGGAATTACAGCCTTACGTAGTGATCAACGTAGAATAGCCTGTAAAAGATGGTTGTGATAGCTTACATGATTATTTTTTTTTCTGATAAATTATTGCTGAGTTGATAGTAAATGTGCAGATTTATTTTGCAAATTCCCTTACTGTTATTGAAAATTGGCCAAAGTAAGGGCCAGACTAAATTCTCATCTTTCAACTGGACTAAATTAAATAGAAGAGTCAGCAACTGCACTTTGGTTCGGACTCAGCAAATTGTACAAATATGCAATTCATTTGATCTACTTGCTTAAGAAGTTAAGTGTGGTTACAAAAGCCTCGCTGAACAGGGTAGGAATTGTAAAATGCAATGTCTTCAGTTGCAGTTTGTGAATGCTTTGAATGTCTTACACTGGAGCTAACCAAAATGTAAAATAATCTATTGTTAGGGACACAAACCACTGTAGGGTACGTGTCTTACGTTTGTGCAGTGTACTGCTTTCTCATGGTTCTGTAATTGGTCTCCAAATGTTTTGTGTTGAGGTAGCTGTTAGCTCTGGAATCAGCTATGAAAAAAATTCTTTTAATTCCAGATGACCAAGTTAAGTATGTTTGGAAATGTGTAGTAAGCAACAATTTCAGATGTTTATTTTACTGGTGTGTCGTGCCCTTTCTTCTGTGTTACAAAAAACCCCAAGTTTACTCTTAAAATAAATAAATAAATAATAAATAAACAATTCCAAGTTTTCAGAATCAAATATTAATAGCTCAGAAGCACAGAAGATAGACCCAATGTTTACAAACGATGAAAATGTGGCTCTGACTTCAGTATTCCTGGGTCTCTATGCTGTGATCTCTAAGGGGAGTTGTATTTAGTTGATTTATCTGCTCTTGTTCAGTTTTCTTCTGAACTTTGGGCTTGCTTGTGGATAATACCAAAGTCAGCATTGAGCATCACGCCATGTACATTCCTTTGTGCATCCTTTTGTTAGTCTGTAGTGTAGTGTACACTACAAACTACTTACGAATTCATGACAATTCTTGACATAATCATTTTTGGACAGTTGATTAACTTGTCCAAGATATAGTAAAGTATCAAAAACTACATTGACAGCATTGAAGTCATGGTAGCTATGTCTTGTTGGGTTTTTCACTTCCTGTTCATCTGGTTTATTTACAAAGTTATGATTGTGAGGGAGGTTCTTTAAATTCAAGTAGTGGGAAATGCTGTTAGAACAGTAAGGGATGGCAGAGGGGGATGCGAAAGGGATGTAGAGTACTGAAGGTGGCAAGAGACAGGATGGAAGGGCTCGTGAACGGCAGTGCTTAGTTGAAGAAGTCGTCTGAAGAGCTGCAGCGGTGGAGACCAGAATGCTGGGCCAACAGCAAATGGAGATACAAGTGAGGAGAAAAAATAGTGACAGCTTTCAGAGCTTGGTTAAGAAGTGTTAGAAAAAGTGTAAAGATTGTTCCTTGTTTACCTGAGATCAGCAGGGGAAGCATTAAGATGCTGATTTACCCCCAGACTGCTGACTGTAGCTCTTACTGGTTAGTTTGGGGAAAAATTTCCATAAATTTTTCCGGACTGGTTATTAAGTGTAGCATTTTGAAGGGAAACTTCGGTGGCTTCTGTCAAGGTACCCACCTTAGTGGTCATCATCATGGGGAAACAGTTGCAAGGACTATTCTGTTGCTTCTGCAGTTAGGAACCACACTGATGCGTAAGATCCACGTGGTTTGAAAGGCAGCAGTAGATGAATCTATCTGCCTTTAGGCTATTTATGATGAGCAAATTCCTTCAGGTTCAAGGAAGGCTATTCTGGCAAAAGATGTTTTCAGGATATTTTCCATATGTTGCAAATGTCATTTAAGCCTCACAGGGCACAATTTGACTTGCTGAATTTTGAAACTTGTTGGAACCCATTTCATGGAATAACAGGTTCCTTCTATTCCAACAATGAAGTGGATACTGAAGGAGTGTACAAAATAAAAAAAAGCTACCATTTTACCATTTGGAGTGACGATACAGGCATGCTTTAACTGATACCTGACTCCTTCTATCACTTGACCCATAAGTATAGCTGTAAGAGGAGGTTTGCTTTGCGTTATTTCTTTTCTTTCCTGAAGCTTCAGCATCTGAGGAAAGAGGTGAATATAGATTTCAAGGTTTCGATGGGCTACCTCTGGAAAAAAGTATTTTCTAGACTGGCTGATCCTGCTAGCTAGTTTTATGTGTTCCTGTTTGGAAAATCAGATGCATTAATTTTAACAGGTTTAACAACAGGTTAGTCAAATTGTGTGAATGTATCAAAATTAATAGAAGCTTGCTTTTTCTCTAATTAAACCTAGATACACTAGGAATAAGTATAAGCTAGAATTAATTTAGAAGTAAATGTGCATATTGGTTTAACACCATAGGTTTAAAATAGGATCCAGCTGAATTTAAGTTGTTCCTGTGTCTAGAAAGTAGCTAGAATGAGTAGAGTTCACAACTCTAGGTCTGAGAAACAGCTATATTACAATGGTTGGCAGCACTTTTTTATATGTAAATTCTAATGGTTTTTTTCTTTTTTTTTTCTGCAGACAATAGTAGAACTTGCAGAGACAGGAAGTCTGGACCTCAGTATATTCTGCAGTACCTGCTTGGTAGTGTATTTTTTAATCAATCACAGCCCTGATTTTTTTTTTTTTTTTTTTTTTTTCATTCTAGGCCAAAACTAGGGAAGAATTTATTTGTAATCTTTGAGTAGTGTTTTCAATAAATAATATAGCTGTACACAAAAAAAAAATAGGAGGACAAAAATATCACTGCAGAAATAACTTGTTAGTATCAAAATGCAAGTATTCTACCAAGGTGATTGGTTAGACACCTAACAAGTTATGAAAATCAGAGGCAACATCTCACCACCTCTGTAACTCACAGTAAAATTATGTGGTGCTTCTAGTAAAATACTTTTTTCCAAAAGTCAATTATATTTCTCAATTTGGCTGTAATTGGGAAGGGGATAAAAATATCTTAAATTTTGTAATGCTTGCCAAATTGTGAGCAAATACTTTTTTTGTAGTAGTTAATACTTAGTTTCAACACAGAAAATTTAAAAGAAAATAACTGCTTAGGGAAAAAAAATAGCAACTGTAGTAAATGTAATGTGTTTCTGTTTTTGAAAATTAACTAGTAAATATAAAATTATCGAGGTTATCAGTATTACACTGTAATGCTCTGACCTATGTAGAACATGAATAATGTTAATATTCCCAAAATTGGATCTGGAAAATTATTTACAGATGTGGCACCTTAAAAATGATGTGTGTGTATACGTACATATCTCAAAACACTTCATATCAGTTCTTTTATTGGCATTTTATATTTCTTTCAAAACATAACCTTTTAAAAAAATTGCTGGGAGTAATTTAATTCTAAGTTCCACTGAGTTCCATTTGTTGAGTCATGTTCCTGTCTTTAGAAAATAAGCTGGAACACTTTACATTAGAGCTCAATGATGAATGATACTGACAGAATCGTAGAACTCAAAGTCATTCTGTACTTCCATTGTTAAAAAGCTGAAATGAAACTGGTTGTTCCACCCAGCTCAATAGCTGGAGGTGATAGGAGAACTTTGTGTGAAAGGAAAAAAAATTTAAAAATCCTAGAATCCAAGTACATAGATGTTTGTGTTAAATTGTATACAGATTAAGCTCAATAGCTAAGTTTGCTTTAAAAATTAGCATTGAGTTTGAAGTTCTCTAGGAGGTCAACAATAGAAAATCAAATTGAGGGTTGGCAGAGGGGTTGGACTAGATGATCTCCAGAGGTCCCTTCCAACCCCGTATCATTCTGTGATTCTGTTTTTTCCTATATAAACATGTCAGGGGTTTTTTTGCTATTCTAAACAAATGTTAATAACCATTACAGATACGGAAGCCGGTGAGGTCCAAACACTGTGGTGTGTGCAATCGATGTATAGCAAAGTTTGATCACCACTGCCCGTGGGTGGGTAACTGTGTAGGTGAGTAATTTTCTAAAATGTGATACTGTCATAATAGAAGGGGAAAAAACTTCTGAAATCAACCCTGCATGTTGTGCAGGGCTTTGTCTGTTCCCATTTCATGCTAAAAGTGACTTGACTTCTGCCAAAGTCTGAGAAAAAATTTTGAGAAAATTTTTGGTTGAAGGAAAGGCATTTTCATACTAAGCTTATTTTTTTTTGTATTTGATTCTCTGCATTATTTTCATTTGTATTGTCTATTATATACCCATCCTCAAAATTGTTTTGTGTTTAGTTCTCTTTCTTACCTATGTTTTTTTATTAACGTAGACTCTACTAATTAAAAAATGCAACGCTTAAATGCATTTTATGTCCACAGAAAAGGTGTACACTAATTCCACAACCGACTATTATCCATTGTGTAAGATAAAAATTTTCATCTTTGCTGATAATGTTCTAATTTAATGGGAAAGTACATGTATTCAAAAATGTAATGATCATAGCAGTTAGATACAGAATAACTGACTTCCTATTGAAGTATTCTCCTCTTTTTCACCTGCCAGGTAGTAATTTTTTCTCCCCAGAGATGATGAAAAGAACAGATATAGAACAAGAATAAAGTCTCTAAATGCTACTATTCCCTGTTTTATTTTTTGAGAAACTTATTTGAAAGCTAGGAGATGGGTGCAGCTTGCTTCACTGTTGGGTTGGGTTTTTTAGGACACAAGCAGAGCTAACCTTAATCATGGGGAGGAATTAGGACCTGGATTCATTGACATCTGACAGCAAATAAATGCTTCATTGTAGTCCTTCTAAATATATATAATAATGGATGGTCATAGTAGTTTGGTCTTACGATCAAGAGTAAAATAGAGCTGGTATTTGAATTGTAATAGAGCATCACTGAAGTCTCATTGAGGCAGGCTTGTATCACTCCCTTCTACTTTACATTTCCTATTGATGTTACTACCCGAGCTACTTTTCATTTGTATTTTAGATGTTTTACAATGAAGAACTTCGAAATTTTTATTTAAAAAAGGTAGGGGGGCATAGACTTTTTGGAGAGTGTTTAGTTACAGTTTGTTTTGCGAGAGGACTAAGGACTACTTGTCAGTGGGACAGAAAGATCCAGTATTTTAATCAGTAACTTGAAAAGGATAAAAAACAACTGGGGGAGGAAAAAACCCCACTTTAGTTTGTGTGTATTAAGAGAGTATGTGAGTAATGGTATTAAGTTAGGTGAAGGAAATGTGTTTTTTTAAAAACAGTGGTGATGGAAAAGCAGAATCCTCCTACTAGTGGTCCTGTACAGATTGGGATAGCTGGAGGTAAAAGTAAACATTAGGACGCTTGAAAGTATGCTGGGAAAAAAGCTTTAGAAATCACACTATGGGAACAGCTGGAGGGAGTGATGGACTAAATGACCTTATATGGCTTCTCTGTCTCTCAGAGTGGTACATGGTGACCCTGAGCATAGGATTACAAAACAGAATCCATTCTTAAAACAGCATCCATGGTCTGTTTGCCAAAAAGGGAAACATGAATCATGCTTTTCTGGAAAGGTGGAATTTGGAAATGTTTTATGTAGTCTTCTCTGAATGTGTTAGAAGGATAAGAATTTTACTAAATATAGGGTTGAGAAATATTGTAAGAGTGAGGCTAAAATAAATCCTGTAAGGGTAAAACTTGGAATATGAAGAGGTGGAGAGAGAATATTTTTACCATTCTGAAGAGGCGGACAAGACGTGCAGACTATTTGAAAAATAAATAAATTGGCAATTGGGACAAATTATTTTCATACCACCTGCAAAATTTTAGTTAAAATTACAGTGAGCAACTCCCTAAGGTGATTATATTTATATGTTTAATGGAGTATCAAAATAGCATGGTGGGTTTTTTTTACAGTTGATTGTTTGAAAATGAAAACAAGATATTTTATTACACTTGTAGTTACATTTCAAGCAAACTGCAAAGTCGCAACAGAAATTTAGTTTTCAAGTAATGGCATGAAAGGAGCTAGAGACAGATTTTACACTGTTATGTCACATGGGTTATGCTGACACTGTACTGAATGAGTGTTCTGATGGCAGTGACTCAGAAGGTAGATCTTGTGTATAAAAGAAATTATTTTATGCTTTAGAATAATGATCATTTTCCCTCCCCAGTAAAGTTGCTCCTAAACTAAAAGTAGGAAAAAATAAATTAACAAACCATCTTAATCATTCAATATAACTCCATCAGAAGAAAATCAGTTATCTTTACTTATGTATAACATAAGCACAACCATATAAAAGAAATTTGCAACAATTTTTACAGCATTGTTTTAACTGGGGGGGATAACTGACTGTGTTCCTGCCAGTCCAGGGTGAAACTGAAGAGAGTAGTGCTGGCTTTTCCCAAGTCTTATTTTAGATACAGAAGAAAGGTAGTTGCTCCACTTTCTATTTCCAAAGTCTTTTTTTTAAACTGTGACCAAGATTTTACCTGTTTCATTTATAGTTTTAAATGGTACACGTATGGTTTTACCAAATACAGACAGAATTTGGCTTAATATAATTGAAGATGGTGCTGAAAGCATCTCATCTGATGCCTCTCAGATGGACCTCTAGGTCACTGTTTAACGTCCTTTTTTTATTTCTTTTATGAAACTTAACAGTTCTGAAATTTAGAATGCAAATGAAAGCGATACCTTAGGGACATTTCCAACACTTTTTCTCATATGCTCCTAGGTGACTGAAGGCAATGTTACAACGTATTTTATGTCTGGAGGAACTTGTTGTATTTTCAAGGAAATGTCTTGCGTTTAGTCTAGCTTGTGTTGTATGTGTGTTCTTCCTCATCTCTTATTTATATATAGTCTTTCAGTTCACTTGCTAAAAGCACTTGATTATTTTCTGCCTCCAAAGGATGCTCTTGTTTTAGCAGGCAAAACATTTGACATAATGAAGAAGTAAACGCTGTGCTGGTAGATGATGACAGCCAAGTCTTTTGTAGCCCATTATCATCTCTGTGGGTTTAGTTTAGAGCCTAGAGCTGTTGGAAGGTTGCAGCAGTGGACATATTTTGCAAACAGAAGGAAGACTGAGTACTTCAGAGTTATGAGGTACTCACATAGAAGGCAGCTTTTTAACTCTTATTAGTGTTAAAAATAGGTCAGTCTTTTAATAGCCAAATTTTCTTGCATTTAAATTCTGTCTTAAGCAGAATGGTTTTTTAAATCCCATTCATTATTGAAGCCAGATTGTTAGGCCTTCTCTGTTCACTTAAATGTATTTGTTTTGCAAGTTCTATTAGATATTTTATGTTTATCTAGCTTTATCAAGGAGGTCTAAACTGAAGTTGTGACTTAGCTTATTATAAAGGGAGGTTGTATATTTTTTCATATTTCTGTTTCTTTTAAGAGAGTGAACTCTACAGTCTGATGAATTCTAATGGAATTTAAAAAGTATTTTTGATATGTAATTCCTGGCTGTTCAGGGTTCTGCAACAGCTGTCACTGACATTGTTCTAAGTATTATCTATCAATAATCACTCATGAAAGAGGTTACGAACAAAATACATTTCTGTGAATTATGGCTGTAATGTCACAGAAATTGAAGAAAATAAAGTATTGCTTTGTTGTGTCAGAAGTGAAAAATAAATTCATAATTAAGCCAGCTAGTTTCACTGTCTTGAGGTTGTAGTTTCTGTATACAATAATAAGCAGTACTTCTAAGCAAGCAATTAAACTTTATGATGTAATGTTGTCTTTCTTTTGAAATTATACTAATTTGATCCTTGTTGTTCTTGTACAACTTTAGGAGCAGGGAACCATCGCTATTTTATGGGATACCTGTTCTTCTTGCTTTTTATGATTTGCTGGATGATTTATGGATGTATCTCTTGTGAGTAACTGTGGCTTTTTGGCTTTTTTTAATTGCTTACAAATACTTTGTCTCCTGTTATGGATTTTGACAGATTTCTGCCTTAGCAGAGTTTTGGATATTTTTATTCTGGAATTGAACTGCATATTAATAATTGACTATATCGGATATTTTAAGTTAGAAGATGATGTTTTTCTTGTCCTAGATTTTTTTCTTCATCACAGCCAAGTATGTGCATATGTCATGTATTCAGGGAGTTGGGAAAGGAAGAGAGAGCAAGTAGAACTATTTTGGCACCTTGT
Source organism: Calidris pugnax (assembly GCF_001431845.1). Taxonomy (NCBI): domain Eukaryota; kingdom Metazoa; phylum Chordata; class Aves; order Charadriiformes; family Scolopacidae; genus Calidris; species Calidris pugnax. Next base: position 18,030,903 of record NW_015094506.1, on the reverse strand, counting down.
CATTTTCTTATTTAATTTAATGCATTTTAATATAGGCATTATGTTGATGTACAGTAAACATATTTGAAATCTTCTGTGTGATTTTTGACTCTTTGTTTTTTCTCTAGACTGGGGTTTCCACTGTGAGACAAGTTATGCAAAGGATGGGTTTTGGACCTATATTACACAGATTGCTACCTGTTCTCCGTGGATGTTTTGGATGTTTCTAAACAGTGTTTTTCACTTCATGTGGGTGGCTGTGTTACTCATGTGTCAGATGTATCAGGTATGGAAGGGCACCTCATTTGTAATGCTGAGTCTTGGGGGTAACATAATAATCACAAATAGTTCTCATTTAAATCATAATGCAGGGCCAATCCTTCAGTCTCTCAGCCAGGCTGGAGGAGGCAGGCATCTCTTGTCTCTGGATATTAGGCATCGTTCACTTCTCATTTGCTTGTGATTTTTTTTTTTTTGCAAGAGGTTAAACTACCTACCTCCCGCTTTCCACTCTCAGAATGACAGAAAGGCAAAACAGACCAGAGAAAAGCAATAAAGACTCATAGAGGATAAGGTCTGTGGGTCGAACTTGGAATAATGCAGTATGTCATTAGCAGAAAGAGGCTGGTAACTTCAAAGGGGATGCAGTAATTTCTTACACTGGTTCAGTGTGGTTTCTGGTCACATTACTGTGCTGTAATCTGACCAAACGCAAGAGTGTCTTTATCCTTTTTAAGGAAAGACAAGTCATACTGAAAGCTGCTCTGTATGACTTGAAAGCCTTTCAATATGACTTGAAAGTCTTTCATTATGACTTATCATTAACGAACTGTGAGATTTACCAATTTAATCTTTCCAGACATCCTGGAAATAAAAATCATCCTCCTAAGGCATAGGTAAAACTTTTCAGGAAATTTGAGTTTTGACCTCCTTTCTCTGCAATATTCATCATTTACAACGTATATCAATTTCAAAATCTCATTTGTGTGAGTGAGTGCCATTCAGTCTTTTAGTGGTCTTTCCTAAAATAAACGAGCAGAGATAACTACATGTATTTAAGGTGGCTTTGAAGGCAGATTTAACTTGCCAGGCTTCTAGTAGAATAAGCATGTAACTTTCTGCAGAGCTTTCCATCATATTTATATCATGATCATTAAGTCCCCCCTTGAGGATCGTTAATACGATCTGTGTACAGATGCATCTTTGAATTATGCCACTTGCAAAAATACGTCTTACAGTATTTTGTATTATTAAGCAAAAATAATTCAATTATTTGACTTCTTTAATAATCCTGAAAAAATGAAATCTGAACACACTGAATTACTAAATTTCCTAAGAGTTTTAGGAGCGTTCTTGGAAAATCTCTTTGGAGTTTGCCATAATGATGAAATTGATAAAGACATTCTCTAAATTGCTGCTTTTGATTTGCAACTGCACAGCCCCTACTCTTGCTGCCTTTTTTTCCCCTCTCCCTCATAAAGTTTGGACATGTCCTTACTGAACCGGCCAGAGTTATTGTTAAAACACTACCTACTATCTTAGAAAAATAATTTAAAACCTTTACTTCCCACTTCAGAAGTTGGCCTTTGAGACCCCATTTATATACATAGACATGAAACTTCACTGGGTTCATGGAAGAAGAAAATGCTTGAGATAATAAGTACATCCAGATGAGGCAAGCCAGCCCAAAGTTAATTTTTTTAATGTTTTTGCTTTTGTAACATGCAGCAGAGTTGACTTCTTGTATTTCACTATGAATTACAACACTGTATCTTCCTGTAGTATAAGGCTGCTAAGGAGCGCTCAGATTTTTGTTTCCAATTATATCACATTACAGTAAACTCTAGTTTTGCATAAGATACCCTTTTAGGCTACCATAGTGGGAGAGTTGTTACAGAAAATCATAGCCTTTGGGCCAAATGATTCTGTAAAAAGGAAAAAAAACGCAAGCAGCAAGAACAAAATAAAAATGCCCCACTTCTTTTTTTTTCTGGTCATCTTTTTGTCTTGTGGACAGAAAAGTTGTGCTACTGCAACAAATTTAAAAATTGGGAAAAATCTATTACTGGAGCTATAGCCAGAATGTGAGGAGGAAAAGGAAGTTGTTCAAATGCCATGTAAAGTAACTCTTGGATCTATTATTTACAGTACACTTCAACTGACAATATAGTAAAGGCATCTCTTTCTTAGGAACCCAGAAATCACAGTTAATTCAGTGATCATTATTTATTTCTGATCACTTTCAAAATTAAACCTTTTGCACAATCTGGTACAGCTGTTGTATGAGGTTTTATGTTGGGAGCTGGTAATTTCCCCAGCCAAAAACTCCTTCTTCAAAAGGACTATAAAACAGTAAATTTAGTCCTCCTTTTTTGGTCTGCCTCATGCAGGACTTGTTTACGTGTTTTTACATGAGCTTAATTGCTTATTCTTTTTCAGATATCTTGCTTGGGTATCACGACAAATGAAAGAATGAATGCAAGAAGATACAAGCACTTTAAAGTTACAACCACATCTATTGAAAGCCCATTCAAGTAAGTTTGAAAGTGTGAACACGTTTCTTATTTGTGTAGCCTTGCATAGATTTGAATTGTGCAGCTTGTTGAAACAGAACATAGCTAAATGCTTTTAGAGTGTTTTCACTACTTGGAATGCTGATTCTGTCAGCTATTTGTACAGTAACGCGTTCGGTCCAGTTAAAGGGAGCGATAAGCATTTTGTAGTGGCTCTACGTGGGGATGCATAAACACAGAAAAGAATGCTTTCCAGCAGTGGTCATCCTCTGCTGGATAGTTTATGGGGAAATAAATATCCTCGTGATAAATCACATGCCCAAACTAGAGGTAGTTGCTTATTACATAGTGTGGGTGTTGACCTGGATCTTCGTGTCCACACCAGGCAGTCGCTTCTCCTGGCTGATATTTAATGTGCTGTTGAATTTGGTCTGTGCAGTAGCTCCCCTTGTTCTCTTCACTGTGAGAAAAGAAGGCACAGGCAAAGCTATTTGTGGGGAAGGAGGCAGGATGTCCCGGGAACTGAAGTAGGTGTTGCGTGGGTGAGACATGGGCTTTTGGGTATCAGTAAGTAAAGGGTAGGTAGGAGTTCTTGTGGCAGTTTCATTTTTGTGTTAGAAGAGAATTTTGTGTGATCTTTTTTTTAATATCTCTCCATACAAACCTTTCAGTGAGAAGCAGACAAGCATTTCTGTATGGTCGCAGTCTTCCTACAGATTAGAGTTGTAACAAAACCAGATAATTGTTTTGCCTGAAGAGCACAAGGTGGTACACAGGATAGGAAAAACTACTGGTTTTATCCCCAAATTAATGTCACGTTGACAAACCATTTTAACTGAAATAGCTGCTATTATAAAAATGACTCCTGAAAATAACACCGGATGTCTGAAATAACTGACTTGGCATTACCTGTCAGATGAAAGCATTGACATAAAGTGGTTGTAATCTCCTTATTGCTTAGACCTGTTCTTGCATATATCATAACATGAGTTTCTCTTCCAGAAAACTATGATCTATTTAGCCCACGTGTAATTAAGTTAAAAAAACCCCAACATGTTAGAATTTTGATGTAGGTATCTTAAATATTTGACAATTAATTGATTCAGCAGCAGAAAGCACTTGAGTAGTTCATTTAATTCAGATAATGCTTTCCTAATTTTGTGTTGTCTGAGGACTTAATTAATCTTAGACCTGCAGCTGGTGAACCAGTATGTATGACAGAAATAGATATTAATAAAAATGGAAATTACTTTAAGAAGACATTCACTTCATACTGTTTTGTCTTCCATCCATCTGTACAATGCAACTTAGCTCTTAGAAAGGGCTGTGAATTACCATGCTCTGCTACATGATGGTGCACTGCCAGTAACACGGTACATTTCTCCATACAGTTTCGGTAGGTAGTGGGAGAAGGCTGGTGTCTTGGTTGTGTCCAAGGATCAAACCATTCATCAGTCTGGTGACTACTTATTTCAGAACTTGGTCATCAGCAAGCACTAAGATGCCTGTTATCTGAGTGGGTTTTCTACATTTAGGAGCTTAAGAATTGAATTTGTAGGTAGACAAAGAATGTTGCATTTTGCTAGATGAGTTATGATATTGCTTACTAGCGTGTGTTTTTTGTTTTGTTTGTAGCCATGGATGCATAAGGAACATTATAGACTTCTTTGAATTCAGATGCTGTGGTCTTTTTCGGCCTGTCATTGTGGACTGGACAAGGCAGTATACAATAGAATATGACCAAACTTCAGGATCAGGCTACCAGCTGGTGTAGCACCACCTTCGTCCTGTGAGCATATCATATCTGAGTGGTGCCTGAAAAATTTTCTCTCTCTCTCTCTCGAATCCGCATCCCTTGAAGAGTAGCATGCTATGTGTAGGGCTGGTGATGAATCTTAAGGTACCTTCTCTTCATCAGAATTTTATTAACAAAAGTAAAAATGGACAGAATAAACTGCCAAACCTGATAAGGAAGAGGAGGAAGATCAAAAAGGGATTTTAATAATTCTTAACATGAGAATTATTCGCGACAGCATATTCACAGTATTTGTTGTTGGGTTTTTTTATTTAAGGTCTTTCACAATGGAGCATGAGATTATTGAAGTATTGACATAAGTAGTTACGTTGTGCTGAGCAGAAAAATCTGTTTCCCAATATGAATAATTCCACTGAAACAAGAGTCTAGAATATAAAACTAAATTTCATGATGCAGAGTTCACTGATCGCTATGTCGTAGTTCCTGTAATGTGATTTTTTAATACAGATTTTCTGTAGTTATGTACATTGAAAAATGTGCTTTTCAATACTGTTATAAACATCATGTGGTGGGAATCCCCTGTAATGTGTTATAGCAGTAGGGCACGTCAGATAATGTTGAGGCAAAACGCTTTGCCCACATTTCTTAGTGATTGTTTTTGCCACCAGTTAGTGGTACAACTAAATACTTGTAATAACCCTGTTCTGAGATTATATAGTCTGAAATAAACAATTGCGCAAATAAGGAAAGCTCTTCTGTTAAAGTCCTGCTTAAGTGCATGATACACCTGTAAAACTAGATTACAGTATATAATGGTCGAGGAAAAAATGGAAAAAAATCATTATCTTTGAAGTAATTGTATAGGCAACTTACAAACTAGCAATGTTTGGATATTAGGGTTGGTTGTTCCTCATACAGGACAGTGAGGTGTAATTGAAGATACATTGGAAGAGAAATTGCATGGGGGAAACCACAGATTTGAAAGCAAAAATCTCAATTATAAAAGGACAAGATAGTTTCAAATTAAATGCAACTGCAGAAGAAGAACCAAAAGTTGTCTGAAATGCTTATGTTGTTTGGATGTAAAATAATGGGAACAAAACTTAAAAAAAAAACAATTAAAAATGCCCATAATAACGCACGCACACAGAAAACGTAATGCAATGTTCTGAAGAAGATGGTGTATTGGCACGTGGAAATCACCCTTAATTTCTTTTTTTTTTTAAGTTCTCATGCGACAGATAAGTTTGGAAGGTAAGGAATAATCCGAAATTGCATTCCAAAGGGGCTTTTCTTGAATGTGATGCACTGATTTTTGTTATTGTGTTTTCATATACTCATAGTGAATTGTTCACTGCTTCCTTAACTATTGTTTACAGAGAGACTGAGAATCAGGTTAGTTCTCTTCTAAGTGCTGTAGCAACCCAGTGGTTCGAGAAACCTGTGAGGGGAGTTTGGGGAGGGACCTGAAAGCAGATGTCCGAGACCAGTGTAAAGAATGTGTATCTGTATATAAATAATTTATCAAATAGTTTTCTCTCTGTGAGTGTGTGTTTAGTGTATTTAAAGCTGCTCATTTTCATTTTATTCAACCAAAAAAAGTGTAGGAAGATATCTAATGAGCTTTTAGTGATGTTCAATATTGCTGTTAATAGGCATTATGCCCTGCAAATTCACTGCATGTTTGATGCTTGGCAAAATTAGCGTTTTCTGTAATATGCAGATTACAGGTAATAAAGCAATCTAGTGGTATTCCCGGCCCTTGCCTTAGTAAGAGGAGCAGTGAAACTGTAAATAGTTGATGTTCAGTATTTGCAAGTAAACATTTTTTTCTGTAGTTGTTCATTGATCTCAAGACACACACTTAGTTTGCAAGTACCAGATATCAGGATTTACAGAAGCGCAGCATTAGAGTATTTGGATGCTTGATACTGGAAAAATCAACATCGTCTTGGACACAGTTTTAATGGGAGAGGTTTGGGTGTAGGGGTGGCAAGAACCTTTTGCTATTTTTGTCAGACAAAATTTGTAATCCTAATGAAGACGTGTTCTATTTCAGTGAAAACAGTTGACATTTCATATTTTTTTTTCTAATCAGAAAAATGCATGAAGACTTTACAGTGTTGTTTATTTTAATCACCAGTAATGTTCTGCCTATTTGTTCTGTATTTTTGTTTCCCATTTCTATTGGGGATCGGTTGACTTGAAGAACTTCAATCCACTTTATTAAATATCGCCTCGCACCAGAAGGAGCAGTTCAGTACGTGGTTTTAGTTGCCCAGTAGCGTTAACTGCCATGAATTGTGTCACACAGTCCATGTCAAAAAATGTTTGCAAAAGAAGAGGTGATCTTTGATAGTACGTAGTGAGTTCTGCACTATTTACTTGTTAATCAATAGCTCTCTGGTGACGGTTTTGTTGAGACCTGCAGAATCTGAGCAATAGTAGGTAGTTGTGAAAAATAACTTGCATCTATGGATTTGGGATGGAATGAAGTTTCCAGTGCAAAATGTAACTTGTCTTGAGTAACACTGAATCGTTTGATGTGAAATTCATAAAATCAAGCAGGGGGGAGCCAACTATGCAGCATATTTCTGTCAAGTTATCAAACTTAAAATTCACTTGTTGAACCAAAACTGCATTGCTTCTGAAACTTAACAAAGCTGATCCAGACCAACAGCAGATCAGACCAACTTAATCTGACATAGGTAGAATAAATGGGAATTTTGTCTTGGCCCTAAACATGTGCTGTTTCTTTGCAGGTTTCTGTATTCTTTGATGTCCACCAGATTTTATTTTTTTTCAATTAATGTGTAAAACAGCATCACTACATTTTAAGCTATGGATTTTTTTGTATATTCTTTATTTATAACTGTGCCAAGTATTATTTTAATACTGTCGAGATCTTGATGTATTACATTGTGAACAAAAGAAATCTGTAAAATGTTTAATAAATTAGCTCTCCTTACATAAATTAAATCTGTTAAATTTTGTAAGTTATTAATCAAATAAATATTGACTCTTAGATGCAGTGTTTGTCTTGACTTGGGATGTGATTTCACACAGTGTTGTTTCTGTCCAATTTCAGAAGCTGTGCCTTGAGAAAATAGCTGCTGTCTGGCATCTTACTTTAGTAAAGTCTGTTTCCAGAAAGGTTTACAGGTGCCTTAAAGAGAGCACGCACCCAGTTCTGTGCTGATGCAAAATCCCATAAACAGCTTCTTTACTGGGTTTTGGTAAAGTATACCTTTTCTACTACCAGTAGTAGTCACTAATTAGGTACTCCTTTCTTTTGAGTAAAGATGGTGGCAAGATAACATTTCTTAGGGGAGAATGGCTTTTAGAGATCATGTGGCCAAATGTACATATTTAGTGATAATGACATTTGGTGTATTCTAAGGATAAACGGAACATCCACATAGGGCTAGTAGGTGTGACCAAGACGTGTGCTTCTAGGTGGCACTTGGCAGGAGACAGAATACCTTGACTCTTCTGGTCTCTGCTAAAGTTGGATTTTGAGTAGAAACAAGAAAGCATCCAAGCTGGAATTTAGTCAGGACATTTATAACCAGCAATATGTATTAAAAGTATAAGGCCAAGACTAAAGAGAACACCTAATGAGGAGAAAAAAAAGTCTGTGTTTTCTGCTGGGTGTGGGTTGAATGATGACATCGATTGAGAATTGTTGCTGCTGTTCTTCCCCACGCAATGGTTCTGCTGAGGCTGGGCCCAGGCTGGCCTCTGCTGACCACCCTTTGGCTTGTCTGGTAAAGATCAGGGAAGGTTCTTTCTTTTTTTAGAACAGACATTCTGTACTGAAGGTCTCCATCAGAGATTTGCAGAGCTCCATCACAGTGGTTGTTGCTCTTGGGAGGTATGGGTGGGCTCCTGATGACTTGAAAGCTGGTTATTTGGTTTATTTTATTTGGGAAGAAGCCTGCCCTCTGCACCCTCATTATGGCTTGATTAGAGTTCACTCCCTTGCACCTCCCACAAGCAGTGAAATCAGATTTTTTTGCTGTGAAAGCAGAATGCTTGCATTTGGGTTTTATCCACTTTAGGCTACTGAATAGAGACCAGTAAAAATTGCATCAATTCCAGGTTGAATTTATTTATATTATCTTATAAACTTAGTTCCCTGTTCACATTGCCTCCAGTCCTACCTACTACTTAAGATCTCCAGATCATGAAGTCAAAGTACTTTTAAAAACCTGTCTCTCCTGGAAGTAGGGCTGCAAATGGAGACTGACTCCAAGCGTTACTCCAGCCTGGGCTCAGCATTTATTCGTCGGGTGTTCTGCTGCTGCTGAGAAGTTGACAGTAACCAAGTAAAAAGTACCTTCAGTGTAGGGTACTCATTTCTCTTGACAGATGTATTGTCTTTATGGTTACAAGTTTTCTTTTTTTCCTTCATTTCTTCATCATTCTGTGGTTAATTTATAGAACTTGGGCTGTAGAGCTGTGAGCTATTGGTATGACCCCTCTAGGAACTGAAAGGAAAGCCTGTGATTTTTAGTGGTTTAAATGACTTCTGATTATTTCTTCTGTTCATTTTTCTAAGAACTGAAAGATACTTTTTTATAGGTAATTGAACAATATGTTAGATGCCCATTTTTGTCAGCATAAATTAATTGTCTCTGCTAGTGTGGGGGCTTTAGATCCACTCCAGTAGCTACATCAACTAACGGGGAGCAGTTTCATTTGCTCAGTAGTGTATTAAGGGCGTTATTTTGGTTTCTGTCTATGGAACAGTGCTGCTCAGCATTTTATAACGCCATTCCTGAGAAGAAGCAGCACTTCCATCAGGCAACAAGGCTATGGAAAGGGCATATTGTCGTCCGTTTCACGTCCTTGTGTCTGCAGGGGCCTGGATACTGCTTCTGAGTTAGGGCTGTCCTTGTTCAGACTGGAACGGATCAACCCTTCCTGCACAACTGTCAAGTTGGGAAAGGAGAAAAGTACTTTGGGGGTTTTTTTAGGACCAAAGCTTTCTGCCCACATTTCCTGGGCTGTACTGTTGCTGTCTCACCCCCACCCCAAATGTCTGCTGCTTCTGGCTTACTGGTGTCTTTTTCAGTTGCAGTCTTTCCCTCTCTGTGAACTGTACAAGCTCTTGGCTCACATTCTGAGCTGGCTGGCTGTTCTTCCTCATATCCACATTGTTCCTTTGTAACCTGTACAAAATGCTCTTTGTGTATTATTTTGACTAGTACATATTTTTCTAATTAGGCTTTTGGCTTGGGCTGCTTCTCTACCTCAGACCGCAGTCGTAGATGTTGCTTGAAGCTCTGCCACAGACTGTGCTGACACACTTGCTTACTATTTTACTGTAGTGTTCCCAGTCTTGTCTTGAAAGTTTCTCCGTAAATTACTCTGTGAAGGTTCCCACTCCCAAGGTATCAGCCTGCTTCCCAAACCAAGGTTTCAAATCTTTTCTTTAGCTAACTTCTATTGGGCATGATGGGAGTCACAACTGAACCTCCTCCCTCCACCCCAGAACATTATGTGGGTTGTAGCGACCAGGATGGAGCTTGTGCCTCCCCACAGATGTGGTTGGCCTCTAGTGAAGCCGTTGCTGTGCAACAGCTTGGCCTTCACTGGAAGGGATGGAAAGAAACGCCTACAAGTTCCTGTTGCTTGCTGGAGCTCAGGCATGCTCCCATGAGGCACAATTCCTGCTTTTAAGGAATCAATACCCAGATCCAATACCCAGATTTTAAGGTGTCAATACCCAGATCTCACGTGCCTCCTCCTTAACTGTAGGCAAGAGCAAGCCATAAGCTTTGCAAAAGGAGCTTGGTAGAGAAGCCTTAGCACACTGGTGAAGATCTGCTTCCAGGTGCTCAAGAAATTTGGGACTAGATTTAAAAATCAACAAGTTGCTAAGCTGTTCCTACTAAATACTGGTTACTTCCATAAAAACAGGGCAGCTTGCCTCAAACTGGATTATTTTTGTATCACAGTTTTAGGCTTACATACTTCATTCTCACCTAAGGCCTTTATGGTGGGCTGGTCCTGGGTCTGCTGTTGAGGAGCGGTGACTCCCATTTGCTTCTCAGGAAGTGCAATTATTGCAGGTGCTCTCAGCTCAGGCCTCGCGGGCTCGTGGTGGGAGCTGCTCCAGCCACCAAAAGAAGCCAAGCTCTTCTGTAAAGCTTTCCACTCAAGACCTGGCTAAGGCAAAAGTAATTGTCTCCTAGTCAAAGACCTTTAGGAACAGAACCACTGTTAATTAAGTCACATTAGCAGAGGCAAGGATCCTGACCTCAATACCAAAATATTACAGTGAAAAAAGTTTGATTTCCATTCACTAGAGGCTCTATAGCAGAGACAGCCATTAAGGCACACAGCAGGGTTGCCCAGAGCACATTACTCAGGACTGCATCCAGGTGGGTTTGAAGATCTCCAGAGAAGGGGACTCCATGAGCCTGTTCCAGTGCTCTGTCACCCTCACTGTAAAGACGTTTTTCCTCATATTTGAGTGGAACCTCTTATGTTCCAGCTTCTGCCCGTTGCCCCTCGTCCTGTCACTGGGAACCACTGCAAAGAGTCTGGCTCCATCCTCCTTCAACCCACCCTTTAGATACTTGTAAGCATTAATAAGGTCCAGCTTTCAGAGAAGGTCTGCACCAAGCCTATCATTGTATCTCCAGCCCTGCTCACCTGAAGTACCCCTTCAGTACCTGAAGTACTTACCTTTTTATTGCTGACAAAGAGTGTAACACTTGGCTGTAGGATATATCAACAAGCAAAGCTTTATTGAATTGATACTGGGTATTAGAAGTGTTACAGTGTGATACACAAAGCAAGGAAAAAAGCAGTGCTTATTAAAAAAAAAAAAAAACAACAATAAAACAAATCCATCTGCTGAGTGTATGGCCCAAGCACTGCAGTAACTAGTATCTGTTTCACAGTAGTTAGTAACATGTAGGAAACTCTTCTTTCTTGTAGCAGGATCTCAGCAGAGCCGTACGGGGTTTAGGGCCGTGCCCCCTCACTGGGCATGGACGAGGGCGCCCGCTCCCTGGCCGTACCCAAATCCCTTGGGGCCAAAGTTCTTGGCATAACAACCTGTGAGAGAGACAAACGGGGTAGCGGCTGAGGCTTCCAGCTCGTTAATTAAGAACAGCACTGTCTAGGCTAAGCCCCTCGGCCGCATCCCGTTAATCACCTGAACATCCTCATCGGAAGCAACACCTAAAACCCTTTTGTTAAGCTGCGTAAGTGCCAGGACTGAACTTAGTTCTGCCTGATGGAGACGTAAGCTACACCAGCAGCTTCAGTAATACTAATTTATTCTTCAGCTCTATTGCTATGACTTATAGACCGTTTCCATCTTGAGAGGAGCCTGAAAGTTTCTCATACCAGGAATAAATCCAGCACCTGCCCTTGTAACACATTACCTTAAACCATAAACAAATTACCTTTGTTTCTTTTCTCACCTTTACAATAGATTTCTCCCTCTTTTTCAGTTAGGGTTGTAGATTCTAGGCTTTTTCCACACTTGGCACATCGGAAGCAGTTTTTGTGCCATGGCTAGGGAAAAAAAAAAAAAAGGAAAAAAAAAAAGAGATGGTTTAAATACATGGAATGCCTGAGTCGGTAAAAAAAATGCAGTACCTGGAGATGCCTGCATCAATATTGTTTGTGGATGACTGGTACAAGTGAACCCAGTTCAAGGGCACCAGTAGGAGATGAGAGCGTTTCTGTGAGTGGCCCAAAGCCCTGGGTTCATAGAATCATAGAATGGTTTGGGTTGGAAGGGACCTTAAAGATCATCTAGTTCCAACCCCCCTGTCATGGGCAGGGGCACCTCCCACTAGAGCAGGTTGCTCAAAGCCCCATCCAGCCTGGCCTTGAGCACTTCCAGGGAAGGCAGATTCCACACATCTTCCTGCTCAGGGCAGCATTTTGAAATTTTGGGGCTTGCTCTAATCAATTCAGAGCAGAACTTGGCTCTCTGTAGCGAGGCCGGCAGCTGGCAGGGAAGTGCAATTTTAAGGTAACTCTGCCCTTCAGTTCATTCCCTCCCGGAACCCATATAACATCCCTGGCTCACTTTAAAGTCCACGTAGCGGGTACAAAATGCCATGCAGTTCCTTACCTTTCCAGCTCCTATTACTTTCTCGGCCGCATAAACAGAATCACCACACCTGGAGCACTTCTCTGCCCCACCGAACTTCTGAGCGAACTTGGAAGTGTTGGGATTTGTGGTGGGTCGGTGGGGAGAGGGCGTGCTGGAAGAAAACGGGACATTTGTTGTCTTCACTCTTTTACTAAATGGCCTCTTGCTCTCCTTAACCACGCGAACAGATCAGCACCCAACACACAGCACAGAATAAAGTACTTTTTCAAAACCAGAGAGGTAGGTTATGAGCAGGGATAACTGGTTACACTTGGTAGGAAAAAAAATGAGAAAGGCCATGCTTCAATGGATAACAAGAAGCTACTGTAAAAGCTAGTGTTCTGAGAAGCCTTCACCTTTTCACTTCTAGAGGAGTGCTGAATTCTGTATCAGGACATGGTTTTATCAGATAGTAAAGCTACAAATAATTCTTTCAAATTCCTGTCCACTGATCGTAATCTGGAACCTGAACTGATCACTGAAGCTCACGGATTGAATGATTTATCAGTTCTGGCTATGCCCTGGCTGGAGAGCATACATCATATAAACGTCAAGCAATAATTTGGGAACTTGCATGAAGCAAGCTGTGAGGCATACCTCAGCTTCTTTCCACATGCTTCGCTTTACAGCTAGAACTTCATCAGACGAGGAATGTTGACTATTTAATAGGACTTTTGGTTTGGGCTATAATTAAGCACAAATGGTTCTTCATTTGCCGGTTAAAGTTTCATTCAACTTGTAGCCCCAGATTCTCAGCTCTCCAAATCCTTCCCTGCCAGAACCTGGTGAACATTTGCACTTGTGGCTTATTTAGGAGACTGGCTTGAGACCCAGAGTCACCTCTGTGGGCTCGTGCATCCAGCCCCCTATGGCTTATGCGTAGGGTTAGTGGATCTTTACATTAGCTCCTGCCCATATGTTGCCTGCTTGCATAGTCACCAGTGGGAGTTTGCACTGCAGGCTAAACGCTCTCCGTTTGGCTATACTGTGGTATTTTGCAGCATTTCTGTTCCAAACAACATGAATTAAGCAAAATCCAGCCTGAAGGGCTCCTCTGAAAATGGTAATGGCTGGTCAGACAAGGACAAGGGTCTCTCACCTCTCAGGCTTGATGCCAAGTCTCTCTCCCCGGTCCATGTTGAGCGTGCCAGCCCCCTGGCCATACCCGTAGCCTTTTGGGCCATACTTTTTGCCGTAGCAAGATTTGCAGTAAACTTCAGCGTCGTGAATGGCTACAGTTGTGCTGTCCAAGTTTTTCCGGCAGACCACTGGAGGGAAAAAAAAAAAAAAATTTAAATTGCCTTAAGGGACCATTTTCATCAGCACATATAGTAAGCCAAAAAATCAAGTGAGAAGTGATGTTACGGGTTTCCTTGTCCATGATTCTTAGCCTATTAGGCTAAGAACTTAGGAACTGCCAGAGATTAGAGGGGGCAGGTTGCTGTTTGAATTAGTGAATTATGCTTAGCTCTATGAAGGACTCCATTCCCTCCCACCTCTTCATGACCATGACATTTAAAGCTGGGAAACTTAATGTGGTTTGATGAATGAGGCTGCTCAGAAACCCAGCTAGTGGAGTCAGCAGTCTCCCTTGACAGATGCCATACAGCATGAAGCAGAAGTCCGTCGGTGCACAAGAGCCCCTCTGCTGCCCTTTTGGACAGGGTGGGGCAGGGAAAAACAAATTCTTAAAGGTTTTCCCCCACCTCAGCAGTGGTTTGGGGCAGAGTTGGGGCTGTGTCGCAGCTGTCACCAGAGGGGCCGTGCTTTTCTGGCATTCCTACATTGTCCTTCAACACAATGCAGGCTCTCTGCTCAAGGTTACAGTAGAAGGCAGAACTATTTCCTTCTTAAACCTTCTTTTGTATCCCAACTGGCGTGTTCTTTCCGTCTGCAACAGCATTACGCCCATGATAAACAATTTGGGGAGGGGAAAAAAAAAAATAAAAAAGCTTTATGAATTTTCTGTTTGAGAAGAATTTCAAGGTCTTCAAAATACAGAGTGACCTTTGCTTATGGCATTCATTAGCTCCAAGGTTCTTTTTATAAGACACAGATATCCAATAAGTAAATCGACTAATGCATGTTTGTTAAGTCTACAGCCTTTAACCCCAACAGAACTATGCACTAAGGAAAAGCAAATACTCAGACACACTAGAGCCATTGTTTGACTGTAAGTTCCACGTTTCTTTTAATAGAAACTCCCATAAAAGGCTGAAAATGAGGCAGCCGAGACATCTAATCTTGTGTGTGTGTGTGTGACTGCTGTAGAGCTAAGTGGAAGGAGCGTAGGTGTGCCGAGGCTCACAGGCCAGCACAGTGCACTGATGGGATGCTGCAGACTCAGCAAACTGGTCTGAGAGGGGCCAGTAGAACTGTGGCTTAGATAAAGAGGGCTAAAGCTCTGCCCGTAGGTACGAAACACCAGCAAGTGGGACAAAAACGATACCTTATGTTTCGTAATAGGGTAAAATTCTCCAATTCAGACAGACGGGCTGTTTGTCTGCAAAGTAGGAGCCTCCGATTCACAGTGACCCTTTGTTCCCTTCATCTAAGCAGAGGTCTTTTCAGCAGAGAAAGCGATTTTCAATGCCTCGCTGGGCTTGTTGGTTGGACTGGAAAATAATGCTTTGGACTCCTTTCATCCGAAATAAACCACAGACCCCTGTGCCAAGAAAGTCTAGGCTTTTGGCTGTGCTAAAGCATCAACAACTCGGCCCTGCTACAGGCACGTTGGTGTCCCAGACCATGTGGGACTTCAGGGCAGGGGTTTGATGGCTGTTCCTTCAGCTGCTGCCAACCCCAGGACCACCAGGAGAAGTCAGTGCAAACAGGGCTTTGCTGTTGGGCTTTCTCCTCTGCACGAGCAACACTTAAGCTGGGTTTCCATCCTAAAGATCCCTTAGACTCCTGAGGAGAAGGCTGGGAGGGGGGCAAACGGAAGAGAAAAAGCATGATGTGCTCTGCTTTGGGAGGTGCATCCCACCCATCTCACGCTGGACGGGTAGGGCAACATCTCTCCAGGAGACACCTTTGGCACCTTCAGGCGCAGGAAGCACACAGAGAAGTCAAGCCCAACACGTGATGGACAAGCCATCTCTGTCCCTGTACACCCCAGCTGAGTGCGGGACGTCTCCTGTGGACCAGCACCGTGCTGTTGTGAGACCCCCAGCTCCACCAGGAGAGGTTTTGCAGGGGAGTGGGAGGGAAGTACTTACTGCAGAGGAAGCAGCACCGGTGGAAGCTCCTCCCGTCGCACTGCACCTCCTCGGCGTGGTAGACGGTGCGACCGCAGGCCCCGCATTTGTTTCCTCCTCCCCAGTTCGGCATGGTGGCTCTGCAGGCGGGAGAGGAGAAGGGGAGAGGTTTGGTACCCACCGTGTCCTCCATCGCCCCGGCTGGAGGAGGGTTGGGGTCACAGGCTCCTTTAAACCAGGCCTGGGAAGCCTGTGTAACGGAGCACAAGCCTGCGATTTCGCCAACTGTTTAAAAACGTGACCTTCCACCATGCGGGAAGCTTTTTGTGATCAGAGCTTTTGTACCCAGCCCTCCAGATCCCAGAGCAGGCTCAGAGGCCGGGGCGGGCTCTGCACGGCTGCTGTAGGAGCAGATGGACTGGCACGGGGAACAGAGCCCGCTGCCGCCCAACAGCAGGGAAAACAGAGACATGGTCTTCACGAGACGTGTCCTCCCGGCCCTGCCCGGGGTTTTGAAAGTTACATAAATTGGATACGCACAAATTACAGTTTCATGCACAAGGGCTTTACTGTACCTTGAGCGAATGCCCCCCCAGATGGATATGATTTCAGTTTCTATGCTTCATTAACGCTGGGCCTCTTGTCTGATGGAGGCAAACCAATTGTGCCAACAATGGCATTTTGTTTTACTGCAGGGCCTATCATTTGGGACGCAGTACAAGCCAAAGTTTGCCTCGCTGGAGAACCACTTATTAGGGCTATAGGGACATTTTGAACTCCTTGAGATCCTGCCTGCACTTCAAAGATTATTTCCCGGGGACTCCACTGCTATTATATGAACCGTACCTTTACCAGACAGCTATATGAACCAAACCCAACTGTTCAAGGAGCCACAGCTGCTTTAAAATAAAGCAAAACTCCCTCTCATGCACTACTTGCAATCGACACGCAGAAGACCAGCAGGGAGGGACAGGTTAGACCCATCAGGTCTAACTACAGCCTTGAGAATAGTCTCCTATGTTAGGTCTGAAGCAGCAACTGCCCCTTCTCAACCTGAGCTGCTCCCTCCCCACCTGCCCTGCCCTCATGCCGCCACTGCCACCACCACCACCACCAGTTCCCATACAGCTCAACTGGGAGCTCCTCCCATTAACCCTCCTGGATTAAAGCACCAAAGCAGAGCACTGCCCACCACCTTCTGCTTGTATGGGGCTTTCCTCCTTCTGTCACCACCAAGTGCCAACACGGCGGTCTTTGCTGAAGGCTCATCTCCAAGTCATTGCAAACCTTGCTGAAGGCTCATCTCCAAGTCATTGCAAACCTGCCCTCAACTCACAACCGTTGCTTAATGCTGGTTTGCTCACCGCCAGCAGACCACCTCTGGTAAATACAGAGCCCAACAGCAGCCAGAGGGAGGGTTATCGATTCAGTCAGTCTCACTCAGTGGTGCTGCTCAAGCCTCACCACCCCCCTTGCTCCTTACCAAGCCTTGTTTCAGAAAGGGTTTCCGGGCGAGGACCATGGGTTTACCCACTGGAAGGCCAGAGGTCACCTCCTGCCACCCTACCCCACCAGTAGCACCATTCTCCCCCAAGCAGGCTCCCCACAGCAGCGCTGCAGTACGGGTCAGCTATCAGGGAGGGAAGGAAGGAATTTTCCAGGAGCTTCTGACTTCTCATGGCACAACTCACCCCCAGTTACCCTTAGAAGCTCTCCTACGTCAGCCAGACAGGGGGAAGAGACACGCAACAGCATCCCCACACAACACCCACAACCTGCTGCTTTGCTGCTTGTCCCTCTGAGCCAGAAGCAGAGGACTAACAACCTCCAGTTGTCCAGGACAACCTCCTGACTGTCCTGGCCAACAGAGAAGAACTGGAAGCACTGCTGTGACACAGGGAGGAGCACTTCCCTTCAAGATCCCCTTCCTCTAAGGGGCTCCCACCGATGTGCGGGAGAGACCTCAGTGCAGAGCGAAGGGTCTCGTGGGTGCCCCCAGGCAAGCTAGAGCAGACTCACAAATCCCACCTCCGAGCTGTGGTTTTGGCTAAGGCAGAATTCAGTGACCCACCTTGTTAGTACAAGCCTCCTGCCCAAGCAGCCGGAGCCCTAGTTCATCAGTTTTATGGATGCAGGGAAGGTTGCACCGTTCCCAAGCCAGACACGCTGCCAAGGAGCTGCTCCAAGACCTTTGTCCGAGACAAGCAGACAGCCATTCATGCCATGTGGGAAAATAAGATTAGTTTATTAACCTAAATTGGGGCATCTTAGGTACATTCCTAAGCAGAGGCTTAGGAAATTTCCTCGCAGTGGCTGAGCAGTGCCATTTGCACACTGACACTAATTACTGAGATAGCCCTTTGTTTAATACTTCCACGGGATTAGCACCATTACTGCTCCATGGTTTAGCACTAATACCCTGACCAAGCTCATAAAATTAGTTTTATGACATTTCCCACTTTGCCTTTGTCATTCTTGGCACAACCGTAGAGTCTAAAAATTAAGATTCCATTTCTTTTATTCAAGTGCTTGGCTCTGCTACCGCACAGCAGCTGACATCAATCATGGCAACGAGTGTCCTTAGTTAAAGGGAATATAGGCTGCACAAAGCTTTGGAACTTGTTAGTACGGACTGGAAAAAAAAAAAAGAAAAAAAAAAAGAGAAAAAAAAAAAAAAAGAAGAGATTCCTTTCCACTTTGTATGCTTTCCAAAGCGTAAACGGTATTTCGGACATGAACTACTTCTGTCTTTTCCTCTCACCATCCCCACACTCATGTTCTTTCGTGCATTTATGCGAGTCTAAATTATTTTCAGCATTTTGTTAGCACGCTAGAGCTGCGGACCTAGATCAGGTTTCCAGTTTTGCCCCAGATTTCCCATGTAATATTGGGCAACACGGGGTGCAGCTCCACCCCTCCTTCCCAAAGGAGCGGAAGGATTAGATGATCTGGCACCTTTTAGCTGACTCAAATCCTCTGATAAGGGCTCTGGAAATTCATTAAATGAAAAGCAAAAAGGAACTGAAGTCAGTACTTCAAGGTGACCTTGGTCTCTTCCACAGAAGGTATTTCCATTTATCCTCCCCATACCGTTCCCATGACAGCTCGCGTGGGCAGAATGGCAATAATTCCTCCATTACCCAAAGGCAAGGGCTGCCCTGAGGTGGTGGTGCCCAGGAGGCACCTCAGGGGAAAAGGGACAGTGACTGGAAGAAGCCCCACACACAGGACAGTGCACAAGCCCGTACTGCCGCCCACGAGCCACTCTCCCAGTGCCACCCTGAAGCTTCACGCTGCCCAGGTCTCCTGCGGGAGCTCCACAGGTGGCAGGTTCAGACTTTCAACCCCTTGTTAAGCCCTCCCTGCTCGTTGATGACTTTTTGGCTAGTTCAGGCAGGCCCTTGGGGAGCTCAGGACCAGCGATTCATCTCACTGTCTGTGCCAACAATTTTGGCTTTTGATTGCAGGTTCTTTTGATTGCTGCTTCCCTCTAATAAGACAATCCTGACTTCTGTGCAGCTCGCCCCCAGTCAAGAAGGGAGCAGGTTACCTGGCTAGCGTTCCTGCACGCCGGTGGCCACAAGCCACGCCAGCTGCAAACTCCTTTCCAACCCAGTTGTTAACAGCGGGTTTAAAGAAAACAAAAAAGACACCTAAACGCGCCCTGAGACAGACAGCGAGGAATTTCGGGCTGTCCAGTTATCACTTCTTCAGCCACCCGCCGGGGGGGAGCCCCGGGCCCCGCAGCCAGCCCACCGGCACCGGGGGGACCCCGGCCCCCTCCGCCTCTCCTCGCCCGCAAGCCCCGCCGCTCGCCCAGCCCGGCTGCCTTCCCTCCGGCCGAGGGGTCCCCGCACAGCGGGACGGGGGTGGCCCCCGGCAACCCCCCCCTCGCCCTCCGCCTTCCTCCCGCCCCACCGCTGCGGCATCCCCCCTTCGCAGCCCGCACGGGGGGAGTCCCGTCCCGTCCCGTCCCGTCCCGTCCCGTCCCGTCCCGTCCCGTCCCTCACCGTCGGTCTGGGCTCCGCTCGGCTCGGCTCGTCTCAGCCCCGCCGCGGCCCCGCAGCTCCTTAAAGAGCCGGGGCGGAGCCATGCGGGGCCCGGCCCCGCTCCCCACCGCCCACGTCCCCACCCGCGGGGCCTGAGCTCGGCCCCACGGACACCCCCGCCCGTGAAGGTGCGAGGGAGCCGGCGGTGGGACCCGGCCGTGGCCACCCCGAGAGGCGGAAAGGCGACAGGAGGTATCCCACCCCGACGGCAGCCTCAGACTGGACCACCAGCCTCTGATTTCACTCATTTTTTAGGACTTTTCTTTAAGTGCTTGCCTTCTTCACTGCCCACACGCGGCCCCACAGTCGCGTTTCACCACGACATTCACCGGGGTGGGTGCGTAGGGCTCAGACATGGGTTTCTCCAGGGGTGAGACAAGGTGCTGGGGTGGGACCAGGCGAGTGGGAGCCCGCAGGCACCTGGAGAGGAATTGGCACCGTTGCTCCAGCGTGAACTCATTAGGAAGGACTTTAATTATTTTCCCAGCAATTAGGCCTGTCCACAGCAGCCAGTTCACGCTGTAGGAAAGATGTGGGTGCTCCAGCTGCCTTCTCCCAGCTCCGCAGGGCCGTCGTGTGCCAGCTGGCTGGGTGCAGCGTTGTGCACGGAGCTCCTTGTGCTTAGAGGGAGATGCAGGGTTATCTCCTCCTCTTTCTTAATCAAATACCAAATCAGTTACTCATTACCTGTGCGACTGCCAGGTTGCTCTGTTTCAGCAGAACAACTTCTCCCTCCACACCAGAGATGAAGCCCGGCGAGCTGGGGAATAAAACAAGGAAAGCTGAGGTTTCAAATATAATCAGATTTAATAGAATAAGATTAAATAATTAACATTAATAATACTAAATAACCAAAATTGAATCTGATAGCAATATGAAATATACGAGGTTTACATTCAGCCCATTCTATCAGCAGGAAGCTGTGCACTCCCAGCCGTGGAGTTGGATGTTGGATGCTGTGAGCCCTACAGGTTCAGGAGGAAGGGAAGGGCTCAGGGGTCTGGCACCAGGGGAAGAAGTTCTCAGGATCAAAGCCATCAAGGAAGAGAGAAAACTCCTCGGCAGACTTTCTAATCTACATTGAATGTGACGTTCATAGTATGAAATAATTCTGTTGGCCATCTTGGGTCAAATGTCCAGGTCTCACTCCTTGTCCCCACACTTGGCTTGAAAATACTGAGCCTTTGAAACCTGCATACCATAGCTGCCTCTAAAGTAAATATTTTCACAGATTCAGACAATAGTCTTCTAAAAATTCAGTTTCCCCAAGCATTAGAAGAGACCTTACTGAAAAGTAAAATTGCTGAAAGAGAAATTAATCCTGTGTTGCTCAAACCAGGACACTTCCCATTTATGGTTTGGGTTTTTTTGGGGTTTTTTTTAGTTTTTTTATTGTGCACAAATTGTGCAGATCCCAGAGCCCACCTCCCCAGGCAATGCCCAGTATCAGTTCCTGTGGAACATGGTGGCGTGAGCAAGAGCAAGAATCTGACCTCAAGCATCATAGCAAAAATTTTAGTCTGGGTTTTGGGGGAAGGGAGCACAACAAGAAGCAGAAGTGTTAGTGACTGTTGTTTCACGACTTGGAGGTTACGTGAAGGGAGAGGATCTCTCCAAGTCTGACAAAGAAGAGGGGAATGAGTCAGAGCAGGCTGACTCCATCTATTGCGCGAAATGCCTGTGCTCTCTTGTCCAACCTGTCCTGCTCCCAGCCCTGTTGCAACTATACGTGATGATGCTAAGTTATTTACCCTGTCTCCTCAGGTAGCCTCCAAAGTTGTTAGATTTTCCCTTTTGATAACGTTTCCTACAGACTATAAAAAAAATAAACGTCAGAGATCCCCAAGGGAAGAGAATAGTTTTGCAGTTCTGGTGAGATCTGACTGTACTCAAAGAAAGGGAATTCTCACCGTGACTAAGGGGCCACGCGGGTGAGAAATAAAACACTCTTCCATGGTGAGGCACTGCAAAATGAGCTAGAAGAGAGTATGACATCCAAGAATTAATCTTCTCATGCCTAATATTTAGTCAGTCTGTCAGAAGAGAAACTATGAGGGACAGTCATAAATATGTTGGTAAGTCCATGACTGCAGGAACAATATTAAGGAATACATTACTGTGACACTAAGGAACAAGACCTTGTAATAAAAAAAAAAAAAACAAAAAAAAAACAAGAGCAAGAATGAAAAATTTCACCACATACTGTAATAAATTACTGTGACACAAAAGAAAAAAACCTTTTAAAAAAAAAAAAAAAAAAAAAAAAACAAGAGCAAGAATGAAAAATTTCACCACATACTGTATATCTATGATAATGACTATTTCTATCAATACATTTTATAAATACACTTCCAAGTATGCACATATATATTTGTTATCTGTAACTATATACTTATTTTATATATAGATAGAAATATACATGCTCTGTCTCCTCAGTAGATCTCTTCTTCTCTGTCTTTCCTGAGGGCATAGTTCAGAATTTTTTAAAGATAAAGCCTGCATCTGACCCTGCCACATTCCCCCTCACTGCCCTGCACTCCTTCACCCAGTTACCCCGTGCCTCCTTCTTATTGCCTGAGCAGCCCCGCTCCCCCCTTCACCTTCCTCCTGACACAGCCCCATCCTTCCCCAGCTTCCTGCCTAACACCTGCTGTAAATTCCTCTTTCCATCTCACTTCCCCAAAATCTCAGATGTTGCCTCTTCTCACAGTCCTGGGGAGGAGCTCCCACCTAACCACGGCGCCAGGTCCCTGCAGGCAGCTGGGTGCCTGCAGCCAGCTTTTTGCCTGGCTTCTACCACTCTGAGCTCAGCAGCTTGTAATTAGGAGAGCTTATTTTGTGAGAAACAGCATTCAAGTGTGTAAACAGCTCCCGTTCTTTTCCCTGGATGATTCCACAGCTCTGTGAGCGAGGAGGTGTGCCTCTGTTTTCTTCTGCTTCCTTGGCCATGGGAAAGCCCACAGGCTGTACACAAAACCAGTTCTCCTTTCACTTGTAAAATTGACCCAAAGCATGTTTGTCACCTCAGAAAATAATTCTCGAGGTTTTACCTATGCCATAATTTTATGTAAAAGTTGTTTTCTATGTTTTGGGGAGCTGAGTAAATCATCGGCTTGTCTGACCTAGTTACTTCTCAAAACACTTGTCGCACATCAGTGTCCTCGGGCCTTTTACATCCACTAAATACCTTCCACTCACCTGGGATTATCTTATCCTCGTTTGATCTCCTAAACATGGTTCCACCTGTTTGCTTACGGCAAAGTCAATCTCCTTGCTCTGCTGGTAATCCTTGCTGTTATTTCATGAAAGTTTGTTCTAGATAGTCCAGATTTTACTTGGCAGGGGGTTTAGTCATATTCTGACATCAGTTTTGTCAGACCTAGTTTTATCCAAATACTGCTACTACAGATAGAGCTTCCTTAATTATGTTCTTGACAGAGCATGATTTAGCTGTTTTTCCCATTACAAAAGATTGTTTTAAAGCTAGCATGAGAGCTTATCATTTACCAGCCTTTGAGGTCAGCCTCCTCACAGTGGTTCTTGTGGTGCCTTGGTTAATTTCTCACTGGCCAATCCCCAGATTTGCCCCTAGTCAAGAGAATTTTTGAGTGCACTCTATGCAGTATCAGCTAGTGAAAAATTAATTAATGCCCAGAGTTACCAAGATTTGCCCTATCTTAGAAGGGCATATGTGTTTAGCTAATTTCCTGATCTAAATATTTGTGCATCTCAGTGGTACTGTGTGTTTATTCTACCATAAATATAACAATGATCAATCAATGAAGTTTGCACAAATTAATAAAAATACAGCAGACTATTCTGGAATTTACCAGAGCTGTGATTTTTTTGAATCAGCTGTTTAAACCCCAAGTGCAGAACTGGGAGACATTCAGTATGAGAAAGCTGTGTTTTCCATGCTCATTGATTTCTTTATCAGTGGTCAAATTTATAAATTATTTTACTCCCAGGAAATTTTAATTCTAGGAAGAATCCTTATTTGCCTAGTGATTGTAAGAAATAGCTATTTGCATGCCCAATAAACAACATGATCTAAGCTAGCATAATTTTATGAAACATATAAATAGTTTCATTTTGACCTACATCTTTATATCAGTGATGCTTCTCAATACAGAAATCGACAGTCAGTTCTCTGACCCTATTCGAAATCTACCCAGATCTTCCTTTTTATAGAGCAGTCATTTTTTTAATACTATACCTCATGATATTAGATTCCTAAATGTAGGGACTGATACTGGAGAGTTCTCTGCTATCCAGATTTAAAACTAAGAAATGCAGAAGAATTAAATTTTTAATTTAAAGAGCTTGCTTTGTTCTAAGTCACGGCCAAGTGAGATGCGTTTCTAGGGACGGCCATGACCCAGTGCTCAGGGTCTGGGTGGATGGGGGAGGTGGGTACCACTCACTATTTGGGATGCTGCTGATGTAGTTCCCCATGGAGACATACAAGCCCTCTCCTGCCTGGCATGCCCCAAGCATGCCTCAGTGGGGCCAAGATGTAGACCGATATCTGTCTTCCAGGGTCTCACTTCCCTGTGGGCTTTGCTTTAAGGGCTCTGAGCAGAAGTGGAGGCACCTGTGGGGCTGACCACTGCTGAAAGTATGGATGCTGGTTGAATTTTAAGGAGACCAAGAAATGGGTTTTGACTCAGAGCCTCTCTGACCCCTCTCCAGCTCAGCAAAGCTTTCTGGACCCAGTGTGTTCCTGGTCCCCCAGGGGGATGGATCTGGAGAGCTCCCATTCATTACCAAGGTCATGCATGCAATGCTTCAGCTGGATGTGAGGTTTATCTAAACCCCATAAATATGAAAAAAATGCACCGTTTGCATCTAAGCATAAGTACATGTAGCGAGGTAAAGCACATGTAGGCTGCTGGTGCTGATGGTATCAGGCAACAGCACTGCAAAAACCCAGCAAAACATTGGAAGTTATTCTATTCAAGTTCTGAGGTTTTGAACAGAGGTTTCTGAAAAGCCTAGCAAAACATGAGCTCTATTTCAGGTGCCAGCTCAGCAGAATACTAATACCTGGATTAGTAATGATGTCACTTCCCTGGCAGGAGGCATAATTTAGGTTGAAAGTATTGATTTCTTTAATAAAGCTCGATTTATTCACCATGCATTCACAAGGCCAGATTTCCTCACGTTGTGCCATGGAGAACCCTGCAGGGAAGAGCTTGGGTAATGTCAGCCATGCACAAGCTCTGTCACTGACTGACAGGGTTTCATTAGCGCAGGACAAAATCTGAGGACCCGCACAGCTTGTTCCAATAATGCTGTTACTGAGTTTTGAGGAGGGCAGGGAAATGTGTTTAATATTAGATAGCAGGCACGGAGGGGATAGCAAGGTGAAATGGTCTTATTCTGCTGTTTTCGGAAAGCTTCCTGGCTCCATCAGGCTGCTACAGGAGTTGCTGGGAAGACGCTACCCAGATAAGAGATGGCAGCCTCGCTAAATCCATCATGTGAAAAAGCAATGGTTGGACTAAAAAAAGATCACATATCATCCTTTTTTACCCCCACCAGCCCCTTTCCCAGTAATGGCTGGGACCCTAAACACTTCTCCACCATCCCAGCATCATTGCGTGTAGCTTCTTGTCCTCATCAGAAGAGGAAGCTCAAAGGCGATCTGTGCCAGGGCAGGGTGGTGATCATGCTGTTCCCTGCCTGCCTGCCAAGGAGGACTGCTCCAGGCTCCATGACATCACCTGCGAGCAGCCTTCAGCAGAACCACTGGTAGGCTTGGGCCAGAGCCCCCTGCTCGCTGCTGTGAGAGAGAAGAGGGTGGACAGTTTCCAAGTTGCATCGTGGCGCCATTGCATGAAGTTTCCTGCATCCTTACATCAAAAGAAGAGCATTTTGGACTCCACAGAATTAGCTAGAGAGTGGTCAGCAGTAAACCCAGCAACATGCTGATGCCTGCTAGAAACCATTGCTACAAAACATGTCTTTGGGTGTCCCTCCCTCTGGCAGCACAACGTGCTAAGATGCAATGATGCCTCACCTTTTCCAGGCTTAGAACGTCAGATCTAGGGAGAGGGAGTGGAAGTTTTGGCAGGAAACCTACCCAGCCTCAAGGGGAATATGCTATTGTGGTTGGTGTGTGTTGTGCTAGTGTGGTTGGGTTCAGCTTCTAGCATGTCTCCTTGCAGCCAGCAGTGTTTTAATTACCATGACTGTCTGCAGAGAGGCTTGGTGGGACTATATATGGTTCCTGTTCTCATCTGAACAAAAAATGAGCATCAGAATCCTACTCTGCAACTGGCTGCAATTCCAATGACAAACACATGTCAGCACGGAGCTGATGAACATGCTATGAAGTCTCTTTTTTCCAGCAGTAGAAAAGGAAGGGGTAGATATGACTCATCTGACATTGAGTCTTCTGGCAGGAGAAAGACAGTACTTTCCAGAAATATGATTAGGCTTCATTAACAGCCTGTTGAAGGGGAATAATTGGCCCTGGGCATTACCTTAGTCGTCCTTCTAAGACTGGATGTGGCAGCAGCAACAAGAGCCACCCATAAGCCCATAAGCTACAGCTCATCTGTTTCCTTTGCCTGGAAACTAAGCATCTTCAGCAGGCTCTGGTCAAACAGCAAGTGTGTCCTGTCTACAGGTGGCTTGCTGGGGGAGAGCTGTGGTTGAAAGCTCTTCCCAGTCTGCAGAACTCCTGGTTTGGTGCATAGCAGTTGTCAGTCTGATCCCCTGCAATGAGCCAGCGGCAGCACTGCATTGGTGTGGTGGCTTTCTCCAGTGAAAACTGGCTACAGCTGAGGCACCATTAGCTCCTGCCACCAAAGTGAGTTTCTGGATGGACCCGTTCCTGTCTCTGACATGTCCCTGGTGTGCAGGATTCATGGCAGCAGCTGTGTGATACGACAGTAACACCTCACATCTGTGTTTTTCTACGTGTTTTAGGAAGAACTGAAGCTGAACTGCTCACCTCAGTGCCATCTAAGGAGGAAAGAATACCTCATTAATTAAATCAGCTGGTGCTGATTATTAATTAATATAGTTATCATCACTGATTGGAGTATTTTAATTACCCTTATCACTAAATAATTATTTGAACCAGTAGAAATAGGTAATAACTGTACCATGGAAACGCTGATTATGCGCAAGGAGAGGATGTCAAGACCGAGTGCTTGGAGATGTCTCTGTGATTGTATTAACATAAAGGCCATCATAGCACACAGTAAGCAACCCATGTGAGTTGCCAGGCAGAAACTGCTCGTATGGGATGCTGCCTTCCACCATCAGCAGAGACAGGCATCAGCCAGCCCTGGCACTGGTGCTGCCACTCTGGTCCCTTGGCCCTATCGCACTTTCCTACTCCCATCCCGTCCATGCTCCATCCCTCTCGTTGGCCATAGCATTCACCAGGGTGCACAGCAGTTCCTGGTTAAAACTAATTGTGCAAAAGCCATTTCTAGGGGCAAGTCTGTCTCTGGCTGATCGTGTAACTACATCATCAGCAACAAATCATTGTAAAGCACTCTGCTCTTCTGTGGTTTCTTTGCATAACAATTTATGACCTCCTTCCACACACAGTGAGTGAAAACAAGCCCCGCTTCAGAAGATCGCCTTGGCTGGCTATTGCACATTGCACAGACTTGGCAATGGTCCCTTTTTCTTGGCACAAATACAGAAGCACTAGGAGGCTACAGGGTGTCAGAACCTCTTCTGTGTGGTGCCGATGGTCAGCTTTCAGCGCTTGGCTTATTCATTGTCTTTAATGCTGCATTCAAATTATGATGCCCGTGGCCACATAATGCTGTTAGTGCACACACCGTCCTGCTGAGATAGAGGAGCACCTATAAAATACAAATCTCTTTTGTGGAGAAATGTAGGCAAAAAAAAAAAAAACCAAACAAGGCAAGAGTGAAAAGGATTCCTACAGATATTTTATCACTCAGAAAGGAAAATCCAGCTTTAATGAAAGTGAAATTCTGTGGTCAGGAAAAAGCACAAACAAGTTACAATATTTTCCTTAATTGGATTACAAATGTCACCTTTGGAATACACTTAAAAATCAATTATTCTTTTCTCTTTGTTGTGCTGTCAGTTTGGTTTTTACACTTCATTGAGCAAGGCAATGAAACAAAGCTGTTGTGCTTCTTATTGATTCTGTTTTGTGTTCAAAGTCAGTTTATCTTTCTAGATGTTGGGCAACAATAAGCTCTGTTTTCTTTTCTAGCACATATGAGATAGCTATCACCTGCATCAACTTTAAAACTGAGCAAATTGCCATTGTCTGCCAGAGGGTCGTTTCTGATCTTCCTTGGGATGTAGGTTCTTCCATAGTTAAAAGACATGTTGCACCATAAAAAGACATAGCATGTATAGAGGTCAGGAAGACAGTCTGCTTATCCCAAAAGTTAAAATAGAAGACATATGAACGGAGGTTGAAGGGGAGGTGGTTGAGATTTATTGTCTAAAAGGTAGGGATTAAACAAGGATTTTAAAAAAAAAAGGGCTCTGGAGGTTGATTTGTAGGCATAAATGGGGAGATGTGACAGGCAGAAGAGAAAGCGTGAAGAGTGAGAAAAGGAAGCCAAGAGAGTAAAAAGGGTAAATGTATAAATGTGTAAATGGGAGAAAAAAGATGAGTGATAATAAGGGAAACTGGGACAGAGATAAGTAGGAAGATAATATGCAAGGTCTCAGTGGAAAAAGTCTCTGAATGAGGACAAAGAACCAGTATTTAATGCTGTTTGAGACAAAAAGACCGAACAAGGGAGACAGAGAGTCATCAGCATGAGACAGGTTTTAGTATTAGGTTGGAAAAAAAAATATTTAAAAATCAGAAGTTTATTAACTCCAAACTGGCTACTAGATGCAGAAATATGTGCATTTTCTGTATTCCTTGGAAGTTATAGTACTGCTTGTACAGTGAGGTGGTTTTTTTGTGCTAAGATTTTTCTTCTTGTAGCAGTTCAGATGTTCAAAAACTTTAACAAAGAAGAAATTAATTGAAATTTTAGGAGTTAATGGTGATTTTTCCTTCCCACCAAAAGGCTTATTCCCCTAACTCAAAATGATTTGTACTTTTTTTTCAGAGGCTGAATTTCAAATCAGAAATTTGTATCTGTATGTATATATGTATATGTAAGTATATGCATTGCTGAACTGATGTCTGTGTCATATTTGATCCTTGGTTACGCACTTTATTATTTACTCTAGGTTATTTGTTGTGCACATTTGAGCTCAGTGCAAGCACACGCCATCACTTCAATATAAACCACTAAAACTTTCCACTCTCTATTGAGAACCCATCAATTAGCATGTTATACCCTGCAATTTAACACTGTGCTTTGTGTGCACGTAACAGCCTCGGTGACGTGGTTTGGAGCGGGAGGAACAGCAGAAGGATAGGGGGTTTTTGTAGTTTCATTTTTTGTAGGGGTTTTTTTTTGGTAGTTTGTTGGGGTTTTTTTTGTAGTTTCTGTCTGTTGGGGGCTGGTGTATGTTGTGCTGAAGCAGCTCTGGCCACCAGCCATTGCGCTGATGGACTTCGGATGGTGTTATAAAACCCTCCCGAGAGTAGGGCACTCAAGGCTGAGGCCAAAGCAAAAACGCACTGGTGATAGCTAAAAGAGGTCCATGTAAAGGTCTTTCAGATCCCTTTCAGTAAAGTCTGAATAGGCTTTCACTCCTTTTCCTTGACCTTCTTTCCCCACCTGTAAAGTGAGGACAACAGCAGCCAACAGTGGGCAATGAGCTTTAACTGCTTAGTGCCATATCACAATCACGGCTGGTTGCAGCTGTGATCATCTTACTAATTAAAGGTCAAGCTACTTGTTGATGAAATGCTAGGTGTTACTTTTATGGTGCTGGTTGTTTAGCAAGCAGTCTTCTGTCTGTCTCTCCTTCGCCATACATGGTTTCAGCCTGGTTCCTGCAGTGAGCCACAACATCAGGACTTCCAGCAGCAAATTCTCATCACGGATGGGGCCAGACCCCAAAGAAAGAGCAATGGAGCAAAACTGCACCAAGCACTGAAAAACTGCAGCAGGTATTGCAGGATTTAAAAGCCTTCATATTAATTTTGCATGCCAAAAATCTAAACTTTGTGGTTTGTTTTACATCAGAAGTAAAACTCCTTTGTTTCCAGCTTGTGGCTATTTGGTGGGAATTAGGCCTTTGAAAAAGGCTCCTTGGAATTGTATGCATTCTTCTAAAACCTGGTTTTAATGTCCTAAGAATAATTACATTGGCCTGAATTTCACAGCTAAAATTTGTTTTGATTTATTTATATGTAATTGTTATTGTCATGCAAGCAGATACTGTTTTCAGTTCAGGGTTGTGTTCCCAGCAAAAAGGTTAACAGAAATCAAAAGTAATTAGCTCTTCCAAAAAGCAGTCATTTTATGCAAAACAGAGAAGGAATTTTTTTTTTAATTGCAAAAGACATTAGGCAAAATGAAACTACTTTGCAGGTTAGTACAATTTTTATTATTTGATGGTACTTTCTATGGTCTTCTGTGAAAATTAGGAAAGGAATGGGGTGATTCCATTGCCTGCGGCGGCACATTTGGAGTCTGGTGCCAAAACCAATAGGGAAATCAGCTGAGAGATGAAGATTTAACCATTGGGTGACATAGTTGCTGATAATTATATGTTCGGGATAACGAACGCTAATAGTTTCCATCAGCCTGTGGCTGTTTTGCATTCAGGGAGGACTTGCGAACTCAGGGCGCACAGCAGAAGACCTCTCATGCACAAATTGCCTCCTCTCACCACACTCGGGTTGCTCTTTCTTATTTAGTGTTTCAGGAGAATATTCCCCAAGCGTTGGTGTGCTTCAGGAGGACAACTCTCCTTTGGAGAGGTGACAAACAGGCTGATTAGACACCAAGTCAATTTTTGGTCATGTAGATTAGATTAAATCCTGTTATCTGTAGGGCACCTGGACACTTGGGAGGCTTGGAGGTGTCAGAGATTTCTACCAGTTTCTTTCCTTGCTTCCAGCCCACTGGTTCACAGCTGGGCAAGAAGTGCAAGGCATGTTGGGGCACTTGGCCAGACATTTTCTAGCCTGTTCGCCCACGTTTCGTTCCTTGTGCTCGTAGCTCAGGAGTGGGATTGTGTGTGCTCAGGCAAACTCTGTGCCAGCTCAGTGAGGCCTTCGCCACAACCCTCCACATTGTGTGGAGGCCCTGTGCTTGTGTGTGGATGTCTCTGGGGGCTCAGCACACCACGAGGGCTTTGTTTGTAATGAGCTTTTATAATTGGGGAAATGATGGGTTGCCCAGCCCAGTGAGTGGAGACTGTTGGCAGCTTGGCTGCCATCAGGGCGCTGTTCTTGTTGCTCTGGGAGTGTACAACCAAAGTCCTTCTCAAATAAGGAAAGTCAGTGGTCCTTGGGGTTGTTTGTTTTAGCTACTGTAACTTCATATGATATTCAAAGGTGTATAAATGTAATCCTTTCCTTATGTTTTCTAGGCTAATCGCCTCAGTAATGGAAGCAGTTTCTTCTTCTGTAGCTTGTTTATACAAACACTTCCTCATACTCATTTTGCTTTCATTGCCTCTCTGCTCTTCCTGCTCTTGCCATATGGAAAATGCAGGACATACCATGTTGCTTACTCCTTTATTTTCCCCTCTGCCTGGCAGTCTTTTTGCTACCTCCACCTTTGTTTTTTTACTCCTCCTTGCCTGACAGCAGCCCACAAGTCGGTATGGAATGCACACACTTGTGTAGACACACACACACATATGCATACATGTATACAAACATATTAATTTCATGTGGACTTGGAGGACAGCATGGTTTCCGTCAACTTACTTCTATTGCCCTGAGCTTTTCAAATAACTCACGTCGTGTTTCGGCATTATTTTAGTTTGTCTTAGCAGCACATTCGCAGATGAATTTATATAGTATTTTATAGCTCGATTCTTTTCTTCCTAGTTCAACTATACTTCAGGGAAGAAATGCTGGAAAAATAAATAAATACGAAAGAAAATTATTGTGCAATATACCACTGTAATGTTAGAATTTCACTGTGTTATAAATAATTTCATGTGTAGATGAGGAACAGACTTTTGATTTACTACTGTCTGTCTGAATTAGTCATATATGGTAAATTTCTGTAAAGGGGTCATATTTGACCGAAGGTGTCTGTTATTGTTGGCATTAAGTGATATGCTTTCCAGAACTGCTAGACTACTCGTGGCACAGGACCAATTTGTTATTTTGGGAGTAGATAAAGTCTTTGTTTAGCCTCTGGCACTCAGCATAGCTCTTAAAAATGGTTTTCTTTGTTTTGCTTTAGGTTTTCTGTTGCTCTTAAATCTGCTCCATTCTGTGGGGTTTTGTCACAGGAGACAAGGGGCCTGAGTATTAGGTGTACTCTTTCTTGGATGTCTTCCCAGAAGGCTTAATTTCAGGTGGGTGGGAGTGGGACACGTGCAGATAATGTCCAATATTGTGCTTGTACATTGCAGTGTCAGCACTCCTGCATTCATCTAAGACCAGCAGCTGTCACTGTTGCTGATGTTCACTAGATGTCAGATATGATTTTTATATTATGCCATAGCACCTGGAGAAGTTGAATCATATTTTTTTCCACAGGTAATTGTTACCTCATTGTGTACAACTTGGAGTCAAATCCAGTAGGGAACATGGGCAGTTAAAGGAGCAGCGTGTTTATACATGACTGCAAAGCTTCCTCAGTTCCTGATTATCATGTTGCTGGACTTCCATGTTTATGGAGACCCAGCTCTGCCCCAGCTCTGGCATAGATGTCACCTCAGGGCATGGAGGATGCCCAAGGCCAGCTGGTATCCCAAGGAAAATGTTCCTGCCCCACAGCCATTGTCATGCTTAGGACAGAGGCAGGATTGTTCTCGAAGAAGTGCCACTGCCAGCTTCCCTGAAGGCAACTTGTGGTGCTATTGTGCACAATAACCTTGCCTTTAGAGCACTCGATGAGACCCTGGGAAACCCAGATCTAGCTCTCTTTCCAGGCAGAGAGGATGCCAGTGGTCTCAGAGGGCTGTCCCCCTTGCCAGGCTCCAGCAGCTCTGGGTGCAGAAGAGGGGGAGAGCTTGTGCCATGGGGAGCAAGGGGTTATCCACCCTGCTCTTCCTTATGCCCAGGGCTGCTTCAGTTCCTCACTCAGGGACTGCTCTCTGTAAAAGCACCCTAGTGCTTACCCAGGCGAACTGGGAGCTCAGAGCTTTCTCATCAGAGGTGTCGGGCCCTGGAGCAGTGCAAACACACAGCTCGTCCCTTCTCCTCCATCCTCTGTGCCCCATCAACTTGCCAGTTGTGTCCCAGCCCCAGATGGCCCGTTTCCTTGGGTACTGACCAGAGAAGTGGGGCTTTGTGCCCTAGGGGTCCTGAGCAGGGGCTCTGACCAGTTACTGCCTCGGCTGGTACCCATCCGTCTCTTCCAGCTGTGGTTTGAAAGAAAAGCAGGCACCCTGCTCCATTATCTAAAGCCATGTTTTAGGGGCAAAGCCAGCCCACAGCCAGGGTCCCAAGGAGATAGGTTAAAGGCTGCCTTTTCCTTCCTGGTTTCCACCTCTCTGTAGTAACCCATCAAGTCTGTGAGCTGAGCAGGGCTCTGCCTGCTCTGTGCTTACTGAGGCACCCATGTGCATCAGATACGTAGCCTAACCACCCAGCCGCAGGGGTCTTGGCATCCTTGCTGGTCCCAGTTCTGTGGCCTTGACCCCAATTGAGGCTTTCCTCCTGTTAGGCAGCTGGGACAGACTCCTGTGTGGCTCAGGAGGGCAATGGGCTCCACTGATTTACACTCTGAAGAAGTCTACTGGACTCGGGCTCCGTGCTTGCAATATTTTTATTGAAGAGGTTCCCAGGAATGTTTTTTGTTTGGCCAGGGCTGAAGTAAGCTCCCTGGTAAAGCGCACACTTAAGGACATACCTTAACTCTCATCAGCTTGAATGAATCTTAAGTAGATTTCCCTCAGTAGCTTTGCAGAACAGGGCTGTGACCTCAGGGGCTGATTTCGCTGTCCCTGCTCAGGCAGGGGAGTTGAGGGGGTGAACAGGCTGGTGTTGCCACACCATGGCTCAGGTCTTGGAGCTGAGTGAGGATTTCAGGCTTCGATTCTCCCTGGAAACATCGTCACCTGTTTGGATGTCTAGCACAGAAATGACACTGTGCTGCCTTTCTGTGCTCTCCTGTCACGGCACGTTTTCGAGACGGTTCAGCAGAGATGGTAGTCTGAGAACATTTGTGCATTTGAGACTCATAAAATATCTTGCCTCCTCAGCCTTTTGAACTGAAGCACTTCCATATTTTCTTAAAGTATTTTTTAAAACAGCAATCAATGAAAATGTCTCCAGGAATCCAGTTTTCCAGGAGACAGCTCCTCATTCATCTTGAGTACCAAGTTACGCTGCAAAAGGCCCAACTCAGCAAACACAAACCCACAAATTTACCTTCAGTCCCAAGGGAGCTTCTCTGAGCACAACTCTGGCTTGCGTTAGCGTTTGTTTGAAGAGGCTGAACACAGCGACCTGCTGCTGGAAATATTTATGACAGTTTGACAGCATTCATTTGGAAACGTCCCTCCAGCAGCACGTGGATCCCACTCCAGGCCCTCGGGCGAGCAGCAAGTGGGTGTCGCTGGTGCCCTGGGCTGCAGGTGCTCTGATAACAAAAATTTAAATTGTTTTTGGAAGGGTGAGAAAGAGAGAGAGCTCTGAATTTTGGCTGTGGATGAAATTATGTTTCAGCAAAAGGTTTAGCCAGCATTTTTAGCCAGCATGTGTCCAGTCTGTACAGCTTGGATGGCTAAATATCAGTTTACAGTGTTATTAAAAATGTGGGGCTCTACTGTGTAGTCCTTCATCAGTGGTTGCTTGAGGCTTGGGCATCTGGCTCTCCTGACATCTCAGCTGAAGGAGCTGGTGTGGGCAGTGCCATGGCACTGGTACCTGCAGTATCCCCATGTCCCTGTTCACCTGAGGCATGGGCTTCTGACCATCCATCAGACCTTTTGAGGGGCCTGAGAGGGAGGACATACTCCACCACCCTCATATACAACTCCTTCATCCTGGAGTCCAGGCTTTGAAATCTCCGAGATTTTGTTTGGTTTGTTTATAATTCAACTGAAGGGACAGGACAAGGAGTGTTGGGTGGGACAAAGGGTGGTCATGCAAGGAGTGCAGCAGTTACTCATGGGGAAGGCTGGTGAGCAGCATGTCAATGAGGGTTGGAAAGGTACATGCATATGATGTTCCTGGCCAGATCCTGAAGTCCTCGTGCTGCTATTTGCTCAAACAGGCTGTTAACATCAGAGGGTCTGTCTGTACAAGTTGAGGTATATGCAGAATGAAACCTGCAGTATTTGATGTCTCCTGGTGAGGGAGGGAGCTGTCAAGCTTTACAAAAAAATACATTTTTATAAACAATTTGAAGGGCAAAAGGGGGGTGAGAAGTCAGACAGGAGGGCAGGTCTCTTGCTCTATAACTAGAAGGGGTTTTGACACAGAAGAGCATTGTGGGTACAAGGCTCAGCTTCTTTTTGGTTCAGCGTTTTGGCCAACTCATCAGGTTGCTTGTTTTTGGCTGAGTGGCTGCAGTGGCTAGTTTCTATGGTCATCATTGGCTCATCAGTTCTACTCAGTTCTTCGGCATTTCCAAAGAGCCCAATTAAGGCCATTTCCTTGAACTTCATTGTTACAGACAGTGCTCGTTTGTACCCTCCAGTGACATGCCAAATCTGGCGCAGTCGCCTCACGTTTGGGGACTTGTGTGTAGCTTCCATTTGTGGAAGTGGAATTTTTCCTCTCTGTAGAAGAAAAGTTTTCTATCTGACTTGAATTTCCCCAGGACTAAAGAGATACCCAAGAGGAAACTTGAACCTGTGTTTCTTTTATCTTAAATAGATTTTTATAAAATTCTGCCATAAAGGGGGCTTTGAATTACTTGGGAGCAGGGGCAAACGGCATCCCACCGGGAGCACTCTGTAGTGCATGGGAATATTCAGTAATAGGATTTGGGTCTTAATTTGAGGTTTAGCTAAAAGAAAGGTGTCAAAATATTGATCTTTCGAAATTGCATGCAGCATGTGTTAGAGCTGGCTGCTGAGATTTTGCTTCAGTCTGCATCAGGATTGCTGACACAAGTCACTAATATAAATATTACTAAAAGGTTCATGTTTCTCCTTTAGTGTGGCTGCAAGTGCTCTGGATTTTTCAGTTTCATATTTTTTCCCTGAATATTACTTACAAAAATACACATTAAATGGGTTGCCTTTTTGGCTATATATATATGTATATATGTAAAATGATGTGGTCAGTGATGTTTATTGAACAAAGCTATAGTCTGGGTCAAAGTCATGCCGAGTTGCAAGTGTGCATTCTTTATACCTTTTAACAGGAAAGTAATGTTGAAGGAATAAATACCTGGCAATGGATGCATTCTCCTACTTGAAGATTTCCTGGCATCTTATTTTTGTGGGGAATTGAAGCATATGTTCAGATTGGATGAGAGGCATGTGGACATTTTCATCTTTGGTTGAGCTATAAACATTACTCCTCAGGAAGTTAGGATCAAAGAGCAGAAACGATGTTTCATAGTTGCTTTGTTTCTTAATGAATTAAACAAGTTATTTTCTCTTGTCCTGGGCTCTGGCAGACCTGAAATGCAGGAATGACGAATGTGGTAATGGCTGTTTTTTAGTAACAGATTCCTCTCTTTTTTCTTTCTTTCTTTCTTTTTTTTTTTTTTTTTTTTTTTTTCCCCGCCCCCAAAAAAAAAAAAAAAAAAAAAAAAAAAAAAAAAAAAAAAAGTTCTAGGAAAAATATTAAACCC
>NW_015094506.1:17838061-17994352 GCF_001431845.1 Calidris pugnax | reverse complement strand
AAGGGAATTAACCAAGGACTGAGATATCAGTCTTGTTCAGGACTTCAGCATCATTAACAATTTTTTTTTTTTTTTTTTTTTTTTTTTTTTTCCCAGCTCACCTATTTATTTTAAATGTATCTCATTTCTCTAGTACCTGTAACTAGGTTTAATTGCAAATACTGAAAAATTCTGTTTCCAGATAGCAGCATAGCTAGGAATGGAAATTCAGGTTGGCCCAAGTTATGCTGTACAAGCAAGAACTGTACTTTTGCTGCAGCAAATCACTGAATTTGCAATGTTTTAAACAACTAAGCAACCAAAGTGATGTGCCATCCTTTTACAATTTTTCTTGAGAAACAGCATTATAAAAAGACTTGATACATTTCCTTTCAATTCAGTAACTCATCTGTGTTCAGTTCTGAGCTATGGAGACACCGCATCCTACTTGTATCTCCGCTACCCATTTTGGCAACTCACCTCAGGCTCAGGCACAGGAGGTTATCTCATGCTAAGACTTTGATACGTGCCCAGGACAACACGTACCTTCCCCACGTGCTGTATACAACCACTCTGTGGAGGATAAATGCAGGTCCAAGCATTCCCAACAGATGCAGTCACTGACAGAACGGGTTTTGGATGAGGCAATGAACTTGGGCTTCCCTTTGTATCCGTGAAACAACGTTTTGGCTTTGGGAACTTCAATAAGAAACTCATTTGCCGGTAGATTTCCGTGTTGAATAAATGAACGCAGGAGGAAGGGGAAGTAAGCACAACAGCAGATGTAGGTAAGGGGTTTATAGCCCAGAAGGAGCAATGAAAGTTTTAGGATGTGGATGTTTTTCCCCACTGCAGTGTTATGACCCTCATATATTGTGAAAGGGAAGATGATTACATGGTAACTGTGTTACTATAATGTTATAAAAAGGATGGGATGGTATCTTTCAAGGAGACTATCAAATGGTTCAGTAGCATGGACAACCAACCGCGGATTTCTCTGCATGACAAGACCAAGTCATAATAACAGCTTGGGAATAATGATGCTATATTTTTCCATTAAAGAAAGTTTTATTTCTGGAACCCTGACAGATTTTTAAAGTAACGTAGGCTTTTCTTACCACCGAAGCCCACATCTTTATTACAAAGCTAAACTGTTCTCTCCAAAACCACATAATGCATGTTGTAACAGTACTCTCCCACAGACGATGAACACTTAGAACATATTTTTCCATGTGAATCATCCATTCACTCGAAAATAAATTCCCTTATTAAACAAAATACAACCATGTGACAAGTTTTGTAGGTTTGTACTCCATCTCTCCTTTTCATTAGACTAGTAAAATTTTATTGCCGTTTCAAATAATTTTCTGGTGATTGCATCATTTTTCCTCCTTACGCCCCCCGTTTGCCTTTTAACATAATATAAAGCAGTTTCCATCCTCACTTTGTTGCAAACACACCAAGCAAAATGAATGACCAAGAGCTGATCGTGCAGTGGGATGAAGGCAAAGAGGTCTGTAGCACTCCTTGAAAGCAGCGGTCACTCAGCTGCACACAAAGTTGGCTGTCTGCATTTCTCTGCTGGATACAGCGGAACAAAGACATCACTACAGTCCCTGATACCGACCACTGAAGAAAACAGCGTCTCCGCAATTTTTTATAGTTTCTTTCAAAACTCGAAGGTTACAAGGGAGCATGAAGAGCATATGTTGTTATTGTAAGGCTGGCTTTCCGCGTGAGCATCCGTCACCAGATGTTAAGTCTTGCCACTGGTGACATGGCTTTTCATGGGTATTATCTGTCCATTTCACAGCCCCAGATAAAAGGTAAACAAGATCCCAAGCTCCAGGAGTCATTAGTTTTGATAATTGTTCTGCTACTTGCTTTGTGCAATTTACTTCTATAAATACACACTAGGGGAATCATTTTTCTAGTGTACCATGGCACAGTAATTTCCTATATAATTTCATCCAATTGCTTCAGGAACTCATTTGAGCAATTGTTAATTAATCATTAACAATCATTAACTTCAGGTAGCAATGATTGCTAATCAAGATTTCCACGCTGCATTTTTAATCTCTAAAGGTACATCATTAATCAAATTAGTAACATTTTTTGTTATTTGAGGAAAAGAAACGGTATGCATCCCGTCCATTCAAAGGAACTGTTAGTAACATCTTTGCCTTTAAAATCATTATATGCCTTCACTCTGGCTCTTGTAAAAGTCACAGCCTTTTTTGCTGCATAAATTACTTGAAAATATTTTGCAGTTTAAACTAACAATGCTTTCCCATTGTTCATGCTACTGATGGTTATGGTGTTAGGAACAGCCATGGCAGTAGTGACACCACTCCAACTATTTCCCTTATGATTAAGCATCTTTGCCTTATACCTCATGACTGAAAAAAAAAAATCAACCCAAAGCTATTTGTAATACTTTTGATGCCATATTTTTCACAATGATACAGCTAATAATAATCTTTTTTTCTATTAGTGTACCCTTAGGGTCCATCAGCACCACACTTGTAAATGAGGTTGCTCTGTTAAGACTTTGTGCAGCTCCCCGAGGGAGGAATATTTAATTCTAAGTTTCTCTCACACTGCAGTGACTTTGCAGTGTCCCCTTGGAAAGCAGAGCGTGGCACAGCCCATGGATGACATGCAGGTGGAAACATTCTCACAGGAAGAAAGGCTGGCCAGGTGTCTCTTCTCCCTTCCCCCATGCCTTTACCTGCCGTCCTTGATAGCAACGGTGGTGGGAAGGAAGGGGCAATGGTGGAGCAGAGCTGCAGATGGGCTCTACCACATCTCCAGTGAGGACCTTCACCCTCTGTGGCTTGGCCAGGATGCACCAGCCAGCTCCCGTATGTCTAGTCCCATGTGGGTCTTCAGGTGACCACTCAGGAGAAATCGGACGTGGTAAATCGAAGACTTCCCCTTTCTGAGGTGCAATGGAGAAACAACCCAGAAGCTGCTGTGTTTACAGCAGGACGTTTGCAAGCAATGGGAGGATGAGGCCGACAGCCTCCCGGCTCAGCTCCAGCACCCTGGCCCCAGGCAAGCAACTCCCACGTGTGTGCCTCCACTCTGGCCAGAAAGAAGGGAGGAATAATTAACTCAGAGGTCTGAGAAGTGCCTGAACAAGAAAAGAGTGGTGTTTTGGAACAGGACCTCCGTCCAGCTGAGCCTACCTCTGCGATGCCCCAGCCAGACTGCTGGGGCTGCCCTTATCAGGGTGGGACCCACCAGCCGCGGGACGGAGAGATTAGCTGCTCCTATCACTGCATTTACTGAGATAAACTGCTCACACACTCACCTCATGGGGAGCCGTAAAGATTAAGGTTGGCAAAGTCCCTTGATGGTGAAAATGCTATTGAACAGCGCTAACGTTTTATCGCTGCTGCTTGCCGCTCAAATACTGGCTATTACATTTATTATTAAAACATGTTTCCCATAGAGCTGAAGATTGTAAGGCCATGAATAGTATCGGGCTGAAATCAGGGTGATCTTATTTCAAGGAATTCCAGAGGAATGAACAATAATTTGCCACTAATTGCAAAGAAGCTTTGATAAAAGCTCTGAACAGATTCCCAACAGCGCATATTTTCCAGAGCCCGCCTGGTAATTTTCAATAAACCCCAAGAACAATATGACCATTAACTATTTTGTTAAATGTCATCCAGATTTGTTCATATCATTCTTCACTGCACTGCATCTTTTCTATGCGTGTTTTCATAATTTATGGTGTGTGGCCACATTTGGGCTCGCTCAGTTATACACCCGCGGAAAGGCATTAGATGAAGGTCAAATGAAGCCCACAAGGGATGGGTGATTACCAGTCCCATTTGACTCTTCTTTAAAGAGCACAGAAGTTATCTTCTGGCTTGTGGCTTCATGTGCAGACAGATTGCATCTACACAAATTGCTTCCCACATGAAGGTTTAAATACGTGGAGTAGATACTTTCTTGGAGCGGACAAGGTCATGAGCAGTGTCAGCATCTGGATTGCAGGGTGAACCTCTCGGTGATGTCCTGTGGCAGTGTCTGCAGAACTGTGCACATGCACCACTTCCTCACTGAGTCTGATGGGGGAGGAGAAAGCGATATCTGACCCTAACTGTACAGCCTGGAGTTGGGCAGGACATCTGCCCATGCCTCAGCAAGGTCCTTGGCTGTGTTAGGAGGCTGTTGTTGGAGACCTGATTCAAGACCCACTGCGGTCTGTGGAGATCTCCACTGACCTACCAAGATTTTTGAATGAGGGTCTCTTTGTGCTGGAGCATGCTGAATAACACAGAATGTTTGCTGAAAAACATATTACCATTTCATGCATGGCTAGTGCTGCTCATGTTGTTTGATGGTTGTAAACGTCCAGAAAGCTATTTATGAGGCTATTGAAGGTATCCCAATTGCAAGAATACCATTTCATTATTGTGAGCACTTATACAAGGTGCAGGTTGGTTTTGCTTAATTTTCTTGCCATTTAAAGTTCCAATAGCAGTAATCAGAACCAGATGACTTAAGTTACCAGCCAAACAAGAAGACTGGCGGATGGTCGAAACGATTTGTAATACCTCATGGGAAAGTTAATTTTTCAAATTATTCAGCAAATGTTGCAAATTCACAGACAATGTTAAAATCTTTTGAATATTTTGTCATCATGAAAGATCTGTGTCTACACAGAATGTTATTTTAAATTAATATTTCAACTGGCTCATGTTTAATTTATTCTGTGTAGCTGGCCTGGTTTTGTCCTATTGACAGAGGAAGTAACAAATGTATGAATGTGCTCCGATTCCCCAATTCCCTATTTAATAAAATATATTAAAAAATTAAGAACCAGCTTTAAGGCACATCCCACTGCGTGGTTAGTTCTCTTAAGAAGATTAGCAGACGTTATGGCATCCTAGTCCTAGCTGTGCTGGGATCTCAGCTGCCAGTTGCTTAAAGGCTGGGGTCCCCCCTCACGTACACACAAGTCATTAAAAAATATAATTGTTGGTATTTTAAGTTGCCTAAATTAGGAGATGTCTTGATATTGTCTAACCCAGGAGATATGCTTGATATTCACTAGGGCAAATGCACTGCTGACGAAGAACCAAGAAAGAAATTGTATAAATGCAACTGATGATCTAGACAGGCCTTTGCTACAAGACTTCTTACTTCAAAACAAAAAAAAAATCAGGTATTATCTTAATTTTTTTTTGTTTAAATGCCACAAAAGATAATGCAAATTAGTTTCTTTGTACTTGAGATACACTGTACTTGCTAAACATGTAGGTCAGGTTTCTTTTTTATGCTCTGCTTTATGGTGTCCTCTCCACCTCATGATTCCATTGTGGCCACCGATCTGCCCAGCAATATGTCAGACTGAAGGTTCAAAAGAGAAATTTTGAATGTTTGAATGTCTGTCTAATAATTTAGATAATTTTCTAATGATTTAAATGGCATTTATAATAATTTAAATGATTTGAAATGCTGAACGTTGTCAGATGCTGATGTATTTTTGCTCAAAAATAGCCTGCAGCTTGTTATGCAATGAAGCCTCCTTGAGAACTTTTGGATGGCTTATGCCCAAGCAAAGCACCGGGAGGTGTTGGGCCGAATTTTTTTATAGACAAGAACATGACTATGTATAGTAGCAAGCAGTACCAAGAGACGACAGTGTGCTTATCTTGGGGACAGCAGTTTTCCCTCTGCTTTAAGTTACAGGAGCTGAAGAGACAAGGTGTCACTCCTCTGGTTTCTGAAAGCTTCTGCCCAGATGGCACTGTGCACTTGCACGTTCAATTAAATGATAACTTAAGTTTCCTAAAATACCTGAAAATCTGCTGTGGTTGCTCTCCACACACTTGAGCACAGATGTATCGCTCACCCATGGGACCAGCCAAATTAAAGATGGAACCTTTGAAAACTGGTGCAAATGTTAGCAACTTGTCTTTTTTAATAGAAAATCCATTATAAATGCAATTCCAGAGTCAGGCACAAAGCAAAGACAGCCCAGGTAGGACTGTCAGACAAGGTCTGGCACAGCTGTAGGGCTGGGAGGGGCAGAGCATGGGCATCAGCTTCCCCTGTTCACGTCACAGCCTCTCAGTAGGCTCTGCCACAGAGGACAAGCATTCAGTAAGGTAATTACTGAACCGGAGTGCTCAATGTGCAATTAATTACATATTCTAATTTGTCAACTTTAGTCTAATAATAGGAAAAAACAACCACAAACAAAAATCCATAGCAAAAACCACGATTAAAGAAAAACCTGGTTTTCATCCAGACAAATTTCAAATCTACATCTGAATTCTCCTACAGTCTAGGAAGCTTGTCCTTTCAAACATTTATGGTAAAAACCATGGATAACTATAATACCTTCATTTTTGCTAATTTATGTCCTTTTGTGTAATAAGCTGTTTTTAAATGACTCCCTTCTGACACCTTTATATGAGAGCTATGATTTCTTTTCTCCCTCACTCGCTGTGCTTTGCAAAGTCACATTACACTGCAACATGTAAAGCGTGGATAGAATTTGACAGTACTTCATACAAAATGTACTTTTCAAGAACAGGAATAATAAATGCCCAGGAAATTGCTATTTTTTCTGTTATTGTCCATTAAACCCCTGGAAGGGAAAAAAGTACACTGCAAAGTCACTAAAGGATCCACCAGCCCAACCTGTTTTTTAAACACAGAGGAAACTTCAGGATACAGTGCTGTGATTCCTGCAAGTAGGCAATTTTGAAGCTAAGAAAATTTCGTTCGGAAACCACTATTATAATTTGCAACTTTATTTATACTTTGCCTTCTATTCTGCAAATAAGTTTGCCATATTTTTGTTCTAGTATTAGGTGTTCCGTTTCAGGCCAGGCAGATGTTGTAAGGCCAAAACCTCAGTTGTCATTAGATTTGTGAATCAGTTCTGCTACAATAGGGAGCTCTAAAAGAAGTGAAGCCATCCAATATTTCTGCTATAGGAAATGAATATTCTTCCATATACTCAAAAGCATATTTTTGGTTGTTTAATGATAATATTATGTTCTTTTCCTGATTTACATATTTTGGCCCTTCCGAATACCCTTCATCTTCCAATTAGTTTCCCCATTACATGTATAATTAAAGACAAATCAGATTATGGTGATTAGCATATATTATAAACCATTTTACTAATTTCTGAGGGCATATTCCTACAAGGGATAACATAGAAATTAGAAGGCTAATTAGGCCAAAATTACCTTTGCTAATGAATCTAAGCAGTAGCTAAATCCTCTAACAAAAGAGACGATTTTGTGCTTTGGAGGTTGAAGGTGTGATTCTCAGGAATCAACATTAGGAGTAAATCTGGGAGTTTCAAGAAGATTTACAAAGGGCTGAGCTCCCAAACACCTGAACTAATTCTCTGAGAATCTGCTGCCACAGGGTCTAACTGTGGACATTCATAATACTGTAGAAGTCTGAGGGGAGGAGAAACACTTCTGCATGAAGTACAGCTCTTCCCACAGTTCTTGGGGCTCACAGGGAGAAAAAAAGGAGGTTTGAGGAGGGAGTGCCAACTTCTGCATGCAGTGTGAGGGTACGGTCAGGGAAGAGCGATGTCACCTGGCCAGCGGGGTTGGTGAAGGCAGGGTGGGTGGCCACGGTCTCGCCCCAGGGCTATTGCCCAGGCAAAGAGACTTAGAGTTGCAATGGATGAGGAATGGATGTGGGGTCATGGCCAAAGTGTCAAAGGCAGAGACCCACAGTGGAGGCACGCCAACGCTTCTATCTACCCACCTTGTAAGTGCAGTGGTACCACTCCCTTGTTCAACGAGGAAGTGTACTGAATTCAGGAGCAGCTGTAACAGATGAAAACATCTCTAGGTATTGAAGCACGAGCCCAGGGCTCGGGACACCCAAGGTGGTTTACAGCCACAGAGTGCGTACGCAGCATTTGAAGGTTGGTTAGTCCCAAACCTTTATGTGCATTTGAGTTATTGACTCTCCTTTGAATGGATGAACCAAAATACCTCTGAGGACTTTGATCTTAGTACCCCTATCCTGGAGT
Source organism: Calidris pugnax (assembly GCF_001431845.1). NCBI lineage: Eukaryota > Metazoa > Chordata > Aves > Charadriiformes > Scolopacidae > Calidris > Calidris pugnax. Next base: position 17,986,338 of record NW_015094506.1, on the reverse strand, counting down.
CTCCTATCTGTAAAAGGGAAAAAATAGTACTTTCTACTCTGGATATGCTAAGTATGTTGAAGAGAGAGGAGTGTTTCAACAGTAGAAATGAAAAGGCATAAAAGTACCTACAAACCACCAAAGAAGGACTGCCAGAGCTATTGCAGGCACAGTCCTTCCTCAGTCTCAGACTCATAGTGAAACGACACTATTCACTGGAGGCTTCCTTTCCCCCGGCTTCTCCACTGGGATAGATATCTGTGCTTGGCCTGGAACAGAGTGCTTCTTCCCCTCCTTCTTCACTGGGATGTATATTTGGAATATCACAGTCAAACTGTTCCTGTTCAACGGCTCTATTTTCAGATGCTAATTACCTGCTGAAACTTTCAGCCTCTGAGTTGAAGCTTTCCAGACCAGGTTTCTGCCCGGATTAATTTCATTTAAATGTGTAAGTAACAAAGCACAGCTATTCTTGTAGACAAGGAAAATATTCTCCCTTCATCTGAAGAAAAAAAAAAGAAGAAAGTGATAGATTGTTTTGAACAGCTTTGGTGTTGAAATGGGTGGGAGCAAGAAAAGACTGAAACACTATAGGAAAATAGTCCTTGGAGAGGCGACAAGGCTCTTGGTGTTCCAGTGAAGCTAGCCAAGGTTTGGGGATGATAGTTTCCATATGCACAACTGTTTTGCACAACTATTTCCCTGTATTCTACGTAAAATGAGGCAGTTCTGTGCATGGTGGTACTGTTCTTTGTACACACTGAAACACCTCACTACAGGTAGGGCGGATTGTACCTCCGTTGCTCCACACTCCATTGCTCCACAGTAAGTGAGGGTATGATAGGAGTGAAAACAAAGAGAACGAGCTTTAAGATGTAAAGATGTCCATTGGAGGTGATGGCTTTTGACCTGTCCAACAGCTGGGTAGCTTTTCTCTTCAAAAAACCCCAAAAGAATAGGAAAAGGCCTACTACTCCAGTCACTGAGCATGTGTGTAGGTGTGTGTAGGCTGCTCTTAAATGAAACCTGGCTTAGCTGACACCAGCCTATGTGCATCAAGCTGTCAAGTTTAAGGCAGTATATGGTATCAGAGAAAATGAACTCTACATTTCAAGAGGAGTATTTATGGACTTCAAAACTGAAAGATCTGTAGAGAACAGAACTAGGCAAAAAGGGTAGAGGGATTTTTTGGAGGAACTGAGGCTTACAAGGGGCTTGTAGCTGGTTTTCATGTCTATCTCTAGTGCAAGGGTTGCTTGAGAACATGGTCTCTCATTGAAGAACTTGGGAATCTCAGGGAGACTGATGGGACTAGTTGAAAACTACTGTTTAATAAAAGAAGCAGTTTTCCATGAGTGTCATTGGCAAAACTGTCTGTACTTCATTTAAGTTTTTGGCAAATTTACATAAAATTTTCATTTCTGATTTGGATACTGGGGAAAAGAAGACAAATAAACAAACACTTAGGGAAACACCTTTCCTCCAGATTCCCCAGACTCAACTTAAGCCAGACACCTCCTCAGCCTCAGCTTCCCTTGTTACCACCAGCCCTCTCACTCAGTCCCTCCCAGCCTCTCTGGTGAGGTGATGGGCAGCATTGGATGGTGGGTCTGCACATAAATGCTCCTTCTTGTTTTCCTCTGTCCACCAGCTGCAGAGGTGTCCTTTCCCTGGCGTGGGTCACGCATGAACACAGTCTGTCCAAGGTAATTCCTTTGTCACAGAGCAGTTCCTGCCAAGAGTGCATCTCCAGCCATGTCCCCAACAATGTTGTTTTATGTGTCTCCTCTGCATCGTCTCAGGTGGTGTGTCTGAGTGGGGTGCACATCCCTGCCCAGACAACAAGACATGGGGGAGGCTCAGGCTGGCAGTCCAGCTCCGGGAGCCTGCAGGAAGACATCCAAGCCCAGGAGGAGTGTAAGGGAGGTAGGTTATATTACACCCTTCCTTTAAGCATTTCCTTTTGGCTAGCTCAGGTTTCTGCCTCTTACCCTTCAAGGCAGGCGTAGTCAAGGACTGTAAATCCCTCTCTGGGAGGCAGCCAGCTGAAAGCTGGTCACTGCTGCAGCAGCTCTCTTTGTGGCTTTAGGTCTGTTTGCCTGTTCAAAAGATGCTACTGGTACATATACTGCTCCAAGCACAGAAGCCCACATGTCTAGCTTTTGTGGAAAAAAGCTAAATCTCAGCCAGAATTAGGTGAACATCGTTATGCACACGATCACTGGGCTATCAAAAAAGAAAAAGCTGAGAGACTCCTGGGAATGTAAAGCAAAATTGCCTTAAGTAAGTTATTGTCTTACATCCTGACTGTTAAATGGATGGGTTCCCTTCCATTCTCCCTGGCCATTGTTGCTATTCAGAACTTATGCTTCCTCTTCAACACAAGGTCTTCCTATGGGCTTGTATGACAGTTTTTCTGCTGGTGCCTGTAAGCACAGTGGTTGCCCTTCAGCAATGACTTGAAACAGTCATAAATCACAGCTCAGGCTGAATCCCTCTCACTGCCCTTCTGCACTGGCCATAAAGCCCTGCCACCAAAATTACCTTCTCCCCTTGGACGAGACCTACGTGGAGGCCTGGTCTGGCCAGCACAAGTGGAGCAGCTGGAGACCTTCTAACACATGTGATCTCCATCCTTTCCTACCCCTCCCTGACCGTACCAGGGGGTTTCATTGTTTGATTGATCTTTCTCCTTGTCCTTGTCCTCTGAGATGCACACCCCTTAGAGACCTGTCCTTGAATTTGAGATAACTGGCCTTATTCCTACTGACCATCTGTAATCATCACACATTTCATCTTGTTACAACATTTGCTTAACCTCAGGAAGGTTTTTTGTTGAGGCAAGTCCTAGGAGATGACCTGATTAAGCTCAAGTGAGTGTAATTTATATCATCTTGGAAGAAAGGTTTCCTGCAACATAACATGCAACAATTTCTTAGACTTTTCTTCCCTGTGGCACTTATAGAATATGTAAGCACAAAGAATTGCAGCCAAATATAGAATTCAAGACACAACGAACTTTAATTTTCTGGAAGAATTTATCATGGAGGAATCAGTGGGAGGTGAGAAGCAGAGCTTTTCCCTGTATTTCATTTTCCTTAGCTGTATGTGACAGTAGCTGTCTCTCAGCATGATCCTTTCTCGTAAGCATGCTTAGATGCAGCTGGATTCTGGCTAGACTGTGACGCATGGTGCCAAGCCTCTATTGTTTGGCTGAAGATGAGCATTTTGGAGTGGTTTTGCTTTAAAAACAACTATCCTCCAAACTTTCCATTCTCTTCTAGGTCCAGGAAAAGTTCCTGGTGAGGCATGAATCATGGGAAAGGTAGCTATGTAATGAGTGCAAATCTACCATTACTCTGAGATAATTTCTTCAGGCTGAAAGGTGAAAAAAACTCGGAAACATTTCCATGCCTGGGTAAGCATTATCGATGAGCCATGGCTAGAGCATCGCGCTCCAGGACAGACCTTTGACCAAAGAGCAGACAGACGCTGCCGGTTGCGTACCATCACAGCCGGCGGAGAGCTCCAGCCAGGCTTACGCTAGAAATGTTGGCTGCAACAGGAATGTTGGCTGGGCTGGAGGCATGTGTTTTAATACAGCAGATCCATGCCAGCAACAGCCGTAGTGGAGATGCAGTCATGCTAACAAAAAGTGCTCCTGCCAGTACAGCATATACGAAGTATAACAGCAACAGAGATTCCCTTTCCAGCTCTTGGCGTCTGCTTGGGGAGTTGAACTAGAAGCATCTGCTGTTCCTGTGCAAGCTGAAGTGATGAGGCCTTGGAGGTGGCGTTATCCTCTCCAGACTGGGCATAACACGCCTGCCAGAGCATGGTGGCTGCTGCTGTTCTGAGCACAGCCCCAGTAACCAGCAGTTCCCACTGATGGAACAGGTTGCACCTTCAAACAGGCTTTGGGTGCAGAAGGAGCTGGTTCCTCCTGTGCACTGGGGACTGCACGGATGTGCCTGTACCGATGTCTGGTCTCTGAGAGCTCAAATCAGGGCTAATCCCCATTGTTGATAAGTCCTTATAAAAATCCTTCTAAGAGTGGCAAATCTTGCTAAAGAGCCACTTGGCAAAAATCACAACCAGCTGGCTCAAGCAGGCTCAGCTAAACGGGACCGACAGCTTCTTCAAACCGAGCACCCTCAAGGCCCTGCAAAATGCACCCACGTCCATATGTTTCTGGAGACAGCGTAGCACGAAAGCCAAAGGGGTCTCGGGTAGATGAGATTTCGGCTTTGGTTGAGAGCTAGACACCCTGCAACAACAGCTTACCTTGTTAGAGGCTAGCGGGTGCCAGTGGGAGGGAATTTACATTCACCAGACAAATGCAAATTCCAGTGAGGAGATTAAACTTGTAAGAGCCTTACGGAAAATAAACATCCTGGTTAGGGAGAGAGGCTGGACGACTGGCACTAGGTATAACCATTGGATACTTAGACCTCAGCAAAGAGTGTTAATGGATAACTTGATACCCTAAGTGCTGAAGAAAACCTCAGAAGTCCATTTGAAAGGAGTTACAGAAACTCTCTGTGTGTCTAAGATAAGGAAGGAGGCCAACAAACTCAGCTCTGTTGAAGGCACTGGGAGTGATTTAAGAGACAGGAAGAGGATCTAAAAAGCTGTTAAGGCTGTGGAAAACACTGCTTCGAGGGGTAATGGGATTCTGATTTTCCCAACCTGAGGTGCGGGACACAAGCAGGGCAAAAGGAGTTTATTCTTAATGAAAAAGTAACCACTTGAGTAGAAAGAAGCAAAGGCAGAGCCTGTATTTCTATCATACTCAGTCATTTTTCTAGCTAAAGCATATGCTTTAGGAAAGGAAGAGAAGGAGGATGATACAGCAGAGAGTAACTCCTGCCAGACCTTTTTTTGAGAAACTCACACACACACAGACAAAGCATTTACAGATTATGGGGAAATGAAATACTGAACTACCTAGACAGAAGGACACGGACACTTCCAGGACACTGATGCTTTCAGATACTGGTAAAACTCAGTTCTGTGACATAACAATCTCCCTGAGGCTGCGTCTGGTCTATGATCACATTGAGTTTTTACCCACTAGGCCTAGATGATTATGGTCTTCCTCTCCTAAGAGAAGATAAATTCTTGCTCCTTTTTACAGCAGAGATCTTTTTTCTTGAGTCCATTAAAAGTAAATGCATGCATTCTTATATGCATTCTTTTAAGAATGTGATTTAATATAGTAGAGGAGGTCTGATTCGGCACCACCTCAGTGCTTGAAATCAGAGGGAAACAAGAATGAATAAACAACTGCAATGACTTCTTGGGTTTGGCAGCTTTTTTACTCACTTATTCTATTAACTTCTTGAAAGTGGAGATGACTACAGAATGTGCAAGGCCCTAAAAGCTGCAGTGCAATAAGGTGTCAGTGTTACACCTTCAGAGGCTTCACTCCAAAAATAAAAAAAGCCACTTCATCATGTAGGACCCTGGCTGTGCTATGGCTCATCTTTTTCATTCTTCTTCATTGCACAAAAACCAGTTTTGCAGATATAGCAGGAAATCCAGTTTCTTCAGACAGTGTCAGAAGACAGAAGCAGACAGATAAAGAGCAGAATTCATCCTACCCAGGAAGGTACAATGGGCTTGTTTAGATAAGAAACAGATTACGTTATTAAAAAATGATATATTTTAAAAGTGATTCCATGCCTTAGCAACCAGGACAAAAGTTGAGAAACCTTTCTAGCTACTGAACTACTTCTGAAGAGCTTCTGGTTGAGCTCACAGAGGAGATTTCAATGATCCAGGCATCTGTCAGAAGGGCAACTTGATGTAGTTCAGGCAATTCAGGCAGATCCTAGACTGATAGTCACACTTTTGTAATGTAAATTGTGAAACTGTCCACCGGGGCAATGCTCTCTTGATGTGCTGTTCACAGGAAGAGAAGAATTGGGATCAAATGGGGCTGCAGTTTCAGCTGCAGTGACCACAAAAGGGTTGCATCCGTGATCCAGAGGAGAGATGGGAATCTGAGTGGTAGAGTTAGGACTGGAGTTCAGGAGAGTGCACTCCAGCTCAGTGAGGAATTCGCTAGGTAGAATCCTTTGGAAAATGCCGCGAATGGGAAGAAGGCTGATTTTCAAAGAAAAAATAGGGAGAGCTCAGGGACAAACCGTCATGTTGTGCAGGAAGAGCGGGTGTTGCAGCAAGAGGCCAGCATGGTGAAGTAGGGAGCTTCTTAATGTACTCTAACACCAAAAAGGATCATACCAGGTACTAATAGAAGGGCAGGCAGCAAAGGAGTTGTATGAAACCATTGGTTGCCTATGTACATACAAAATTAGGAATGTCAAAGCCCTGGAGCTGATATAAGTGAAGGATCTTAAAGGGTACCAAGAATCCTACAGGTATGGTAGTTGCAAAAGTGCATGTAGATCTGTTGGAGGAGACGAGTTAGAGCTGGATGATATGGAAAATGCTGAGAAACTAAATTAACTCTTTTTTTGCTTTGGCTTTCAGAAGCAAAACCTGCTCCCAAACCACTGCGTATATCAGCACAATCTGAAGACTGGAGGGATAGGCAACAGTGAGGGAACACCACAGTTAGGCACTGGTGGGAGAACCTGGATGTATTCAGACAAGTCATGGTGATTGGGAGAGATCTGTGACAACAGGAAAACGACTAGCAGAAAGTCCTTAAGGAGTGCTAAAGGGGCAGCCTCAGGAACTTCACTGTGTGGAGGCCAGCCAGCTTCTCTTTGGTTCCTTAAAAGATAGTGGCACATCTCTTCTTGAAAGCCATTTACAGACATGTGACAAGAAGGTAATCAGAAATAGTTGACATGGACTGCCTACTACAACAGTGTGACTGTCTGTGTGGAGAAGGTGAGGACCATGAATATAATACACCTTAACATTACTAATGATTTTCTTGCCCTCACCCACAGCATTCTCTTTTGGAAGCTGAAGAAATATGGGCTGGAGACACAAACTGCTAGGTGGACTGAAGGGCAGCTGAACCTCTGGGCTCAAAGGATGGCTGACATTCAGGTGGTGGTCGTTTATGAGAGGAATACTACAGGGGTTGTTTAACATCTTCATCAATAACTTGTTCAATAACACAGAAAAAGCCATCAGCAATTTTGTAGAAGGTATTTAATTAGAATAAGCAGATGGCAAGATGAGTGGCAGAGCATGAGTGGAGTCTTCAATCCAAAAGACTTTTGCTAAGCAAGAGGGCAAGGCCAAGCTAAACAGCTTTAATGGTTTAACGAAGAGGAATGCAAAGTTTTGTACCTGTGGCAGAATAACCCTGTGCATCAGCACAAGCTGGGGAGTGACTGGCTAGTGGTAGTCCTGCTAGAAAAGTCCTGGGTGTTTATGATGGATGGGTGCTGACAGGGCACTCTCACTGCAAATAAGGCAACCTATACACTGAGCTACATCAGGAAGACCTAACATAGATCTCCATGAGGAAGAGCCTTGGGACGGCAACAGTCCTACTTTGAGTGGGAGATTGGATTAGATGACCTCTGGATGTATATTCCAATCTACACATCATCCTATAGCTTCAATCTCAACAACAGCTTAATCTCTGAATAACTTCATGGGTTTTTTTTCCCAGAAAATATGTATGAAAAACTCCACTGATCTATGCATCAGTGTGAACTTGAGGCAGCACTTGAATTTTCCATACAGAGTCATCTCCCTCCCCAGGCAAGAACACTTACTGTGAAATTATAAGGTAGGCAGAAAGTTATGAATGTGGTGTGTGAAAGTTGGGAGTTTGGTCATTTACACTCCTACCTTGGATATTTCTGACTGGCTTAAAACTATTTGCTTTATAGCTTAGTAAAGCGATGCCAGTTGTTATGAATCTTGATAGCTGGGAGGAACGGGGTAATAGTCCTTTCTTGTTTTCATTACTGGCCTGTATAATTGCAGTTTATAAAAGCAATGATTTCTTAAAATGCACTTTGTGTATTGCAGCTGTCCTCAGGCAAGAGGACAGCATGTCTGGTTAAACACTCAGCCTTTAGAGCAATAGCAGAAAGTCTGATATTCTCCTCTGAATCAGGTAAGAGGAGAAAGGAGCATATCCCTTCCTGAGGACAGGGGTTTGAAATGATATTTTCCATCTTGCTCTGGTTTCCCCAAACCCTTTTGGTACACTCATCTATACACCCACTCTCTTTCTAAATTGAAAATTGAATGCTTTGTGCTTTTGGGGATTGAGCAGAGCCACTGGGATGAGATCAAAGGCTTGTGGGAAAATTATGAGCTTGCCTTTCTCCAAGTAGAAACACAGCAGCAACCCTCCCAGGGTTCTATTGTTGCAAGAGGCATGAACGCTTTCACCCAAATTCATCCCATGGCATCCTAGGCACTTAATAAGGCACCTAAATTAAGAGTCTCTTTGTCTTAAGATCTCTTATTCCTGGAGACGTGGAGCTCTGGAATGCAATTTAGTCCTCCTATGACCTGAATTACTCTTTCAGGGTGTCTGTCTCTCTCTGGACACTAAGAAAGCCTTGGGTGACTAATGTAGGCATTCCAAACCTCTCTTTTTGTTTATCAGCTTGAAAGTCAGGATGTAAATATTCTGTCTATGTAAAGCTTACAAGTTGTGGCTAATTCTGTTGGCTGAATGATTCGGTGAGATGAGTCAGCCCAAGGCTGATACGTGGCTGATACACACTACCCAGGCAGTCTAGAGGATACTACAGAGGAAAGAAGAGGGTCATTAACATCAGTGACTCTGCTGTGGACAGACGGACAAGAGATAAGCTAAGGGTAAGGTCTGAACTTGAAAAACAGTGCCACAGCTGTGTGACAGCACAAAGGCTAAATACTGCCAACGTGCTGCAGCTGGCCTTCCCTCATTTTCTTCCTTTTCTTTCCCTCTTGGATGCATCAGACCTGCTGTGAGAGCACTGTGCTTTGCTGTGTTGGTCTGCACATGTTGAGGGAACAGACTTCAAAGATTTCCACGAGCCACATAGAACAGTTCTGACTCCCTTGCTAGCTGTTTGAAACTCTGAAACATAAGTCTACATGGAAGAAGACCTGCCCAAAAATGTCTGATGACATTTAATTGGTCTTCTTTATTCATGCCTTCTCTAGTCCCCCTGGATGATCCAATCTCACTGGAGATGCAGGCAAGCATGAGCTGATGGGCTGTTCCCTGAGCCTGTGCCTCCTGTCAGATGAGCTCTTCCAGAAGGCTTACGAGATCATCAGGGAAGCATCCTTTCAGGCATCATTTTGCACACAGGTGCTGCTGCTGCACGTTACCTGTGTTGCAGATAGTAATGAGCATTTCCTTAGCACTGTTGGATGGCCTCCTGTTAATTATTTCCTTACCAGGTACTCATCCTCTTAGACTTCAGATGCAGTGCCTGAGAAGGTCTGATTCAATCGTGTTATTTCTCAGCACCAGGTAAGATATCTCCAAGCTCTTCTTCTGAAAGATGGCACTCTCTTTTCTTCTGCCTTCTTCCATTCCAAGGCATGCAGTGATGTCTTGTCTGTTTACCACACTCGCCAAGTATTTTTTGGGACAGGTTAGTTCTGCTAGACTTTAAGAAATGTATCTGTTGCCAGTGTATGGGTGGAAACAGAAAGGGGTACTGCAGAGACAAGTTTTAAGTTCTGACATCGAGAAGGGTTTTGCAAAACTGTGGCCTAGGCTCCTAGCTCTTGACTTCAGGTGCGTAAAGGAGGTACCAAAGAGTCCAATCAACAGACCTGACTCCCTCTGGCAGTTAGGTTTTTTTTTAATTTGCTTCAGGTACCATCAGAAAGAGCCCATCTTTCTCTATTGTCCATTTTCCCTAGGCCAGGGCTGGGTTGTGCTGTGACTGTGTGTTGAAGAAGGTTGTCTGTATCCTGGAAATCCTCTTTCCTGCTGTGACCCTGGAAAACACATCCCAAGCCTCAAGAGTTGTTCCTATGAAATAAAGATGTTGGTACCCATAAAAAATGTTGCCTTTCCTGTTCAGATGGCAAAATACACGTTTAGCTTTTGTTTCATAGAGCTACCCACTTGTTTGAAGTTGAGAGCACACGCTGAGTGTTAGTTTCCTTCTTTCCTTGTTTCAAAGTGTACACTGCATGTCTGTATAGAAGTATCTCTAAGCGTAGGAAATCCTTCTTCCTTTCATTGTGCATCTATTGGCCATGTCACCCATTTGTGTAAACAAAAAGGCAAATTTTGAAAAGGTGGAAAATCCCTAGAGCTTAATTGAATTAACTCATTTTTTGCCTTTCAGTAGATTGCATTTACCCCATTTGCAAAGTATAGCACTCCTGAAACTTTCACATGTCCCTGAGGGATCCAAACCCCCTAGGGGCTCAAAGCACCAGATTAATCAGCGATGACTCAAATTGCTGTGTAAACCTAGCCACAGAGAAAGTGGGCTCCATCTCACTGGAAAACATCTGGAGGATATAAGTTATATAAAGAAATATAAATTAATAATTAATCTAGACAGAAATAAGTTGTATGGAGGTAGTTAACCATTGCAGAACTCAGAAGAGCTGTTCTGTAGGGCATGTGCTCTCAAGCCATGCTGATGGGGAAGGCTGTAACTACGCTGGTGGTGCTGACCACTGCAGCATCTGACCTTTCAGCCTGGCAGCACAAGAAACCTGGAGAATCTGTACAGCTTCCAGCAACCAGAGCAGTGCTGATCCAGCCCAGGCTAGCATAGGGGACCTTGCTTTGTAGGATTACAGCAACACCAGCTACTGTCTAGTCAAGTGTTTCTTTATGACTTTGAAGTGTATTTTTATTTTTTTTTTTTCATAAATAGATAGCTATCTTGTTTCCCCAAAGGAAAATAGAGCATGGTTTGCTTCCCAAGGACACCCTTGTGTCTATGTGCAGGAAGGAAACATCTGTTCAGGTGAGCAGGGGTGGTGAGGAGTTTTTGCTCTGTGCTGGTTTGTGGGAATTCATTGCAAACCACTTGAGTGTTTTATATAAAGTGGGTAGTTTGATAATGTCCTAGCGCTCAGGAATATTTCAGGTCTGGGGTTTTCCATTTGTTTTACTTTTTGCTTGTTGTGCATGAGATGCCAAAGAAAATTAAATGGAAGGGCCATAACTGCACTGGCATTAGATGATGATGTTGATCCAAAATGTTCACAGTGCTGAAGGGCCTGTTCGTAGTGATAGGGGCTTTAAATCTCACCTGTCAAGACCAGCTCTTAACAAAAACCTCTTCGGAAATCAGTGCTACAGGCCTAATCTGGCAGTCACTGCATTGGAAGAGCCCAGAAGATTTGTCTGTAAAAAGACAGCAGGGTGTCCTGTGGTGTTTCTAATCCAAATTGCTATAAACTGTAATCGGATCTGTAATGCCTCAGTTGTCTGGACGGGTGCTTTGGCAATTGTTTTCCTCTTCTTGTGGCATTTTCCCATTTATTTTTTTTTAGTAGAAATACATGTATAGGAAAAAATATTCTATTTTATGGAACTGGACAAAAGCTGGACAAAAAAATAAATGAACGATCAATTAGACTGAGCAGTGACCAACCCTGTTCTGAAGTAATTCCCAAATTACAAATGTTCCTCAGCTCTCTGTTGCTATCTCTTCTTCAAGCCTGGCAGCTCTCTTCATTCCCAGGCATTCCCTTCATTCCCAGCTTGTAATGTCTGAGAAGAAATGCTATTAAACATAATTAAACATATCTAGGAGACACAATCTGTCACTGTGCCGGTATCTATAATAACTGAGGCACAGAAGAAGAGAACTCCCTTTTTTGCAAGTGTAGCTCACCTACTACTCAGTAATGGTTCTGTCAAACTAAGTCTCTGTCCCCTACTGTTAAAAACTAGGCATCTGGTATAGTATTCATTTCCAGAAAATGGCCTCTTACTTTACTGTGATGATTTAAAAATACACCAGAAATGTATTTTCCTGCATAACTATTCATTCTGCCTTAAGAAAATAGAAAGAACAGATGGGACTCATTTTCTCTTACTTGGTCCAAACATTTCAACAGGTGGGTTATTTTCCTTACCAGCCTTTGGACTCGCCACTGTTCTTAATAGGATTATTTGGATAAATAAACTCATCCAACTTTGGCCCTTTATTAATCATACACCTGAAGCAGAACACACAGAAGTTAATGGAAAGAAAGGATGTCTGCTCTGGTAAGAAATGAGCTAATGTTGCTTTACTATAAAAAGGTATAAAATTCTTTTTCCCTGAAAAAAAAAATTAATTTTTTCGGCATAAATCTCCAGTTTTGTTTCTGCTGTAGTTCAACAAACACCAAAAAATGAACTGGTTGGAATGTAGCTTGGGAGGGGAAAAGAAAGAAGAATTATTGCAACTACCTCATGGTTTACAAATGTTCCAGATAGGCATATAGATGTCTCTCTTGTCTCAGAGTTATCCCTATACGATTTTGACACTGTTCAATCTTATTTCTCCTTTTGGGGGTCTATCTACCTCAATTACAATTGGAAGAAGAGAGGTTACAGTTTACTGTGCAGCAAAAGAAAGATAAGAAAATCAAACAATGAAACAAAACCAGTTTCTACTACACGCAGGAAAAGAAATTTTTCAAAAAATGAAGTTATGAAGTAAATAGAATGGACATTCTCCATCTTTTCCTTCTGGGATGAATGACTTAACAGTGCAAGGATGCAATGAGATACATGTATCAGTGATAGATTTCAATGACAATATTGAGATGGAGATCCTGAACAAAGGAAATCAAAAGCTGAGCAGCGCTGTAAGCAAGCAGATCACAGAAGAGATGCAGGTTAAACTCCCATATGTCATGCTAGATGTCCTTTGCCTGGTTCCCAAGCTCTGATCACTAGGGAGCTGAAGCTGTAATAAAATGTGCCAAGGGGTTGGACCTACCTTTAAAGTGAAATAATCTGATGCTGGGAGTGACTGCCAAGATTGAGGTGCTCTGACACGCCACCTTGTGTAAAGTTTCGTGCTTTCTCCTCATCATCTGGCCCTTTTGTAGAGGGATTACAGGATTATAGGTGCAATGGGAATGACGCTATGGCGGAGTAGAAGTAGGAGTAGAACCAAAGCATCCCTTGTACCTGATGACTGAAGGTGTAAATGACATCGATGTGTTGTCTTAGCATGCAAGAAAATACGAATTATGAACAGATGTAACAGTGGAAGAGGGTATTATCTGCTGTTTGGTTTTTTTGTTTTTTTTCCTCCTGGGCTGCCAAAAACTCCTGTTCGCTCAGATATGCTGGTAAGGCTCACTCATAGAATCACAGAGTAGTTTAGGTTGGAAGGGACCTTCAAATGTCGTCTAGTCCAACCCCCCTGCAATGAGCAGGGACATTTTTCACTAGATCAGGTTTCTCAGCGCTCCGTCCAACCTGACCTTGAATGTTTCCAGGGATGGGGCTTCTACCACCTCTCTGGGCAACCTGTTCCAGTGTTTCACCAACCCCCTTGTAAAAACTTTCTTCCTTCTGTCTAGTCTAAATCTATCCTTCTAATACCTTCGTCCCCCAGCCTGTACTGACAGCAGGGGTACCAATGAAACTCCCTTCCCTAGTTCAGTGCAAGTAAGCTGAAATAACCAATATCTATGAATGAAGTTGTTTAGATTAACAGAAGTGATTAAGCAGATGCTGTCCTGAGGATCAGGAGAAAGTGGTGATGAGCAGATTGCAGTAAGCAAGCTAAGAGCACTCATCGGGTGCCATTGCATTTGTCCTTAGTGAATTTGGCCCAGCAAATTTATCACCCGGTAAATGTGGAGATGGTTCCACCTGTGAATTTGAAGAGCAGGCATATAATTTTGATGTCTTTACAAACTCCTTCAGCTAGAACTGCCTTAGAACAGTTAGCTATGGCACCTGAGAGACTAGCCAGATCTATCAAAGCAATTTTTCTCAAGAAATCCTCATATTTTGTATATAAAGTACTCATTAAAGATAAGTAAAGCTGTGGAAGAGTGTGTAGGTAATTGCACTGTACAGGAATTTCTCTTTATATCAGATACTATGGGAATAAACTAAGCAGAACAGAGAGGCATATTTGACAAGAGGTAGAGGAGATGACCCTTCACAAGGTCATTCTGTTTCTGGATGAGACATTTCTCGCAGCTGCAGTACTGTTCTGCTTTGGATGAGAAGGGTGTGCGATGTATTTTTTAATGAAATATTTAAGACACTGTTCCCAATGTGAATGTGCTCTAATGAACACTGTGTACTAATCTCTGTTAATGTTGACTGTGCTTGTGACCTTGAATAAATCATTGCATCTCTTTGTGTATATCCCCATCTATGTCTTTCTCACAGATACATAGTGAAGATTCATTAGTTAATGTTTACAAAGTGCCTTGAAGACATAAATACAGTTATTACTTTAACAACTCCGAAGTTTATGAGATTAAGAGGGCATTTTACCCTTTGCATTCTACTCACCAGTTGGAGGCTGCAATAACTGTCCAATAAATAAATGCATTATTCATATTAGTCTTTACACATAGCTGTTATCTGCTACTAAATGTCTTTATAATTCTTTGTGGTCACTGGCTCTCCACTATCTATGAGTTGCTAATCTTTTATAGCAGTTCAGGAATAAATTATGTTCATTTTTACAAAACTTTTACACTAGATATGAATATTTTTTGCATGCACTAGTATGATTTGTCTCTCCAAAGAACTGCAGCATGATTTTTTTTAAATCATTCCTTTATGCATATAACATAGAGCACCTCATTTCCCTGGCATACAGCAGAATCCCATCTGGACCTGGGGTTGCCATTAAAATGAAATAAGATTGAAATTCATAAGTTTAATGTGTGCTGAATCTGTGGAAGACATTGGCAGGTATTGTTGTAAGTGTCTTTTCTGAGCTTCCAGATGAAATACCCAACTGATGTACCTCTGCTTCTTATGTCACAGTTTAATATGCTGCAGGAGGTATCTCTAGCACAGGGAAGCAATAGAAGTCTTGATGACAGCTATTGTAAAAGTGTGAATGCTCATAAAAGCCGGACTAGAAATCACATATATTGCTGAACCTCAGGTTTCCACCAATGCAAGTGAGATCAGACTTTGTTCCAAGCTGGCTGGTAACATTTTTATTTTTTTTGTCTTTTTGGCAAAAGGAAGTGCCAGTGCCATGGAAATAAGCAGGAACTGTCAACTCTTAGAGTAGTTCAACTTTCCTCTGATTTATATGTTGATATATGGTATCTATGCTCACGATAAATAAGTGTACAGTTATCATCCATGCCTCCATTTCCCTATGTTCTTCTGTTCTTTTGTACTGGGGTTGAATGAATTAATTTCCACCATGAAGAAGGGACAGATATGTGGAAATATGGGGAACAACAGCTGTGTCTGGCCGTCTGTGCCGTCTGGCACGGCATGAAATGCCATGAAAAACTGGATGAGGTTACTTTCCTTCACTGGGAAAGGTTACCAGTAAGAAAGATCAGGAAAACCATGAGCATCTATTCATTGATGACACGACCAAGTGTGAAGCGACAGGTTTTTTGGCTTTGCTGCCATCTAGCAGAAGACAGACAGCCTGACACCCACTCACCTGCTGCCACAGAGGAGCAAATTAGATTCCTGAGGTAGATGGGGGATAATGTGGATTTATGGCTTTGGTCTGACCTGGCCATTCCGACCTAAGGCCTCTGTGTGTTGCTGTCAAAAGGTGGCTTGGTTTTGGAAGAGCAGTTTTTTAAGGCTGCTATTCCTTCCTGCTTGTCTTTACTTGCCTTAGCTGGAGAAGTCTTGCTCAAGTGCAGAACTAGCTGAGACTCACTTGTGTCACTGGAGGAGTGAACCAGGCTGCTGCTGCATCGCCGGTACGCTTACATTGAAGGAGATGGGTGGCAAAAATAAAGAGACTTAGAAAAATTCAGATAGGCCCTCTGAAGACAAAACTTCACAGCGAGACAAGGCACTTTTTTTCTTTCTGGGGAAAGGAAAGCACTCCTCATGTGTGCAGAACACATTTAATAATAATCAGTTAATAATAACTGCCACCTTGATCTAGGTTTGGTCAAGGCTCATGCTAAAAAAACCCTTTTAGCTTCTGAAGCATCTCAGGCAAGCCACTAGCTGATTCTCGGTTTACACTGCTTTATCATCTGAACGGTCTTGAACAAAGCTTAGTTACGTAATGATCATGTTAGGCTCCTAAATGAGTTTCCTTTCCTGTAATTACTAATCCTCCAGCTTCCCTCTTCCTTGCAATCTCATTTTCTCCTGCAGTGTATGCTCTTTTTGCAGAGACAGATAACAAGATCTTGCAGACAGTCATTTATGGTCTGTGTTCATTAGTTCACAGGCAAAGGAAGCCAGGCAGACTCTACTCTGATTTTCCTTTTGTTCAATGGAAACTGAACATTTATTATGGTTTTGTTGCTGAGGGAAAGTTCAATTGCTAACGTAACACAGGCTAAAAATTCACAGAAAGAGAAATGTTTCATCTTCTGGAACAACTGAGCTCACATGCGTTTTCCAGAGAAGGGAAAAACCTGCTAAACCTGAGTAGAGGAAATTGAAATGTGCTTGTGAGGCTAACAAATATTATGATAATGTTGCGATTAGGCTCAAACTAAGGATTAACCAGATCACTCAGCATGAAGGTTAAGCTTTAAAAGAAACTGAGGCAAGTTAAGATACAGGAATATGATCTCTGAGGTCCCTTCCAACCACTACAATTCTGTGATTCTGTAATATACCGACAAATCACCCGGGTAAGTCTGCCCTGTAGCAGTGTTCACTATATGATTGAAAGCAAGTCATTTTTCCTGCCAGATCAGATTAGATTGACTTTTTTTCAAAGATAAAGTGAGAAGTTTTATTCTCATTCTTTTTCTTTTGGACATCACACTATGGTGAAGCTCATTTTTCTGTGAGGAATACGTCAGAAGCAATGAGACCCACACTCAGCTGAGTTTCTGGGCTGTTGCTTTTCTCTGGGGCTTATGAATTCAGCACTAAATCATGTTCTAGGTCTCGAAATTAAATTAGATGTCATGTGAATGTGAATAAGTGTTAGGTAGTTTAAGAAACACCCTGCAGGGAGAATGTTGGCCAGCTTCCTTCCCACTCAGGTGCAGGTGGCCAAGGAAGGGCTCAGGGCATGTCTTGCCTAACTTGCTGGAGCTGTTGGCTGGACAATCCCCTTCAGCAGAGCCTGGGGAAACTCTCAGTGGGAGAGGGCTGGCTCAGTACCTTCAGAGCCATAACTCTTCTCAGTGCTGGGCATCAAGATATCATTTGTCAGGACCTGTGGCCAGGCTGGAATAGACATCACCACATGAATGTCCACTTCATATTGACAGGGTGACAGGCTGGAGGAAGGGAGTTGGGGGCTGAGGGTCTTCCAAGAAACCACCTGTGGTACTGCAACAGCCCCTCTCTTCAGGTTAGTTGGTATTTGGTGTGATTTCCTCCCAACCCGGGCCACATAATAATACAATCAACCAGAACTTAACGTAATGGTCTAACATGAAAGAAAGAAAAGGTGGAGAGCAACAGACCAGAACCCTGATCCCCCTGGCTCCTACTGTTTGAAGATAATAACTATAATCGATCACTCCTGACAACACATGGATCATGGCAAGAGAGGGGGGGATACTGAGACACCCGGATCTGGCAGGTTCTGGGCTTGTGTAACAGATGGAAAGTACCGAAATATTCCATTGTCTGGGCTGGGCCGGAGTGGAAAAATGCCTGATGAAAGTCAATTATCTTAGATCCTGTAAGTAGTGATTCTAGTAAAGACTCTTTGAGCTCTTCTGGATTGCAGTGGGCTGTGGCCAGTGTCTCCCCTGAGTTGAGACGCTGCTCAGGTTGGCACCTTGAGGCCAGGGCAAGAGAATCCTTCTAGAGGCCCAATTATTGCCTGTTGAGGAACACTGATACATTGTGAGTATTTAACCTAAACTAGAGAAGGGGAAATTTTGACTATAGGCTAGCCTCTCTTCCATCCACCTCTATGTTTGTGATACATTCTAGTAAAGACTCTTTGAGCTCTTCTGGATTGCAGTGGGCTGTGGCCAGTGTCTCCCCTGAGTTGAGACGCTGCTCAGGTTGGCACCTTGAGGCCAGGGCAAGAGAATCCTTCTAGAGGCCCAATTATTGCCTGTTGAGGAACACTGATACATTGTGAGTATTTAACCTAAACTAGAGAAGGGGAAATTTTGACTATAGGCTAGCCTCTCTTCCATCCACCTCTATGTTTGTGATACATACATTAGCTTTATGGATGTGGATGTTCTTCTATCTGTTAGTGAACATGTAGGACTTTAAAGCGGTATCTGTGGGCTCTTTGAAGTTGCCCCCTATTAAGAAATTGCCTATTCTAGCAATCAGAGACTTGTGTACATGCACACGCTTGTATGTTTTGCCCATATGTATATGTATTGATTTGGGATACCTTATAGTAAGTTACTGTGAATTTTCCCGTCTTCAAATCTGTAATTAGGTCGACATTCGATTATTTTGTTCACTCACTTTGTAAACCTCTAAACTGGTTAATGATTAAGTGTTGCTAAAATTAAACCTCTTGATCTACCTTGCATCATTAATAAATTTTTAATTGCTGCTAAATCATAATCATGTCAAATATTTTCATCTGAGACATCACCATGGGCCATCAGGGTGCGTGTGCCACCTGGGTCCTGTGGGACCCTGCCCTATACACTGCAGGTGATGGGTTATCCTTGTCTTAGTCTCCTTTTAATTTTGCAGTGGGGATATTCCTAAAATATTTTATTTCATAGGCCTTCTTCAACTATTTCTTTTTCATCAAGTGCAGTAGACCAGAAGGGGATGGTGTCTTTGCTCAGATGTGCATCAGTATCCAGCCCTGAAGCACCCACACCCTCTGGTGTGGTGCCTGCAGTGGGGTGGCATGGACTGCATATGCTTTTTGTGGGGCTCAGCCTGGCAGAATTTCATGGTTAGCCTCTGCACCTAATTAAGAAGGGAAACATTCATCTATGCTTAAGTAAAATAAATGACCTTAACCAAGAGAGAAAATGAGAGAATAATTTAAACCTTAAAACAAAGTAGCTTTCAAAGAATGTTGTCAGTGTCACCTAAATAATTGTTTTATGTCCACTAAAGTCAAATAAAATAGAGTTGTTTGTAAAAATGAGAATGTCATAAGCTTAAAAAAGGTGCATTTAAGCCATCCGAACAACACTATTGTGGCAGTACTATTATGATTTTGCATCAAACTACTGGTACCTTTACAATCATTTTAGTCTTTCTGAAGTTCACCTCAGTGCATCTTTCCTTTGTGGATACAGAACTCCTGGGAACGCTAAGGAACTTTCCTATTTTATGTTTGTAAAATCAAAAATGGTTGAATTAGGGTTGTTTTGAAGTGAGTCCAAACCTGCTCTCTGAAAGCAAAGAGTCTTGTAAACCTAAGTGCCAATCAGATTTCAAAGAAGGTAGAGTTATGTGCGTGCTCTTTAAATTATTCTGACTTACTGCTTCTTCCTCTATTAAATCACTCAAGGCCCTTTAAGCAGTTTCTGTGACAATTTACTTACATTTGGTCTAGCAATTGCAACGGAGCAGGTCTATGCCAACACAGTCTCCATAACTGTAGGATGCTATTGGTAATTCTCTGAGTATACTTTAACTTGAATTAAATTTTCAGAGCAGGAATTATGTTTTCAGAAATGTGTGTCAGGTAATAAGGCTCTCTTACAGTGCAGGCTCCCAAGCTGCTTTTTATGCAAGCAATAACTGCAGCTAATTAGAGGAGGCAGATTGTTGTGTCTTTTCCTTTGTAGAGAGTATATGGTATTGTCCAGAAAAGGACAGTTTGTCCAACCAACACAGAGCTGGCTAATACAGGTTTACAAAAGTCCAGTATTGTGTGGTGAATTTATGGGCTACTGATAGCTGACCAAAAGCAGGAAATAGCAAAGCTTCCTAAACCAACACCATCTCTAATATAAATGTGGTTTTATGACTTTTGATATACATTGCTAGTATTCATTCACTCTTCAGTATGTTTTATTCATTCCTTTTAACATAATGGCTGGTTTTCGCAGAGGAGGGAGGAGTGGATTTTTTTTTTTAAATGTCCTCTCTATAAGATTTTGGCTTCCTCACTCACATGAACAGTTATTTGTGTGAAAATAACTGAATGGACAATTTTGCTTCCAGCAGTGACTCTACAGATTCAGCAGATGTCAGTTAGGCATAGACATGATGCTCCAGGAACTGCAGTTCTGAAGCATGATGTTGCCTACACTGAAACTACTTCTGTCTTGTGAAAGCTGATAGCTTTGTGGAAAAAATGTCAAGAGCTATTAAAGAAAAAGCTCCCTGAAAACTATCAAAAGCTGAAAGCTTTTTAAAAACTTCTAGAAAGAATTTTAAAGTTTGCAGAAAATGTGAGGAGTGGTATCTTTGTCTCCAGGATGGAAACCATGAGCAGAAACATAAATTATTTTCTGTGTCCCCCTGCTGTTGAGATATTTCCACTCTCAGAGAATTTTGGGAAAACTTGTGTCTGGGTAGAACCACAATGAACATAAGGAAAACTGAAAGAGATGCCAAGACAGTGTCATCTATGTAATTTAAACTGTTTGTTTAGAAATGGGAAAAAAACTTTTTATCACACATAGATTAAGTTTCTTGCTCAATAAGAAAAGCAGAATTACTCACTGTTTTTTTGGAATGAGTTCCACATGATCACTCTCTAATGCTGGGGAAGAGAGTAGGGGGAGGTCTAACAGGGAGATACCATCCATGGAGGCAGTAGCATCATTTGATCCTTGGCACAGCCAGTGTCTTCAACATCATCTGAGACCAAGACTGTCAGGTTAGTAGCTATTAATTTTTCATACAGAGGCAGCAGTTATGCATCTTAACACTTGTTTGAAATGTCCATCCAGCAGGAAAAATGCCCATTACAGAGGTTATATACTGCGTCATAGCCCGTAGCCTGAAGAAATACATGTACCTGGCTACCAAGGGGGAAAATGAGGGCAGGCACTGGCAAGTCAGCTGGACCCAGAGGCTTGTTTCTTTCTTGAAGCTGAGCTAATGTCAGCAGTGCTGTGTTTCTAGGGGCAAATACTGCATTCATTCCAGTGTGGGCTCATGCTAGCGCTTGCCGCAACCCCACACCAATACATTGACTTGCTCAGGGCCTTTCTACACCCCTCCTATGTGGGGCTGCACATCACATACACAGGTGAAAAAACCACATTTTTGTTAAGGTATATTTGGGTCATGAGCATATTTGAGTCTAGAGTGTAGCATTACAGATTTGGATATATAAGGCCACCACCAATTTGCAGTCACCTGGTGAGACCATTTACCATGCAAAACTGATCGGCTGCAGTTTTGCTGCTGCTGAGGGCTTGTGGATGCTTAAAGTGGAGATAAGAAAGCTTCTTGCTCAGCCTCACTGTTAGTATTTGCTTAGAAATCAGCAAGCTATTCATGTGGATAAAGCTTTCATAGCTCAAGCATGTCAGTACTTCTCTAGTGAAGGATGCTTTAACTTGTCTGTCCTCTGGGATCCCCATTATTAAGATGCACCTGTGTCTAGGACGGTCTGAAAATCGCAGGTTTCTTAGGGCCAAAATAAACCTTTTTAATGTTCTGTTTGAAGGAGGTGTTTGGAAGCAGAACCAACTGGAAGAGCACTAAAACCTATGACATAGCTGTGCTGTTAAGAGCTTGTGGAGTCCATACCACTTCTACCAGCCCACACTTCTCTTCCTGCGAAAAAAAAAAATAAATAAAAAATCAAGCCCTACATAGTCAAATAGTAGTTTTATAGGGTAGTGTCTGTGTTAGCTAGACCACACTTCTCTTCCTGCGAAAAAAAAAAATAAATAAAAAATCAAGCCCTACATAGTCAAATAGTAGTTTTATAGGGTAGTGTCTGTGTTAGCTAGACCACACTTCTCTTCCTGCGAAAAAAAAAAATAAATAAAAAATCAAGCCCTACATAGTCAAATAGTAGTTTTATAGGGTAGTGTCTGTGTTAGCTAGAAAACCCATTTAGCACTTTTCTCAGCTCTTCAAATACAATATACGTGGAATGGATATTAATGTGATTTTCCTGGCCACAGTAGATAGGGTTCTGGGAATGGCTCACAGCAATCTGTTGCTAAGGAGAAATGTTGCTTAGTTTCATATCAACTGAAATATTTTCAGTGTGTATTGCTCCCGTTCCAGATATGCATTTCAATGGTTTAAATTCAGAAATTATGAACCTGTAGATACCCCTAGTCATACTTGACTCGGGTGCCAAAATGTTGATAGGACAGAATTTCATTGAGATAAATGCAGTGAGAAGATTTATTACACGACATGACCTTACTGCAGGCACTCAAAAATGTTTTGCAGTGAGACACCTTAACCTAACCAGCGTGCTACCAAGATGTTTTTCTTAGGCATCAATTTTATTCACATCTCCAGATATACCCATTATCCTGAATTTACTTAGAGAAGTCAGTCCTTTTCTCTTCTTTTACCCTACATTTCCTCCAGGAGCACAAAGTTAAATCCTGATTACTTCTCTTCCTTAACCAAACTGTGCTGAATTATTTCCTGATGCAACTTCATTAACTTCAGCACAGTCTCACCAAGGATTAGCTCGTCCTGCTCACCAGTCCTTAAGACAAAATAATTTAATCAGAAGTAACTGATATAACCAACAAACAGCCCAAGAAAGATTCTTTCCTTACCTTGATGTCCACTGTCTTCATAGTCTAAAAATGTTGTGTGACACAGGCAGTCTCAGATGCTTAAATGCCCTCAGAGTGGTGTGATTGATAGCCTCACAAAATTGAAAGCTTTAGGAAGCAAAGATCAAAGCAAGCTTTTATACTTTTTCTGAACAGGTAACAAATTCTCACCTTGTAGTACGTCATAATATGAATTCTGATATCTTTCAAGTGATATTTGATCCATGTCCCATGTGGGTTTTTTTTTTCTATACTGTGGCATGATGGACATCAAAAATGAGTGACTCCTCCCTAAAAATCTCCTGAAATTGTGTCACTATGCAACAAGATATTAATCAAAAAAAAAATCTATCCCTGAACAACAAACCAAAATTGCACTGCTGAGTTACAGATTCATAAAAATAGGAGGTGATTGTGGTAAGGCTGAGTGATGACTCTATTAAATGGAAAGTTTAAAAATTTCCTCCAGTGTTTTATATATATAGATATTTATGGATATTTTACTCATGGTATAACTTCTACTATCTTGAAAGCAAGCACAAAAAGGTTTGACTCCTCGGACAGAAATCACAAATGTGATTTATGGATGCAAACTGATCTATGGATTTCCACTGACAGATCTCATGACTTCATCTAAACTAGCAAAACTTTTATTCTGCAATCTCAGTAGAATTGAAAGTACCTACCTGTCATACAAATGTTCTTCTGGAAAAAGCACTGTGCCGAACAGCCCTCTGTTATCTGAAGGACAGGATTCAAAACTTCTCTAAATATCAGATGAATTCTCCATTGCTTTTTTCAAGAATTGCTACAATGAGGGTAATTCCCTCTCTCTGCTTTCAGGAGCTTTTCCATATTTCCTCTTTATTAGTATTGCTATTGATTTCTAAATGCCAAGTTGGGACAAGAAAACAGGGACTTTCCCTATAGAAGCAGCATAATTAAGTGCCCCTTTTAGTCCTGTCTCAAAGGACATGGGACATGGGAGACTGGCTTCTCCACTCCAGATTGCCCCCAGAAACAAGGTGGATGGGTGAGGGTGGTCTTGCCACAGAGGGCTATGCCTGAACAGATGCACCACCTTCCAGACTGCACATGTATGTGCATTTGCCTCAAGTTGTAACATCTTTCCCATTTTATGGAACTTAATTAGGGTGTTTGTCCAGTTTGCGGTCTGGAGAAGGATGGAACCCATCAGGATGTGTCATAATGCAGCGACATAACAGGAAAACATGGGAGGAGACCAGATGTTTGTACAAGGGTCTATCATTTGGAAATGCAGGATGTTTGACTCAAAGGGTTTCACCCTCAGTTAATATAAACAGGCAGAGGCAGCGCTGCCTCCAGCTGTTGTGCAGTGCTGTACGAACAACAGAGCTGTGCCAGCTAGTGCAGTCCCACAAAAGACCAGGTGAACAGTTTCAGGGGTCTGTCATGAAAAAGCATCACAGTGCAGTATACTCAGTAAGTGACTGCTTGGATTTGCTGACATTGCTGTCTTTGCAGAATTGCTTCCAAAGCTGTGATCATCTTACAGTTGTTTCACGTTTTCCTAGCTTGAAATGGAAATGACCTAGCTTCTATTCTGGTTCAGCTGTAGTTGACTTGCTGGCTGGCTGCTGTTACTGCAATGGTTTCTGAATTTCTTTTATTATTCCCCTCCTCCACAACATCGGTTTCAGTTTAGCATCTTTTGCTCCAAGTGTTTTCAATGTCTTTTTTTATTTTACCTCTCACATACATTTCCAAGCTGCTGTAAACAAGCTGTATTGCTGGTGGGCAGACAGGAAACAGCCTGAAAGGACAGGAAGGACATAAAAACTTGAATTCCCATCAGAATAGAGCTTGAGTATCTTCAGCTGTGGTTAGGCAGGTATTTGCACTTCTGGTGGGGCAATTAGACCCTTCAGTGCTGGGCTGTTGGAGGGGATACGCAAACCTCTTACAATACAGCTGTCTGATAAGCTGCTAAGAACAAAAATTCATCAGTTCTAGCAAATGCTAGATATAGCCTGAATCTGTTTGCTAGAAGAGAGCTTTAGCCAGACGTAGCTGGGCAAAATTCCCCTTGTGCCCCGAGGGTGGGTGACAAGTGAGTACTGGTGTCTGCTGCCATCATCCAAGTAAGGGTTGTGTTCAACTGGTGCTGTGTGGGTAACATATAGTGACTGACCACAGATCCTCTGGTTGGAAAGGGCTTTAATCCATCTCATCATGCTGCTAGTCATTGACCCAAACATTCTCCGTTTGAAACACACTGCTGAAGGGGAAAGCTCTTTTTACTCCCATCTGGTTATGAGTAATCTTCTCAGCCAGCTTCCCTTTGGCCAAGGAGGGGCCCAGTACAGGAACGGTCTCTCCTTCCTAATTACAGGCTTTACCCTTCAGTTTAACACGGAAACACTAGTAATTAGAGCACAGAAATGCCAGTAGGAATATATGAACATGGAGTCAGTTTACAAGGTGATATGTTAAAGCTGATTCAAGTCCATACACAATCTCTTTCTCATTATGGAAGTGTAATTAATCATTTTGTCTCATTATCACACTATTGGATTAAAGTCATTTTAACCTTCCTCCCTGTCTTGGTATCTACTCTGGCACGACAGAAGCCAATTTCCTTTGGAAAATGTGATTGAGCTTCTGTATCTGTGTGGATGTGGCTCTGCAGAGATCTTCTAGTATTAAGTCAATTGTAGCCTTTTCATCGATCACCTGAACTTGAATAACATGTTAAAGTCACTGCCTTGGAGAACATCTCCCCTCTGCGTCTCTCGGCTCCTTTGCTGATCAGGGCTGTGGCAAAGACAGTGAAAGGCAAGAGCCTGTTCCTCCTCGCCTTTGGGAGCTGCTTTTCAGCTGAGGCTTTACCGCTGGTCCCACCTGGGATGCATGGCAGCTGGGTAGCATCTCTGCCTGCTGCTGAGCTCTCTGTCATTTTCACCTGGACCTGGACCTGCTGGCTTGGCTTCCTGGCTTGGCTTCAGACCAGCCTGGTCACTGAGCTGGGTGATTACTGAGCTGCATATGCCCCTGGCCGCTTTCTCTGGAGCTGATCTGGACCCTCATGTGCCACTTAGCATCCTGGCTCCTTGTTGTTGAGGCCTCTAGCTCTGCCAGCCTTGCTATCACACTTGCCTCCCAGCTCTCCTTCCCTGGGGAGCAGCTAGCTCTTGCAGCACACAGACACAAGTTTTTAGGACTCATCTAAGTCTACTAATAATCCGATGATCTTCACCATGTCTCCTCTCCACGGTCCAGTTCTGAGACAGGTCTGAAAGCAGTTTAACCCAAGTGATGGGCAAATCTGAAAGCCATAAGCTCCATAGCCCAAGGCTCTGGGCTTTAGCTCAAGATTTATCGAGTCACAGCACTTGCTTTCCTGCTTGTCAGTTGATTCCCTGGACACTTGATGCCCATTACCCTATTCCTGCCAAAATTTAGGAGTGAGGTCAGTTGTGGTAGGCATTAGGTTATGTTAAGACAAGGTGGCCATGGAGAGAATAGAGGTCAGCAGAACCATGGGAAGGAGAGACTAGGTTTACTGCAGTAAGGGGGATGCATAACATCACAGGGAAGGACCTTTCATGATGGATGTTACTCATAAAGCGGAACAATTGTGATGCAAGGCAGAGACTTTCATGCAATTTTGCTGTGGTTCATCTGAGATTCATTTCATTGTCCCTAATTAAACTCTCCTTGTCTTCAGAAAGCCAAAGGGAGGCTACAGACACATCTACCTAGCAAAATAAATGGTGGGGACTTTGCTAGGGAAAAGCTGAGAGGCTGGTACTTTCTGTCCTCTGGTTTCTCTAGGACAGAGGAAATGGACTCAAGTTGCACCATCATGAAGTTCAGATTGGATATTAGGAAAAATTTTTACACTGAAAGGGTTATTAGGCATTGGAATGGGCTGCCCAGAGAAGTGGGTGAGGCACCATCCCTGGAGGTATTCAAAAGATGGGTTGACATAGCGCTTAGTGATATGGTTTAGTGATGGTATTTTTTTATCAGAATTAGGTTGATGGTTGGACTAGATGATTTTAAAGGTCAGTTCCAACCTAGACAATTCCATGATTATTTTAAAAATAACAACTTGCTAGGATTGTGCAAGAGTTTGCAGCTTGCACTAGCTTGAAGACATATCTGAAGAGACTTCTTAACTGGGAGAGGAGAGGGACTGGTGCCTGAGTGCATCCTTTTAGCCTCTGCAGAGGCTCCTGGAGCTCAGCCCTTGCTACTCAGACAGGGCATTGCGTAGTTATCTGATTATAGTAAAATATATCCCTTGACTGCTTCTGCGATGTTCTTTCCTCTACAATTGTATATGCTGGGAAGACTGAAAAAGCTTTCACTTTCTCAGCCTCTTAAAACAATCTTTCAATCTTTTATCTAATGCATTTTGAAGTATTTTTTGTAAATGTCTTATAATGGGCTGCAATCTATGTGATTTGAGCCTCACACTTATGAAGAGGAATCTTACATTAAAAATCAATGGCACATAATGGTCAGACAGCAAGAGGAGGTCACTTCAAGACCATCAGACTCATGCTGCAGGAGCACAGGGGCAGGTTTTGATGCCATCCCAGGCTCTGCCATGTCCTCAGGGGCAGCCTCTAACAATGTGAAGTCCCAAGCAAGGCCGAGCAGAAAACCCTTAAATTAAGGGCTAAATTGGCTAAGGCCTGAATAAAGCCCTGAGCCGAGGCCTGTGGGATGGGGTTCAACAAGGTCAAGTGCCGAGTCCTGCACTTGGGTCACACCAACCCCAGGCAGCGCTACAGGCTGGGGGCAGAGTGGCTGGAGCTCCCTGGCATTAAAGGACCTGGGGGTGTTGGTCGACTGTCGGCTGAACATGAGCCAGCAGTGTGCCCAGGTGGCCAAGAAGGCCACCAGCATCCTGGCCTGTATCAGGAACAGTGTGGTGAGTAGGACCCGAGAGGTGATTGTCCCCCTGTACTCAGCACTGCTGAGGCCCCACCTCAAGTACTGTGTCCAGTTTTGGGCCCCTCACCACAAAAAAGACATTGAGGTGCTGGAGCGGGTCCAGAGAAGGGCAACGAAGCTGGTGAGGGGTCTGGAGAATAAGTCTTATGAGGAGAGGCTGAGGGAGCTGGGGTTGTTCAGCCTGGAGAAAAGGAGGCTGAGGGGAGACCTTATTGCTCTCTACAACTACCTGAAAGGAAGTTGTAGAGAGGTGGGGGTCGGCCTCTTTTCCCAAGTCACAGGAGATAGGACAAGAGGAAATGGCCTCAAGTTGTGCCAGGGGAGGTTCAGATGGGATATTAGGAAAAAATTTTACACTGAAAGGGTTATTAAGCATTGGAATGGGCTGCCCAGAGAAGTGGTTAGAGCACCATCCCTGAAGGTATTTAAGATGAGTAGATATAGAGCTTAGTGACATGGTTTAGTGATATTTTTTTAAATCAGAATTAGGTTGATGGTTGGACTAGATGATCTTAAAGGTCCCTCCCAACCTAGACCATTCTGTGATTCTGTGATTTTCAGATCAATAAATGTACTTGTCCATGTGTTACTTAATGCCTGCTTAATGGGGGTGACCCTGCCCTGTGTCCATCTCCCTTTTCCCCTGCACAATGCCTCCACAAGCTAGATCCTCAGCTCTTTTGAAGCCAGGGGATATTCCTGGTTGTCTGCCATTGCTCTGGTTTTAGAGAAGTCAAGGACTGCTTTGCTCAGTGTAGTGCAGCAGATGATGAGCGGGATTATGCTCAGAACCAGGAGACAGATCTTCGTTCCCTTCCAGCCAATGTACATTAAGAGTGAGTCTGCTGCAGCCACTGGCATTGTGTTACTATGAAGGAAGACAGAAACACAAGTATTTTCCATTTAGGCCTGGAGTGTCTGCAGAGACATTTTTCACCAACATCTTCCAAACATCCAATGGTGAGGTGTCAGTGGCTGGTTTTGTCCAGGGCAAGCCTCAGAGCAGAGCTCCAGCCACCTCCCCCCACACATCTTCTACCTAATGTTCGTTAAACTCCTGGTGCATTTCAGCCACAGGACTAATTGTTACCAGTTAATCAAGGTGCAGGGTTATTAAATCACAAGTTCATTGGCTGTCAGGGAGACGCAGAGACTGTGAAGAGGCGAAATGTTTTTCTTAGCATTGAAGAATTGTCTTCAACGTAAGGGAGTATGTTTCCTTCTGGACAATTTATTGTTGTGGAGTGAAATCTTTATGCCTACATCTTATTTTCTAGGCTTTAAATTGTTTCCCTTTTCTTCCAGAAAGATAAACCTGTTCCAAATTGGCCTATTTCAGCTGTTGCTACAGGTAGATAGCAGGCTGCAGTGTTTCACGTGTACAGGGGATTTGTGTGATACCCCTGCAGTGCCCTCGGTACCACACCACACCTCGGGGGTAAGTCTGTGAGCTGCTGGTTCACAGCTGTCAGCTCTGAAACAAGAAAGCAACTGTTGGAAAAAAAACAAGTTTCATGCTCCCCTGCCACCCAAATTTGGAATGTCATCTATGAAATTAAACTGCTGTCGCATCCAGGGTGAGAAATATCCAGCCAGAGACGGGGGAAAGGCGTGAAGTCTGATGTCTCACGTTCAGGGGGAAAAGGAGAACTTTATTTATTTGGAAAATGGAGGAGCTCTGACTAGGGCAGCCCTTTTTGTCCCCTGGGAGGTCCCGTGATATGAGACGTGGAGGTCACGGTGGTCTGCAAACAAGCAATGCAGCCGTTTGCCCGCTCACCAGCAAAGTCACGGTGGCCTCCGAGGGGAGCAGGAGAAGGCTTTGGGCCTTTGGAGCTTCAACCGGCACTGACTGACACCATTAGGATTCATTTCAGCGCTCCAGGAGGCCCTGGAGAAAGCGCTTGAAAACATATCCTAAATTCTCTCTGCATTGCTGCTGCAATAAGTGAATTTGGAAAGAATCTGGAAAAGGGATATTTTTCTCTCCCGGCTGGCTGTCTCTGGGCTGCCCAGCCCAGGCCATGGAGCATTAAGACGTTCATCCACAAATGCCACCACTTTTAATTTTCCCTTTTTATAGAGAGAACTAAATCAGAGGGAGTTTGATGTTCCTCTCTAATTATTTTTTACTTCCAAAGGGGAGAGTTTGAAGTGCACCAGTGAGGATGAGAACTGCTGGAAGCTACCGCCCTGTTCTTCCATAAGGAAACAATGGCCACGGTCCTGCCAGTGGGGCTGGTGTGGGGTCAGGGCTTCCTAGTGCTTCTCATACCATACTTAATCTTATTAAACTTATCGTCCTTCCTCTGTCACTTGAAAGGGAAAGTTATTATTGGTGGAGTCACAGGTCAAAAAAAAAAAACCCATAACAATATTGAGTGAGCTGCTGAGGTTTCCTTTCAGAAATGAGTTTTTGAGGAACTCGTCCAGTCGCAACTCACAGGCGTTTTGCAGCTGTTGTTGGTGACACGGGACATTAACTCACATCTAATTGTGGGGCGGAAAAGGGCCATACTGGAGTGGCTGAAGAACCGGCCATTGAATTTAACGGGAGCAAACTGGGATTTGGGTCAAGCCACGTCTTATGTGTGTGTGTGATTAGGGAAGAGAAAGGGGGCGGTGGCCACGTCCTCCAGTTCCTTCTGGTTTTTACAAGAGGTTGGTGGTTTTTGAGCCCGCACAAGCCAACGCCAGCTTCTGCCTGTGAGGAACCCAGGGCTGCCTGGCTCTCAAATGCCTGTGGCCAGTGTCCGAGCAGACATTGCTGCCACCCTGTGGACAGCTGGGCCCCCATGGTGGTGAGGCTGGGACCACCTCGCACGGCTTGGGGCCAGGGCAATCAGGTGTTCCCCTGCCCAGCTGCAGGACTTTAAGAGCCCGTTTGGATTGTTACATTGTGCCTGCAACAAGCTGGAGCGGGGATCATGCCCATCCTTCCTAAAATAGAGTGGCCGGGATGAGCTGTTGTCCTCTGCTACTCCTCTGGCAGAGTGGCCGGGATGAGCTGTTGTCCTCTGCTACTCCCCTGGTGTTCACATCCAGCAGGGACTGCTCACCTGGATGGGCAGTGGATGGGTATTTCTTTCCAAGGGCGCCCTCCATACTGAAATCACAGCCTCAGCCTCGGTTTGAATTCCATGTTTATTCTGTAAAAGTTTAATATTTTGCTAAAAGATAGTATTAAAAAAAATATATAAATTCAACCCAACAGTGTGATTGGAGTAAAGCTATATGCAGACAGCTAGAAAGATGGCTAGAGAGCAGGAAAAGCAGGACGTCTAATCACTGAAGAAACAGTTACAAACAGCAATAAAATTAATATCTATATTAAACTAGCAGTGCAAAGATACAAACTGGAAGCAGCTTTACATTAAAAATACAGCTTTTTAAATACAGAAATAGCACCAATTTACAAAAGACGATCAGAAATGTAAACGTGGCAGGTAGATTCAAGTATAAGTTATACGCCTACCCTCCTCAGCAACTGTCTTGGGACAGAAAGGTTTCACAAACCCTGCAGAACCTCCTGGGTATGCACTTTGCCTCAGTGCAAATACAAATTCTGCTTCTCCAAAGCTACTTTCGCTGACCGAGGAGTTGCTCCTAGTTTATTTCACTTCTTAGCTTTCAACAAAGGCAAAGATAGGAAAGGAAAATTCATTCCCTCCTGACAACCAACCCTCCTCCCCCCTTGCCGGTCTGGTACCACAGCTCAGGTTGGGCAAGTAGCACTGATCCTTTCGCCACCTGACTGCTTCACTGGTCCCACTCCTGTTTTAGTGAGAACTTTGCATTGACAAAAAATAGGACAGCAGATCAACCCCCTCTTTCTCCCAGGGCCAAATCGGCTCTCGCAACCGTGACCCATCAGACAGTTTTGATGGTGAGGGAGTGGATGCTCGTTTCCAGACCTGCTGTATTTACAGGAACTCAAAACCGGAAGCGGGAAAACTGGGAATTGGAAAACCGAAGATCCGTTTTGAGTCCCTGCATTTTCAAGTATAGTTAGGTTAGTTATGGCACAGAAAAACATTGCCGACAAAGCCAGGCAATTTTTGCAATGACGCTTCAACCGGAGCAAAGAGGCAGTATTAGCTCTGATCCTCCTCTCTGCTCCCAGCTGCCATTTCACTAAAAGGCTGCACCGTACTGGAGGGGAAGAGAAAAGACAAGGTTTGGAGAATCAACGTCCACCGTGTCCTCCTGAACCCTGGCAGCCACTTCCAGCCCCAGCAGCACCAAACGCACACTAGCAGAAGCAGCGCCGGGGCGGCACCGTGCCAAGCACACATTGCTTTCCAAAGTGAAACTATTTTAAGTTGACGTAGAAGAAGAAATAATTCAGAAGCAAAAATTGTAAACTTTCTCGGCTGTAGTGTAATTAAAAAACAACAAAAAAACCCACCTTAAAATTTAGCAGTGTGAAGATTTCTCTTTTCCACCCCTGAAATTTCCTGTGATAATTCTACCATAGATTTTCTTTCAAGGAGGGCTAACCAGCCCTCCTTATAAGGCTGTTATCAGTCTATTCTAAGATAAGGCCACATCACTCAAACTCCCAGCTTCACTAAAATTCTTTCTTAAACTCCATTTTCATAATATATTTCATTATAAAAATAGAAAAACCTCATCAAATCCCCAACCCCTGAAGTCCTACCCTCCCTTAACCAACGAAGTAGCACATCCGACAGTGTATCTACCCTTGGAAAACCAGTACCAATGAGCGAAGAGCTGATAACGCTGGCCCTACGTGTGCTAAAAATCCAGAGCAACGTGATGTCGACAGCAACACCTTCTGTCTTTTACACAGGAAACCCTGCAAATTTAATTGCAGATTGCTGCACCAGTGAAAATATACCCGAGCATAAGAGCATTAACTCTTAAAATTATGTCCTATATTATTAATAGCACCATGCATTATTTGAGGAGTCCGAGTGTTAATTGTTAGACTTTTCTTCCTCTTTATCTTCTCCTAAGGAATACAGGTATTTTTTTTCCCTCTTCCAAAATTCACAGCTCCTGCTCTTCTCAGCTTCTTTTTGTGGTTTAGATAGATACTCGCCAAAAGATCTCCCTTGTCTTCCAAGTATGCTCAAATGCTCTACTAACTAGTCATGAAATTCCCCTAAGGAAGAGTTAGGCACTTAAGTACATACCCCTTAAGTAGACTTAAGTAAACCGCTAAGTAGGCACTTAAATAGACTCAGGTTAGACTGAATCTAATCACGCGGTTAATGACTTATCAGTGTTCCTTGTTCATAAAGTCTAGACTAGATTTTCATCAGGAGATGAAATCTAAGCACAGCCCTCTCAATGGCTGGCCACTCTCCAATTACTGTCAAACTTATTTAAGGAATCAGGTTTTGTATTCCTTACATCTAACTTGTATATTTTGCTCAGAGTAAAATTCAAAAAAAAAACAAACCCAAGGACTAATACAGTTCATTAACACAATTATAAAAATGTTAACATTCACAGTTATTTTGGTCTTAATATTTTTCACATGTATACATTCAGTCATATTGTGTTAAGTTATTATTAGTTTTTTCTAACCACAAGTGCTGGGCAAATTGTACAACAACCAACTGACATTCAAGTAATCCTACCCTGAGAAAATCTGTTACTCTGAGGCGGCAAAAAAAACTTCTTTGTACTAAATCCCACTCCGATCTACAAAATAAATAGCATGATGCTGCGCTGCAGAGGCAGGATTTGACAGATTGGAACCAAGGAAGCAGTTGCTCTCACAACTGCAAGAGTTTATCATTTTCACCACAGATTCACTCAGGGTAAGTAGAGTACCTGGGAAAAAATGCTTACCCCAGATAAGTGCTAGACATCTCACTTAAGACCGTGGATAAAGAACCTCTGGGAACTCCAAGAAGATCTGTTTGCATCTCCTCACAGCAACAGATTTTTCCAAATTAAAACCACAAATATAACTTGATGCCCACAAGGCCGTGTGAAGCACAGCATCCAAATTCAGATCAGTACTGAAGAAGCAATTCAGTAAGAGGTTTTCAGTACCAAGGACGATTTGTGAAGGAGGTGGTTAACAGACCGGTGGGTGAAGAGATCGAGGGGAAGCATGCCAGAAGGGGTGACATTTTAACATGCTCCTCTTGTCAGGGAAGAGCTTGTTCTCTTGTAATCGCTACAGGGTCCTAGGACAATCTGCCCACCCTTTGCAATGAGTGGAGTTAGTCAGGGCTGGTACTAGAGATTTCCAGTCTCCTCTGCACAGAGCTGGCATTTCTGGTCTGGTTGCCTTCATTTTTCTTCCACGCAACGGGGTCTCCAAGACTTCCAGGAGTTTTGAAAAATGCCTCATGACGTGCAGGACGAATGTTCTTGGGAGTGAGGGGAGCTGACGAAGGCTGTTTGTGAAACAAAACCAAAGTGATTCAGTCGGGTGCTCTCAAAGCCTCCATGCAAGCCCACAAACAGCTTGTAGACATTAAGCCCTGTACCCTGCTACTATGGGGAGCCACATGTCACACATCCTTTCAGAAGCTCCCCATGAAAAGCTCCAGGTTTTGCCCCTTTTTGTTCTGGAGCTGTCTGCCAGTACATCATTGGGGGAAGCTGAAAGCCTCTATCTCATTTCCAACATAAATGTATTCATGACCAGTTCATACTCTTTCATTCTTATGCCAATCTTGTCCTTTAGCTTAAATGGCTCTTTCCCTTCCTCGATGTTTTACTTGCTTTTGTTATTTGTTAGCATCAAAACAGATCTAAAATTAATTTCCTAAACCGTGGCCACTTGTGTTTTAAGTGTTACTCTACCATAACCTCTAATGTTAGTTAGTATCTCTAATCAGATCAGCTGCCAACTAGTCTCTATTTAAGACTTTTATTAAAGCTTGAACAAGATAAACATAAAGTAACTTTCATAAAGCTTCCAGAAGTTCAGTCTATTTGTGATTGCACTAGACAATAGGAAAACAAATCACAGATTTACGAACGTAAGCTAAAGCACTGCCAAAACATCACTGCTAATAGTTGTAAAGACCCAAGTAATACAGTGTGACATGACTGTTTTATGTCACTCGTACTTCAAACAAATTCATTTTAAAAAAGAGAACTTCATTTATTTTTTTATCTAATGTGCAACATCTGCTTCTGTGGTAGAATTTTGAAAAATATCTTTATAAAAAAAAAAAATCAACAAAACACACAAGAACGGTTTTCCCCCCAGTTCTGATGCTGAACAGAGATCAGAATGGGGGTGAGAAGGTAGCCCGGGACACTACTCCCTGAAAACTGCTGTAGTCAACTGACTCCTGAATTATGACAATTCTTCCTAATGTGTCCACCTAATGCGTTTCCATTGCCATTGCATAACACACTTACAATGACGGTGTCAAATGGGGAAAAAATATTTACTCGGATTTCTGGGGAAAAAACTTTATAGCAATAGAGAAAAATATGAGCTACAACGATTTTTTTAAAGATTAAAATTTCTATTATTTTAAAATTCCTGTAGGATTTTTAAAATTCCCCACATCACCATTCAGGGCTAGAGATTCTCTGCTGGGCTATGTCTTTAACGCCACCCCAAGCCCTGCCACTGCTACAGATGGACGTGCAAACTAAGTGGAAGACACCAGCTCCAAGCGTGCCAACTTTCCCCTGCGACACCCCAGCCCTAGCCCGGAGCACAGGCACCTTTGCTCCCCGGGGCCTGGCACCGCTGGTCCATCGGCGCTCAACCACCTTTGGCTCTTACCTGCTGCAGCTTCAGAAGGGTCACCGGCTGCCCCACACACACCGGGGAGTCCAGTTGAACGGCGCCACAAGACCTGGCAAGCACGGGGCTGAGGTGCAGGGCGGGATGAGCTGGCTGCTGGGGATCCACCGACGGCGCGGGCGAGACCCCGGGGGTGACCATGGCCGTGGTGCCGATGAGGACGGGCGCTGTCGATGCCAGGCCAGACACAGTGAAATTCATGGAGGCGGCCGCCGAGAAGGAGCCATCGGGAACTGGGGAAAGGGGACTGGTGACGGTGGGAGAACAGACGACAGGGAAGGAAGCCAGGGCTGCTGATGGCACCATGAGGCAGGGGACGCTCAGAGAAGGTAACTGGCTCGCAGCCAGGCTGACGGCACCAGGGGCTTGGTTTGCAGAGAACAGGAAATTAAAACTGCTTAATCCTAAAGCAAAGAGACAAAAAGCAAGGCGTTAATACAGTTGACAAATTGGAATTCAGCTATTATAACTTCATCTAGAACAGGAAAGAGGGATGACAGCAAAGAACGAGATAGGCTGCCCAGGAAGAAAACTGTAACAAAAAGAATAAAAAAGAAGGAAGAAAACTGTCACAAACCCACGGCTCTTTTGTCAAGTTCCCTTTTCCTACCTGCCTCCACCTCCCCACCTACTGCCTGTTCACTATAGTTGCATCCATTTACTCTGTTCACATCAAGTACCAACCACACACCTTGCTGTTTTCTGCTTCTAATTTCAGATACAAGCAACATCTTGACTAAAGAAACTTTTTTTTCCACTAACAGGAATCATGTCCTCTGCTATATGAAAACTATACTCTGCTTTTAATGAGAAAAAAAACCCAAAACAAATGGAAAACGCCCACAAAGATAGACTCCAAAGACTCTTCTTTTCCTGAGAACAGCTGAAATACTGTTTTGAAACAGAAGCTGCTCCATTTTCCAGTTTGTCTGGGAAGGATCAACATTTTCAAACCGAGCATCTCCATCCCGTAAGTGAAATCCCCACTCTGTGCCACAAGTGAATCAAACACTAAAGTAGTAGTCATGGAAATCTGCCACACGTATCCTGTTTCCACAGAAGACTCCTACACTTCACACAAACACAGACACAAAAAATGGTGGACGCAAAATCCTCTTGCAATATTTCATCTACTTCCTTCCCATCTTTACTGTGTCCTACGAGCAGGTCTGGCTGCACTCACAATGACTCGGTTTTTGTGGGGTCATCCTGATGATCCACATGAGGAGACAGGACAAAGTTCACAAATGACTAGATTCACCCACTGAGGGAAACACTATTGTACTATTCTGGCTGCCTTACTGTCAAACCTAGACTTCCAGCTCCCCTGAGTTTTCACTGCTGGATAGGTGTCTTTTTTTTTGCTGCACATAATTCAAGCATGCAAAACCCACATTATTCATGTATATTAATTTTGGGGTACCTCAGAAAAATGCCCGTATTGTCAGAGAAGCAACAGTTCATCTGGAGTTAAGAGAATCTGGAGCTATTAAACTACCATAGAGAACTGCTGACAGTTTTTGTGCCACATATAGACTTCTTCACCTCTCTGTAGGTCCCCCTCTTTGAACAGCTCATTGAACAGATGCAGAAGTTTGATGCCCCCGGATCTCAGGGCTGTCCTTACCAGCAGTAGGCTGAACATAAAGGTACTGTGGTAGGAAAGGCTGATTGGCATTTTCTTTAGAGATGTGCTCTTTTCCTGGAGAGGGTTCATCAGGGTCTTTATTCTGAGACCATTTTTCTTGCTCCTGAGAATCTGAAGGCTTAGTAGACTCCTTGTCTGTAGACTCCTTTTCTGCAGCCTCTGGAGCAGCAGGACTTGTGAGGTCAAGATGAAAAGCTTCTAGATGTACAGCAGATGTACAGCCACTTCCTGGGGTAGATTCTGCCTTGGGTGACTCAAAAGGCTTCTAAGCAAAAATAAAAGAGGAAATGACAAGTCCAAACCAAAATAGCACAGTATAATGTCTCTTGTGCACTTTCTTCAGCTACAGAGTAAAACGTGCACCTGTGAAAGGGGTAGCACAAAACTCCTTAGCAAGTCCCTAAGCTAAAATTTTGTTTGTGATGCCTAAGCCATGGGCTGCTGTTTGCTTCCAGTACTTGCAAACACCAGATCAGAAGTATCTGAGCTTAGGGATCCATTTCTCTTTATTGACAAGGAAAAACACCTGTTTCAAATAGCTTATATTCAAACACTGATAAGACCTTGAGCCCGATCCCCATTTTTTTAAGAAAACCATGAGATAGATGCACTTCACATTCACCATCATCTCCTCTCTCACCAGCCTGCTGTGGGCAACACTGGGCTTGAGAGACAGGGACTCGGGCTGGAGAGTAGGGGAAAAGCACAAACCACATTTGCTGCAGCTCAGTAGGGTAAGCAATGCTGCTGCTGTTTGGGAAAGCCCAAGCTAACAGAGGAAGATGAGGAGTAATAGTCACATTGATTTCCTCCCTTCTGGCAGGCTGTTTTGTCAAAGACAATGATCAAGACACTGATTCCAAAGAACAGTGGACCATAACTTCACTATGCAAAGCCATCACAGTCCATTTTCCTCTGGTGATGCAAAAACATCTCCCAGTTAATGCCTATACTTCCTGACACAGCACCCTTACCATTTTGTTAACGTGTGGGAGGCAACATTTGTACCTGTAACAAGAGTGGTGCAGTGAATTTTCACTTCTGAAAACATCGTCTTAAGAAGAAGTCTTTCCTTGCTAACAGGAAGCCAAAGTGATAATGAAATTCACTTCCTTACCTTGGGGACTACAAGGGAGAGGGGCACATCGCTCTGTTCCATGGTCTGCTTTTTAGCAGCTGGCTCTTCATCATCTATGGGTGCAGAGGGCGACGTGCACTGGAGGGAGCTGCGTTTCTGGCAGGCAGCTGGAGGTACGGCCGCCTGAGCTTCTGCACTCCTGCTTCCCACCTCTCCTGTGGTGGGCAGGGTCTCCCTCAAGTTAGTTTCCTGAAGACCGCCACACAACATAAAAAGGGATGAAGATGGGAAGCACAGGAAGGGTTGGCTGGGGAGCAGGGTAGGTTTTCCATTTTCTGTTTTGCAGGCTGCTGGCGTGGAAGGATGTAGAGCTCGGCTGCTGACCCCATTTAGCAGCGAGAGGTTTGGCACATCTGCCTGAACCACAGGGAAAACTGCCTGAGGCAAAGGGTTAACACAAAAATCAGAGTCCCCAGGAAGCGGAAGAAGGGATGGAGGTGAAGTTGTGCTTGGGTTCCTTACTGAATTTAATACCGTTTCTGTGGCACAAGCTTTATTCCTAAAGAAAAGTAATGAAAAGAGGAAAAATATTTAGTCCAAAACTAACCCCCTATTTTATCCTTAGAAGCAAATAGGTACATTGTTGAACATCAATATGGAAAAATCCCCCCCTGCTCACTACTTTTAAACAGTTTACAAGGAGGGACACTTTTTATTATTTCTAATTACAAAGAAACAGATGTATCAGGTTTTTGGCAGAAAAATAATGCTTACAGCTGCACTTAACTAGAGCCAATCATGCACAAACAGCTTCAGATTAGGATAGGTGTAGAGAAGAGCCACTGATATGACAGAGATGCTCTTCCCTGGAGCCCTGATTTGCTTAGCCAACAGGTCAAAGGAGGCAGGCATGACCTACACAACCACACGTGAGATGAAGAACTACTGAATCTAAAGGACAACAGCGTTAGAAATACACACAGTACAAGTTGCCCATTAAAAAAACAGCAAGCCACGCTAAGGCCTATCAGCATCGAAATAATGAGACTCTCTGGCAATTTTCTACCTCAGTCCCATCAATGGAATCTAGCCCTGAACTAAACATAACAAGCACGAAGCTGAAACTGGACAGGAGTTAAGACCAACCTACCTAGTATCTTCCTCTATTTTCTGCCTGCAGACAGCTGCTAGATTTATCATTTTGGAGCAATATTCATCTGAATTCACAACACAGGCTGAAAGAAAAAGGAGCATTCAATTAATAACAGGTAGGTTTACCAAGTATATTTTGATACAGGCCATATAAAATAACTGATATAATTTTTCCATCCTGGCACATTTTTATAACATCCACTAATCACCTAGAGCCAGAACCTGCAAGACACTCAGAACTCTCAGTCCTACCAGAGAGGTGCTCGACATCATCATTTCCTGTAACAGGGAACAGTGAAAAGCCCTGTAATTGCTTTATCTGTTTTAACAGCTATCCATTAGATTGTTACAGTAAATTCCACTATATTAGGAACCATAAAATAAACCAAGCTTTTGTGGCTAAAGAATCTTTATCTGTACCAAATTTTAACAGAAGAAAACTGTAATATAGTTGCAGCCAGCTGAGAACAGAAACATTTCAAGCCAGTATGGCCCAGATTCATCTCATCTAACTTTAGGCACTTGAATGGAGGGTCCAAGTCAGAAGTCTCATCACATGGACAATAGAAATATAGGCACCTCCCACGGGTAATTTTTATATATAATATAAATTTATTAGGCTGCTTCACCCAGTCAAGTGCCTTAAATTGGTGGGCCCACATTTGGGCAGATCCAGTGGGATACAAAAGAACACGTTTCCTTATTATTTACCTTGCCTCTCTTGACGTGGGCTGTTGGGCTCAGAACTGACCTTCCTTTTGGTCCCTTCACAAGGCTGTGTGCCGTTAAATGAAGCGTGACGTGTAAACCTTTGTTTTCCAGTAGCACAGCTCTGATACGGGGCACAGGCTCCCCTCTGCGTCCGTGGCAGAGGATCAGATGTTGGGCTATGCCCTCTCAGCTCATCTGTAGGAACATCATTTTGTACATCGGTCCTTCAGGGAACACAGCTCATCCTTTAGGCTTCTGCCACGTTAGCAAACTTGGCCACAGGAGAAGAGGTAACCTCTACAACATCCCAAACCCCCCAACACTGAAGCCGACCTGAGCTTGGTAAGCACTGACAGACAAAATAAGGGCTTCCCTCCTTTCCATTCCATGGCAGCAGTAGCTGCAGTCTCGTGTGTATAGCCCAGAGAAGAAAGGGTGCTACAACGGCATTAACACTATCTTTCAGTTTTACTTGGTCCTGGCACTGGCCTGACCCAAATACATTAACAAAGGTCTTTCCTTTGCTCTGTCTTCTAGCCAAGAATCAGAAGGCTAGAGATGCTCTGGCCCACTGCCTCCTTCTTTGCAGACAACTCTTTTGTACGTGGGGACATGTGCAAAATATTTGCAGAGCAAGTATGTTTGCATGCACAAACTTTTACTGTCTAGCTATGACAGGATTACAGAGATTTTGCAACTCAGAAAAGCTATGGGTTTGGAGCTGTAGGATTTGGAGACGTAGATATTGTCTGCCATTGCTTTACAATTCATACAGTTATTCATAAAATTATGTAATTTGGTGTAAAAATACTGGCAAAACACAGTATCCTTCAACATCCCTTGACAGCTCCAGCGCTTGAGCATAAAGTCTAACACGGGCAAATGTTGAGCTGGCCAGCAGTTAATAGTCACAGGGTGGACAACAAATGCCAAGCCACTCTACACATGGAAAACAAACTATTGCCACTTGGGAAGGGATTGTCAAAACAAAAAGGCAGGAGATGTGAGCTACACAACTTACCAGTCTTTCCAGGGAATTCCACAGGCCCGATCCACTTGAAGGCCGGTTTGCGCCCTCGTTCTTCCGTGACATGAACTTTCTTGATCAAGCCTAGGCTGGTGAGAACATTGGCGATATCATACAGTCTTCGTACCTTTGCTAACAAGAAAGGGCAGAAACAGTCAAGACAGTCCCATTTACAATGTACAGTACATATTTACATGGTAATTTCATTCCAGAATATGAGATTTCATAGGTAAGGTGGGTAAAATCAAATTGGGATGGAGTTAAGCTACCTCCTATGAAGCCTGCCATGCCATCTCCCACCTGCTTGTTGCTGCTTCTTCGTATCTCAGCTGCTCATCTGTCTTAGCTGCTCAGGTTTAAGCTCATCTCCCTCATTTTGATGGAAATGGGTTACTGAGTGATTACATCAACAGCTTGCCCAGAAAAGGCAGCTACCCCTTTATGTGGGGTAAAGACAAGCACTCAGGGAAAAGAGGCACATGAGTACGCAGCTGATCGCAAGAGGACATATATTTATCACCTTAAAAATGTAACACTCTTAGAAAAATCTCTGTGACTCCAATAAATAACATGTTTGAGCTGAATATGATACCCACAGGTCATCCAGCTAAACTTCTCACATCCCTCCCAGTATTTGGGGCAGAACTTTAAGACTGAAGTGCAAGTTCTTTATTTTAAACGTACTTTAAAAGGTAAAAGAAAAGTCTTTATTTTAGAATAATTGTTTACTAATGCTGAGTTTTTCCATGTTGTCCAAGTACTACTCTCCACCAACTGGAAAGCAAACTGTGCCATCCAGCTCTGAAAGATTTCTGGATTGAAAAGGAGAAGTAATACATTTCTGCATAAAAGAAAAAGAGTTCCATAAAATTAAACGACGTTTCATTTCAATAAGTTCTGAATCATCATTCAGAACAGTACAGGAAACAGGGTTAAAGTATGAAAAAAATTCTAACAAAAAAGAAAAAAATTTCTTCATTCTGAAGCTAAAACTTGGAGATTATTACCAAATTGTCTCTTCCCCACCCCAAGCTCTGTTTTCATTAACTGGCATTTGCAATTAAAAACCCAGACCGTATTTCAGCAAAACATTCCTGACCTGCTCTTGCCATTACCTGCTGGAGTCATTCCAAACATGCCCCCATTTTCTCTACTCACTGACTGATTTATTGGTCTCTCAACGGCCAGCTTACTTTTAAATTTGCTGTGGTCCACTGTGTCCTGGGTTTCTTCTATCAGTATCTTTGCTGCGATGTCCAGAGTGACTATCTTGGTCTTGGAGACAAGGAACAGCATGACAAACTTTTGGCTCATAATCCGCAACGACTTGTCCTTTCTGCTGTTTGCAGATGCTGTATTACAAATAATACCCAAGCCTCTTAGCATATGTCATCCATCACAGCCAGAAAACTAACAAGTAGGTTTTTCACACACAAAAGGGGTAAAGCATTTCCTTGTCAGGAAGCAGAAATCTTTCGAAAGGCAGCAAATAACTGAATAATGCAGACAGAAGTCTCTCTTCAAAAGGCAATAAAAATGAAAGCTTGCAGAAATAGCTCTTAGGAAGTCAGAATCCAAAGCTGATTCTATGTTTTGTTACACAGTTTTGTGCCACTTTAATTTTGTGACCCCAATGGACTTTGCAACTTAAATATTATGTATTATATGGGCAGCATGCAAACAGTGGACAAAGGGAAGATGGCACCTTCTGTCAGGATAAAGCATTTACTATCAGGTACACATGGGGAAAGACGAACTGGAGTGTCTGGCAGAAGTTCCTGCCAGTCTGGAGGACAGAGGGAAAGTCCGTCCTGAAACCCATGCTAGGGACAGGATAGAAGGAAGAATTCTGTCACCCTCACAGTGAATTCAGCACCTTTTTGCAAAGAATAATTTTTTATCATTTAATTTAAAAGCAAAGCAAGGGAAAAATTCACATAATACACTAGAGAAAGAGAATTGTGCCTGTGTGTAACATCACACACATTAGTTATCTTACCAGAAGTGCAATCTGCTTCTGAAAAGTCCAGTAATGATCTGTCTTGAGCATCTGGAAGAGTTTCCTTTTTCCGTTCTCCAAATTTGTACTCCAAGTCCTGCTCCTTCTGCTGGAAGAAGGTCATTAGCTCTCCATACTGCAGCTCGCCTGCTTCCTGAAGTGTTTGCAGAGTCTGACTCAGGTTGTGCCGGCCATGCCAACAGTACTGGTTCTTGGCCACACGGCTAACCAAGTGCAATGACTCCAGGACGTTCACTATATCGTAAATTCGTCTTCGCTCAACTCCTGTTTTAAGGTGGGGGGGGGGGAATAAAAAAGACATAGATGCTCATCTAGTTTTAATGTGCTCTTTAGCAGAAGCAAAACAGAGAACAGACTGTTCTCTGAATGTTCACAATACATTTTTCACTGTTTCACCTGGACACATTACATTAGATCCATTCAAGTTTGCACAATTAAGAATTCACTTATGTATGGCCAGCCCCGTGGTATGATGTTCATTATCTATTTTGATAACTGCCGGCCCAGCCACGCCTTCAGCTCAAAGCATATGCACTGTGTTTAGAAGAACTGATTGCAGTCTGCCCAGTCCCACTCACTCAGACCTATCCAGACAGCCCTGAGGCCCTTCTTGTCAGAGAGCTTTGGAGCAAGGAAAGGGTCCGAGCCTGGCACTGCCACAGGGCAGATATAAAAGCCCACTCCTACAGGCACCAGTGGGAATGTGGTCCTCCACTTGTATTTCCAATGGCATCACTACTTGCTAAGCACGTACCAAGCAAAGGAGCATCAAGGCTTCACAAGGTGCAAAGTGGTGGAGAATGAGACCCACTGCTCCCAAATGTAGCAGAAAGAAGTCCTCAGTGCTGGCTGGGTCTGCACCACCAGGAAGTCTATGAAATATATCCAACTTGGGTTCAGCCTGACTGAGGGGACTGAATATGAACAGGTTGGTGGTTCTGCTCACTGTCCCGAGTACGTGAGTCCAGCACTGCTTGAAGCGTGGCTGTTATATATAACACAGTGCACCAGCATATAGCTGGTGGCATCACCTGCACCAGATATCCCACAACGGTTAACACAAG
Organism: Calidris pugnax; assembly: GCF_001431845.1. Classification (NCBI taxonomy): domain Eukaryota; kingdom Metazoa; phylum Chordata; class Aves; order Charadriiformes; family Scolopacidae; genus Calidris; species Calidris pugnax. The sequence continues at coordinate 17,942,276 of NW_015094506.1, read as the reverse complement.
CTGAGCAGAGCAAGTGCTAGCCAAGGGGAAAGGTTTTGAAAGACTTCCCTGCGGAAGGCAAAGCCTTGATGTATCTGTTTACCCATCTGGATAATAGTTACCAGCCTCAAGCAGATATTAAGATAAAAAATTCATGAGTATTTCCAAGCGTGTGGAGATCTTGGAGTGAAACATACTCCCGGAAAACAAGAATGCTACACATATCCTGGTGTCTGTCAGGTACCAACAGCACAGCCCCCTTCATGGTCTTTCCATAGGTCTTCAGTGAACAAAGCAACATACATTTGTAGCAAAAGCTGTCTTACAACCATCATTTGTTACACAGAGAGCAGCAACATCAGCAGTGACTAATTTTGTGGTCCCTGAAGCAAGTGGATACAGTCAAGGAAAAGCAAGGAAGTGGAAACCCAAGGGAGAAGAACAAGCACAGCCCCTTCTAGGATCCCGACAGAAAGCTTTAAAACAAAGTTTCTAGTATTTAGGAAAGCTCAGTAACCCCACTCCCAATACAAAATAAAGTACTACTCCTGTTCAGCTGTACAAAGCTGGAGCACAAGCATCTCATGCAAACACAGAATGGAGTAACTGCAAGATCTAAAAGAACAATTTGTTTTAAAAGTAATTTATTTAACTGTTTACTTCGTCTGAATTCTCTCCTATTTCCACGTCCCATTATAAAGGCCAATAAGTAAGTATTTCAAGAACTTTCTTAGCAGAGTCCCAGAGGACATCACTCTTCTTTTCCCTTTCTTCCCCAGACACATTTCATTTTTGCTACCTCTTTTCTGTTAAATACCTGAGTTCTAAATGTGGATACAATATTTATTTAGTTTAAGTCCAATTACGTAGAGCCCCTTCCTAGCTGACAGACAACCTCTCCAAGGACCTGGACCTTTTTGGTTTTGGTGTGATCTGGCTGAGTGCTCTCTCCCAAGTTTTATTACTTCTCTCAAATATGTCATTAATATTTTATCTAAGACCAAACCTAACAGCAGACCCAGCAAATAGGCTACTCGGTACCTTCTTGCCACCTCAATACAACACATTTTCTCATTCTACTCTTGCAGGTCTCCTGGTAAACTCCCCTCACAAGACAATATTTAAAGCTAAGATAACCTTGATGAACCATGAGATCTTGGAAGCTACAATGTCAGGCACATCACTGAAGTCAGGCAACTGATTTCCTACACCTACTAGTCTGCAATTGTTTCCCCAAATGTTCCATTTTGACAAAATTTGTTGTTTATAAGTCCTCCTGCAGAGGGTTTGTAAGTCCTAACTCCTTCAGTGTTCAGCCAACTGAAAATTTAAGAAAGCAACAGAGTTGGTAAACAGCTAGAAGATAGATCTGTCTAGCAAAAAGTACTGTCAGAAAACAGATTTCAAAATGGTAGCATTTTCAAGCAGTAAAGACACTTAGGAACATTAGGCATTTCTAACTCTTGATTAGTAAGATTAGAAGAGCATTCAGATCCAGAGAAAGGCAGACCTTGGACATACTCTGTAAGAAGGTTGATATTTTCAAGGCCCTTCTGTTGAGTCGCCCCAGGTGATCAGTTACCCCATTTCTGCAAGCATACATACCAAGAATTGAAGCCACTTCATCCAAAGAAATAGTAGTTTTTTCTGTTGACAACGGATAACTTGGATAGCGAGCTAGAAACTTTTGGCACAAGAGTCCTAAGCTTTTCTGTTTTCTGCTGGGCCTCTGCTTTTCAAATTCATCAACCGTGCTGTCGTCTATCATATCATACTGTTAAAAAATAAATGTTAACCCTTTAGTGCAGAGCTTCAGAAGCAAGGCATAGCCAAGCGAGGCATATTTCAAATGTTAGCTATATTTAAGCTTGGACTTTCTAATAAGGAAAAAACCCTGGTCTCCTTGCAAGCACAGAGCACTTGGGTGACACATTTTTGCTTGCAAGCTCTTTTTAATTCACCACATAAGGTATCTACAGAAAAACTCTTATCTGCGAGATCATACAATAATGGTTCTGCATAAGGAAACAAAACAATAAGACCAAACACCTGATACGAGCAGATAGTAAGATCCTACTTGGAAGGAATGTTCCTTTTTGAGAGGAGGAGGAATATTCTCTCAAACACCAGAAAATAGACAAGCCATTAAAAAGTTCCTGCATAATCTCTTTCATGAGATTTTACTGCCCTTTACAGTGCCTCTGTAACTTTAAAAAAATGGGGGCTAGGGGAGGCATGGTGCTAAGAGACTATAAAAGGCACCAACCAGTCTCTGAACCTTAAACTTGGTTGGGCTGTTAAGTTAACCCAAGGGTGGCCTGAATACGGTCTTTCTATCCCTGCAGGGGAAAAAAAACAAACAAAACAACAAACCGTGACGGCAAGAATGTATGAAAAGGTATGTTTATTGATTACAAAATTAGAATGATGGAGAATTTTTCTGCACTGGCAACTTTGTGGTTTTGCTTCCATGTCAAAAAACCAAAAAGGAACACCAAAATGATCTCACCCTCTCGCAAAAAAAAACAACCCTAAGAGTGGTGGCAGCTGTTGGAACCCATGTTTCCTTGCTTTTGAGATATTTAACTGTCCTTTGTTGGCTGTGACTACATGGCCTTGTAGCTCTGATTGAATTATTTCAGTTTTATCTCGTATTCTTACAGTAACACTTTTACATCTTTTGTAATTCATCTTTCTGTGAAGAGAAAATTATTAAGCGTAAGTTTTATAACTAGAAAATATTTGAACTCTTTATGGTAGCCACCTCAAAAATGCTATATTTTAGCAGGCTTGGAATGCTAATGAACTAACCTTTAACATTGACTGTTTTCTACTTACTGGAGGCTATGTTAGGAATTCTGTTTAGAGAACTGTTTTCTCCTTTATGACTATCTAAACTGGAGAATTCTCCAGACTGCCACCACTGCAGATGCTGTAATATATACAATTGTAGAGTTATCTGTACTTATCAAATGATGCCTCTCAGTTGGAGAGCCGCAGAACTATCCGCTTCTCAGTAAAATCACTAATTAAGGATATTCTACAAGAAATAATCCAGCAGAGGGAAAGCGGTGGTTGGAATGAAAAAAAAGAAAAGGCCTGGATGAAGGAAAGTGTAATGATGCTTATTACAGCCTGATGTCATCCTCTCCATGGCCAGGCTCCCTAAAGTGAGGACAGGGATCAGCCTCCACTTTGCCTAAGTCTTGGCAAGTAAAAATCTTCCTAATGCTTTACCATGCTGTCTGACTACTGGTTTGGGGGCTGGGATGGAAAGGGGGAAAAAGGTTTCAACTGAGCACTCTGTGGGGCTGTTGTGGACAAGGTATAAGATTTCAAAAGTATACTGAAAAATATGCCCTCTCGCTGTCAAATAGCTTTTGAAAATGCTGCCCATCTGTTTAAGAATGATCTGGCAATTTTCTTTCTAATGTGGTTCAGAAAATAGTGTCAGAAATTGGGGAAAATGACACATTTGAGCTCTACTTCCTTCACTGTCCTTTTGAGTAATATTCAGGCTCTTGAGGGGTCTCGGGTCAGTTACAAGTAAGAGAGTTACTTTTAGTCTTTGAAAGTCCTACTGTTCAGCCAGTGCTGTGTAGGCAACTACCCTTGGGGATGTTTTACAGCTCTGCAGTTTCCCACAGGGAGCAAAGGACCAGTTGGAAGAAAACTGAGGCACAATTTAAACAAGGTCTGAGTCCTAATTGAACATAAGGTAATTGTTGTCCGAGTCTCACCTGTAATGAATCAGGTGTGTCACTCTGCTCACTGTTTTCTATGGGTCTGAAGAGCTCCTTCTTCTTCTCCCTGTCCCTCATGTCAGGGCTAGCAGCACTAACAAGAATCTTCAGGTTAGCAGTGGGCGTCCAGGGATCAGGCTGAGGTCTGTCAGTGAGCTTAACAGGTGTAATTGGATTTCTTTCCGGGGTGCAGCCTTTTTGCTTTGATAAATCAACTGGCTCATTCTTAATGGGAGTCTTTGGGGCCATCCTGGATCGATCAAATATGTTTTCCTATTAAAAACAAAAAGGTCTTTAGACACAACAGGAAAGAAAACAGTTCAACAATCAATTTAATTGTTCTTATGAAGGTAATTTTAGTGACTCATGCCTTGGTACTCATAGCTATATTTAGCACAATTTTTCTGCCTTTGCTGGAAGCGATAAATTATTCTACATGGTGGTGTACTGGAAAGAGTGTATAGGAGGTACTGCCCTGAATTACAGAACCTGAGGTCAACCAGTCCAACCTGTGGCCACTCAGGCTTTGAAACTGACTGTTATTACAAGACAGCACTGCCCAATGAACATAAATCATCAAACTGGATCGAAACTGAAATAATGCATTGGTCACATTACACTTAACAAGACAACACAGTGTTCTGCTTGAAAGGCCCCCAATGAAAAGCCATGCAGGGGATGCAGCTCAGACTGTCATAAAATGTCAAACTAAAGTGGATGTAACTTCATGTGCCCATGAAGCAAGCTTTGCATCTGCACTATCTGCTGCCCAAAACTACCGAGAAAATCTCCATACTTGTATTCCCTGAACACAGCTAAGAGCTGCCAGAAGGAAAATCAGCTGATTTTTATCATTCTTTGAATGAAGCTCAACTCCCTTCAGTCCCTAGCTGCAATCAAACTTTTTTCATATTTCATCTTTGTGTCCAATTTTACCTCTTCCTCTTAGTGCAAGAACTATCACTACAGATCAGTGATAGAAGATGATCACTACAGATCAACTAACATCAAGGGACCGACTGAAGAAAGCATCAATGATATCCTTGCGCAGAGATCCCTTTTTGAGCAACAAGGCATCCTGCTTCACCCTAGCTTGTTAGTGCAAATACTTCATGAAAACTAAAGGAATGAAGCAGACAGGATGTCATACTGGCTTTCTTTCTGGGATATCAAAACCTGAGGCCCAGGTATCCTAGACCTGGCACGGAGACCTGGACTTCCAAAAATGCTCATGCAGAAAGTTGTTTCTTTTTGCCCAGGGAGATCAATGTTCTGTTCTTAGATAGTCCAGCTATCATTTGACTCTCCTTACTCCCCTACAAACAGGACCCTGTTTTCTTGGAGTTCTAGCTAATATTGCTCAGTGGTTTCTAGATTTAGTCACTTGAAATGACTACATACACCTTAAGTGAAGTGAGAAAGTGAAGCAGACACTACAATCAGAAAGCTAGCAGAGCTTATAACTTGCTGGAATTGGGACTGAAGCCCTTGGAACCACAGGAAACTGCTTTCAAACTACAAATCAGGCTTGAAGTCATTTGCTCTTTGGTCTAGCTGTGGCTTTTTTGATGTTGGTCTCAAACTGAGCAAGTCTTCATGCTCAGACTAAGATTACCACTTCATTTTTATTTTTTTTTTAATTACTTTTAAAAATCTAACATTGCAACTTTGACGCTGGATATTGCTATGTATTTTGTGCTGCAAGAAGTCCAATTCTGAAGTGGAATACAGCCTGAAAGAAAATGTTAAGTTACCATTGGTTTTCTGTAGGAACTTTCCCAAGTTAATTTTGCCTTTTACTTGGAGCAATTCAGCTATCACTAGCTGATATAGATATTTAAATAGGTGATTCCAAATATCACCTTATCAGGTACAGTCTAGCTAGAAAGCAGAAAGAAGTAATAACTGAAGCTGGATTTTACTAGGAGCACTTCTGTAGCATTCAAACTGGAAATTAATTTGGCACATCAAAAGCATTGTACTCTGAACACTGATGAACACTTCTGCATATGTCCACCTATGAATTGCCCAAAAGGATGTAATGAATATATTTCCTTTTAGAATTAACAGTTAGTCAGTTGTAACTTACTACACAGTGATAAATAGGGGTCAATTTAGAGGCCATGATACTTCTTGGAATATATGTTCACATACTGTTGGCACTCAATACATTCTTGCAATTTCACATTTGGCAGTGAATCAACACTTAATCTGTAATGGAGAAAGTCTACCTTCCCCTCAAGTTCCTGTTCACTATGACTGGTACCAACGGAACTGCAGTGAGGGCAGCTGAAGCAACCTGCTGTTCCACTACCTCAAATTTTCATGTTTGTGCAAATATCACAATGAAAAATGTAGTTGCGCTACACGAGATGTACACATCTGCTATCAACTTTCCAGATCTTTATTTTTGATATGTCATAATTGCCTACTAAGGTAAGAAATGCTTTTACACCCTCTCCTTTTTTCTTTTTTTTTCCCAATAGCTGCAATGCTCCTGGCTGAATTGTACAAAATTGCAAGGGCAGCTGGTAGAAGTGTGAGATTCACCTTGATCCAAGCAGAGATGGCTTACAAATACAAGAGAACGGGAAAGGCTGGCTTAACGAACTCAGTATACAAGCAGGAATTGAAACAAATATCTGAGATAACAGGAGCTCAGTCTGACAAGAACTACGTGATCTTTGGAGGACTCAGACTGACCATGGACAGCAGGTCATGAATCAGGTCTAGTTCAGGAGACGTTTCTGAGCAAGATATGACTGAGATTAGATGTCCCGTTTCCTGGCTGGTGGGGCAGGAGAGGAATGATGAGCTTGTTCTTTGCTGAGTGGCACTGCATAGCCACCCTATGGATACAGGCATACTTCTCCAGGCCAGCAGGCCAGCATAGCAGACATGTGCATCAGCACGGTCCAACTGCTGCTAAGTAACCGGACCATACCATTCCCATGTCACGTCGGGTCTGGTGTTGGTTAACTTTTGAACGGTGAGCCTACACACAAGTCTCCTCTACCTTACCCAATGGTAGCCACTGGGATGCTTGAGATTGCCTAACGAGTTTTCCTTATTGAATGAAAGCTAAAAACCTGTTTCCCTGAGAATAATGCCAGAGTGTAATGACTTCACTTACTGACAGCAGTGGCCTCACTCACGGTCGCTTCACTGGATTGTCTTTTTACCTTAGTGGTAGCACCGGACACCCCTGTGCTCCGAGAGCCACCAGGTAAGACGCAGCCTCACGGACCACCAGGGCAGGACGGACCAGGCGCGCGGGTCCCACGGGCGGCACACCGAATGCTGCCGCGGGGACCGAGCGGGACACCACCCGGGGGCACGCGTTCGGCCCGACCCACCCCCAAGCCCCCGGGTCGGGAGCTCTGCACCCCCGGCCACCCCCACTCCCCGGCCCCGGGCCGCCCCAACGCTCCGCACCGAGAGTAAGGCGCGAGGGGACCCCTCACCCGTCCCGCCGCCCCCGCTCACCTTCTGGGCCGCCTCGGCGCGGCCCCGCCGCCCCGGCCGGGCGCTGGCCAGGTCCCGCAGCGCCAGGACGCTCACCTCCATCTGCAAAGCCAGAAGGCGATTTGAGCCCGGCCCTTAAGAGGAGCCGTTCCCGGCCCCAGCGGGACGCGAGAGCAGCGCGGCAGCTCGGGGCTACCCTCCCCAGCCGGCCAATCAGGGCCTGCCCGCCGGGGAGCCCCGGCCGAGCGGCCGGCCAATCAGCGGACGGGCAGGCGGCGCGCGGCAAGCAGGGCTCCCGCCCGCGCGGGCCCGCTTCGCTCCTTTTCTGCGCGCGGGCGCCGCCGGCCCTTCCCTCCCCTCCCGCCCTCAGCTCCCGCCGCCGGGCCGCCAGCGCGAGGCGGGCCGTTGGCGGGCGGGAAAGGGCCGCCTCAGGGCGAGCGGGGCCGGGCAGGTGGGGCTGCCCCCCGCCAGCTCCCGCTGTCCCCGCCGGGGGGGAGCGAGCCTCTCCCGGGCCGCTGTAGGGCCGAGTCTGGTGCTGAGGGGCTGATTCCTGACGGGAAAGAGGGTTCGGGGAGTTGGGGGGGTCGGAACGACGGGGACCATCTTGCCCGGCGCCGTCTGGATCACGCCTTCAGTCTCTGAGGGGGGGAGGAAGGGGCTGAGGCGGGTGCAGCCGCTGTCCCTCGGCCGCCGGCCCGCGGAAAACGGCGTCAGCTCGGGTGGAGAGCGGCAGCCCGGGCGGCGGGGGGCTGTGGCGGCTCCCCGCTGAGTGGCTGGGGTGCTGCTGCTGCTCCTCCCGGGGTGCTCGGTGCGGGCCGGGGGGGCCCGGGCAGGCAGCCTGCGGCACAGCCCTGGGCATCCCGGGCGGGGGGGGATTCTTCACCCCTGAAACGGGTCGGCTGCCAGGAGGATAAAGCGGGCAGAGGCTTTGGGGAGCAGTCGGGACACAGGAGAACTTTTTACCAGCCCTTGGTCAGCCTGCTCCATGGCTGCCCCCGTGCCGAGATTAGGGAAGGATGGAAGAAGAGCCCTGTCCAAAGTTAACACGCCAAGCGCGGGCAGCCCGTGGAGCTGTGCAGGGATGAATTGTCAGTTGGTCCTGTTTTGACTGTGGAGACGCAATGTTATGAAAAAAATGAGAGAATAATTGTCAAAATAATAGCAGAATTCCTTCAAGCTTGAAAGTGAGTGCTCTAAGCTTGAGACCCATTCTGGAGAAATTTCCTCTATGCGGTATAATTAATTTTGCTTTTTTAATTGAGTTTGTACTTAAGGTTGGGGTTTTTTTGTTATGCTAATGACAGACATGCTGCTGCATTATTCCTGTCTTGTTTTGTCATAGGAGGATTTCCTTCTCAAATCACTCATGGGTTAGTAATGAGTCGTCACAGAAGAAAAACTCCAGTACGCAGTTCTGATAACTTATACAAGTACGCATTTTTTTATTTTTGAGGAACAGAAAAATTCATTTTTTTTTTCAATAGGAATGTAGATAACAGAGATATTAAGTCTCTTGTGTTAACTTTAATTTATTTGTTTTTAACCTACTCTAATATTTTCAGCAAGCTCCAGTTTGTTCAAGAGAATGAAATACAAACTTCCAGAGAACTTCTTTTTAATTAAAAAGAAAAAAAACCCTTTACGCTGTTCTTGTAAGCCTTGGTCTTTTTTATTGTCTAGAGGAAAATTAATTCCATAATTGCAAATTGCGTGTCTCAGTATGTATTGGATCCATAGCAGTTATTTATGGAAAGAAACATTTCTAATTAATAAAATATTACTATTTCTCTCACTCACAGGAAGTCTGAAAACAGACTCATGAGAATCGTAAGAGATGCAGAGTCATGGAAAATCTAAACAAGAATCTCACGTTGCAGACTGACATGCTCAGGCATGAACTCCAGGCCAAGGTAAAGACATTGAGAAGAGAGTTTAGCAGCTGAGAACCTGCTTTTGTGCTGCACACTCAGTGATATCAAATCGCCTTCTGGCCCCTTCAGTTGTCTACTTAAACACAAATTACTTAGAAAATTAATTATCAGACCTTTGTTTTAGATCTGTCACAGGAAATTGTGTATCTGTTGCCAATTAATAACATCTATGATAAGGTATTACATGCTGTGAAAGTTTAATAGATCTAACTGCGTTTGCAGCTCTAGTACAGAGACTTTCTGGTTAAGAGCTTAATGGTGGTCAGGACCTGACTATTTGAGTCACTTGCTAAAATACTGTGACATGTGCCTGGAGAAGGTCATTTGATCATTGCAACGGTTGCTTCTGGCCTTAGAAATCTGGTCGTTTATAAGCAGTTAAGCAGAATATCTGTAGGTTGGCATGACACCTGGGAGGCATAAGTCCAGATACTTGTCAACATCACCTACAGGCTATGCAGGCAATGTGGCACACCTATTCGGGATGTTTCTGAGTTGTAATACCATCGTTCTGCTGCTGGTTACTTGATGCTCAGGGCTTGTGACTTTTCTTACTTTAGGTTAAGGATGGCTCTGAATATAAATTGCCGTTACTACTAACGCTCTCTATGAGTCATCAAGGGAGAACTAATTTGGATCAAGTTTGACACCTTCATTTAATTTTGCTGACGTTTCACAATGCACAGTATTCTTGGCAGCCGAACTGCTGGCTGCTTGAAGGAAGCTGGCTGAAATTATGTAATAGCTGTGTTCTGGAAAGCCCACGGTCTGTTGAAGATGAGACGAGTGAGTCAGATCTCTGACAGGCTGGAAGCCCAGCCTGTTTGCCAGGTGAAATTCAGCCCTGGAAGGTGTGGTGGGGTCCAGCATGTGGATGAGAAGCAGAAAAAAAAACGGGTCAGAGGGAGAGAGGGGGCGCTCCTGTACTTAATGGGGGTGCTAGGGCCCGCTTTGGTGCTGGGTATGATAAGGGCTATGAGTTGTGTGTATAGATCAAGGTGGGAGAAGTGAGACGTAGCACCAGATGGGCAGCTGTGGGAGCTTCGGTGGGTGTGAAGGGACACTGGGTGCTGGTTTAGTCTGAGGAAATGATGTCTATTTCATGGGAGGTATTGGCAGTGATTTGGATACGGTAATTACTCTTCTGTAATATGGAAATGAGAATGTTCAGAATTAACGTATTAAGCTGTTACCTGATGTGAGGAACATATATAACATAAAATACACTGTTTTATTAATCAATGCTAATCTTTTCCCTAAGATCAATACATATTTAAGTATTGTAACGCATTTAGTAAGCCTATTCTTTGTTCAGTGAAATAAACATCCAAATCTCCTCTGATAATGAAATGTAAACCTTAACTGGTTAACATGTTGAGTTAATCAGAACAAAACTATAACACCGCATTTCCTTTCCTGGCCGTAGCAGCTGAAAGAAACTTGCTGATTATCAGATAAGATGAGTTATTGCAGCCATACACACATATATCATAATATGCTCCAAGATGATTTTATATCAGGTGATCAACTAGCAGGAAAGAGTTAACAGACTATTAAATTGAAGTACAAGTGCCTGTTCTTGAGTGCTTTTATTATATGACTGTTACTGGACCAAAAACACCTGTCTGATTATTTACAATTTTGTATCAATGATACATGGACTAGTATATATTTTTCTATTTAATGTGAATATCATTAAGAATTAAATGTTCCCATTTATTTCCTCTCATGTGTTTCCAGACTTGAAAATACAGTATTTCATGCAAGCAGTGGTGAAGGTGCCAATTCTATGTGCTATAAAGCCAATGCCTTTGGCAGAGGAGATGGATACAAACAAATCATATCCACGTATCCAACAGTAGTCTGTCACAGAATAGGAAATAGTTTTGAAGACATCAGTACTTTTAAACCTGTATGACTTCTTGTAATGCAAAAAATATGATGGGTCAAAGACCTAGTAGTTCATATCTCCTCTTCCCATCTGCCTTTTCCTATGAGATCAGTTATGCTGGAAAATTATATTTCTCTGTTTTGGCTGATATTTGAAAGTTCAGCTCAAAAGTTCAGCTATGAGTGAGGAAGAGACAGATCCCGGCACAGATCAGATTATGAGGCTTTGTTTCCATTAAAAGCCAGACTGAGTCACCCAATTGCTGAGTCATCAGGGAATCTGTGGGCACCAGTGCTCCCACCAGTGAAGGCAGTGGCATGCCTGGTGTCTTTTGCTGATTCTTTCCCAAACTGTCACTGGCTTAGGTGTCATCTCCTCCCTGGGGCAGCTTGGAAGTTCCCACCTTTATGTGACCTGAGGCTACCTTGAGCTAGGCATGTTCCGCACCAGCATGGGAAGTAGATGTGACCATTAGACATTCATGAACAGCCAGAAGAGGTTGCATTACAAGTGATCCTATGGACATTTGGCATTAGTAGCAGTGGCTAAAATACACAAGCAGGGCTGGGAGTGGGACCTGGACCCAGCAATGCCCTTCTCTCACCATGCTGTGGGGTTGCATGCTTTTGAAGTTTTTATTTGCTGTGATAGAGAGCCCTAACTCTGAGAGGAGGGACAGAGAGGGGCCACAAGTAGACCACAGCTGGGTGGCTCACAGAAATGACAGTTGAGATATGCACATTTGAAATCATCCCTGTAGTGGAAGGCATTGAATGAGTCTCCCTTTTTTCTGAGTGCTCTGCTTAACTGCTCTCTCAGTATCATTGCCTTGTCCCTTGGCTCTGTCTTATCTGTAAACAGAGTAGGTGATTTCCCTGGATCCAGATCAAGGCAGGCGCTGATGGTGTTTAACCTCAGGCTACAGGTGGAAGAAGAGCTTCAGATCCTCGGTATTTCCCATTGCCTCATTCTGTTTCCCTGTTGTCTAATTCAGGTGCAGCCCTGCTCAGGGCTGGAGATTCACAGGAGACAGCCAGCTGTTAGCCCAGTGGGTAGTGTAGGTAGGCTGGTTTGAGAAATCCCTTCTGGGAGCTGAGCAACTGGCATGGCCGTGCCTTAGTCCTTTTATGGGTCTGATCTCAAGTAACCTGCCAAAGGTCACATAAGGAAGCAGGTAGCTCACTAAATCATGTCTCCTTAATTAGCCTTGCACCTGAAAATCACTTCCAGCTGCGGCTTTTACAAAAAGCTGAATCCTTCACAAAGGTAGCATTACACGGCCAGTGGTTATTGCATACTGAAATTAAATTGCTATTAATGGTCAGCTCCCTGTAAGGTTATAATTTCATTACTCTTCTCTGAGTGGGATACAGTTTGCTTAATGTCCCATACCATAAACCTCTCTACTGTGGCTTCATGCAAATAACTTTTTAGTAGAAAGAAGTGAACAAAGAATCAATGTGTTTAGTGCAAAACAGTTTAAAAATTATTAGAACAATTAGTCAAATGTTACATGAGGATACCAGAAGGCCACCGTGATAGTTGGTTGAAGCCCTGTCTTCCTGCACACCGTGTGGTGTCTTTACCCTGGACAGCCCTCGGTGTAATAGATACGGGGCTGTGGATATCTTTCAACTGGTTTCTATACCATAGAGACACAATGTGGAAACTTCTCTGTCTTGTCAGGTTACCTTTAGTGAAGAGGGCTCCAGTACCCCTGCTTAGCTTGTTTCAACTCATCCTAAGATGAACCAGGACCTCACAGCACAGGATGCTCTTCAGGCACAAGAGCACACACCTCCCATGCAGCTGCAGTCTGCATCGATTCAAGTTAAATTCTAGAGTTCCTTGTTTCTTCTGTGGAATATTGAGAAAATACTCCTGCACAACCATTTCTGCCTCAAATTCACAGGAAAGATTTGTTGTTCCATAAAACCGTCAGTAGTTTAACTCAAAGAAGGATGTGCTCCATTTTGTAAATATTCAGAACTGCTTTCTCCTGATCATGTGCTACTATTTCATTGTGCAGACTGGTTCAGCAGCACTAGTGTCCTCCATGGACCTGCCACCTGAAAGTCTGGCTGTTGGAATTGGCAGTGAAATAGAATGCCAAGTATCTTCTTACAGATGAACGGATTTCTTCCTGGTTTCAGTCCAAAAAGAAAGGCAACCAGCCTCCCTCAATCATTAAAAAAATTCTCTTGAGATCAAACGGGATCTGAAAAGCAGGCTTTTACCTGGAAATTATGATCATAAATGTTATAACAGAAGTCCCAATATGACCTTGGTGATATGCTACACGGAGAATTCTGTAAGAACGTTTACAGTCAGTGATGCAGTCTATCTGCAAAATGTCCTCCAATGGAGGAACAAAATCAACAGATGGACAGGCATGAAAGAACAAAGTCCCATACTTCTTAATTTTGTAGCACAATAGTCCTGGCAAAGGTGACCAGACATGCTCCTGACTCATTTCATTACTCTGCCCTGTACACTTTGATCTTATATGATTGTCCCTAGATTACAAAGCCAGAAGGACCATTAGATCAGCTGGTCTGACCTCCTGTGTGCTGCAGGCCATTAAATTGCATGCATTACCCTTGTATTGATCCTAAGGACTGCTGCTTGGCTAAAGCTTGTGTTCCAGAGAAGCATGTGGTATTGATCTGAAGACAACAAAAGACTGTGAATCCATCATTTCCACTACTATTTGTTTAAATATGATCCCATTGTTCCTATTAATTTTTTTTTTCCTTATTTCTAATTGGATTTTGTCTGGCTTCAGTTTCAAGCCACTGGTCCCTGCTATGCTTTTTTACCCTAAACTGCAGGGCCTTTCAAGTGTTGCTTTTTCCCATGGCAGTATTGGAACCATGAGCAGGTTACCTCTTGCTCATTTTAACAGACTGAGAATAAGAGCCTTTGTTTCTCACTAAAAGCCATTTTCTGATGCTCTCAAATGACTTCTGTTTTTTTTAACAGCTACTCCAATTTTCTTGCATATGTTTTTAATATACAGATATGTAAGCTTTATATTTTGTCACTGTACGAGTCTCACTAATGATTTATGCAGGTGCAAAATTGTTGCCCGCCACTGATCTGCACTCTCTTAGAAAACTGCACTGCAGAAAGATTCTCCTTCAGTGGAAGTAAATTTGAAGCTTCACATGGAGATTTATAATTGTATTTTATTTTGGGGTCCTTAATTTTTCACAAAGCAAAATATTTCACAAAGCAAAAAAGTGTATGTATCCATGGAAGTATGTATTTTGATTTCTTCACCTGGCCATCCTTCCGGGAAGCTTGTGGTTTCGATAAATTCAGCATTTCAATCAGGATGGAAAAATGTATTGCAAAAGTTTCCAGACTCTTCTGCTCCTTGCTTCTGGTATGGAGATCTCACTAGTCCTCCTGCACTGCACAGATAGCTCAGTAATAAATGGCTGGCTGCTGTGGGCTCTAGATCTTTTGAAGCCACTGCTGGGTAGCCCCAAAGCTACTCAAAGGGACCCACGTTCCCTCTTCCTAAATGAATAACTTGGGTGTCTACAGACATTTTTCATTTGCAAAGGGTTCTTCTCATCAAGCAGTCCCGATCTCCTATATGACAACCCTTCTCATCTGCAAATTTTATCAGTTTTTACTTTTTGCCTTTGTTTAAAGTTTGCACCTTCTGAGAAGACAGGAGGCACAGCTGTCCATTTACAGTACGCTTTGGCAAGTTAACTGTGCATCAGCGAAACTGTCACTGGAGTCACTGCCCATCAACCCAGTACAGAAAGGAGAGTAGTTTCTGCTGGTCCCTCATATTATGCACACGCTATGCTTAAACAAAACTCCTAAAGGCAGGGTGACTAAACCATAAAGAAAATCACTTCCTAATAAGCAAAAATGGGGAAAATCTTTACTGCCATCAGGACTGAAGAAGCTCTCAGATATTGACAAGGAATTTATTAGATCCAAACTTGAAGTTATAGAGCACCTTAGGCAGACTTCACTCTCTAAGAGTAGAAAGTTGTTGTCAAAAAAAGCCTCTGCATAGTAACCACCAAACCCCAGAAGTCAGCTTTTTGGGGAAGAAGGAGACCTGGGTTTTTCACCTGAGCAGTTCCTGCCACCTGGGAAGATAGTGGGCTTGAACCAGGGCTGAAACTGGGCTACCTGCCCCATCACCATCAGCTGTAGCTACTGTCAATAACTTGCTCTAAATTGATACAAATATATTTGCATGGCCAGTATAGCATAATGCATTTGGTTTATGTAGTGGGAGCCAGAGCTCAAGTATGATTTAGGCTTGTAGGGGATGTCAATGCCAACTTGTAGGTCCTTGACCCTCGGAGTGGAATCTGAAGCCCAGTGCCAGTCAGATTCAGCATTTGCAGAGGTACATGCCACACCAAACTCTAAAGCCCACATACTTAGTGGGAAGCCCTTTTCACCCAGACAACAGGACATAATAAGGACAAGGCTGAGCCCCTAAGCTCAGGTTTCTCAAAGTGTCTATCCTGAGTGACAGAGCCTGGTGCAACGATCTTCAGAGCAACTGAACTTTGAGGTGAAACTCAAAACTGTACCTTGCACAGACACTCTGGCTTTTGTTTCAGAAGTGTGTTGCTCAGATGTTGAACCCAAGCCGGTGCTGTTGGACCATGCACTCAAGCTAATAAACCCTTTTGCAGTGCCGGAGAGCTTGTCCCTATGGTCATGGTTGCAGCCTCCTTCCTTCCATTGTGGGTGGCCTAGTAATCAGAGCTACTGTTACTTATGTCACTTTTCTTTCTGCCTTGCCCCAACTCTTCCTTTTTGCCCCAAGGCCACCAGCCACTTTGCTTGGAGCTGCCCTAGATCTGTCATCTTTTATGCAGTGGTATCTCTGCTACTTTTCAGTATTTTAGTTCTTGGAGTTCTGAGGAAAGACAGCTCCACAGTTCTTCAGGGGGCTAATTGCAGTCTGGCAGAGCGGTGGTGTTTACTAGTTGGACTGCTTCCACCCAAAAACACTGCTTCCAGACCGTAGCGTGGAGTGATACAGGTGCACTCGTGCAGAGCTGTCCCTGGGGTAATAAACTAGCACTAAGCTGGCTCTGCACAGAGCCATATGATGTGTCTCCACCTGCAGCGAGGTTAGTCTATAATCCAGATAAATTGCCAATGAGTAACAGAGCAGAGCTGACTATATATCTGAAGTCCCCGTACCACTGCATTTTTAAAAATAATGACAGTAAAAGAAAGCATTGCATTTGATAGACGGTCAGAGCTTATTTGACCTGCAAAGGAACAAAGACATTTAGCACCTTAGAGGAGCAGGCCCTGAATCTCTTGGTATTTGTAAGGATTTAGTATTATACTTACAATGCACTTCAAGGAAAATAGAAGCCATCTGATACTTATGGTTGGCACATGAGGGCTGTGATTTAATGAAATTTCCTCCCTGATATGAAAGGAGGCTCTTCGAAGTGGAATAAACTGAAATACCTATGTGTAATGATCCTGTCGGGGCTAGAGAACAGGATAATGTTGTTAGCCTATAAGTTTTGCAGGATATATTATATTACAAAATGTGTCTTAAAGATTGCTCTAAATACATTTCCATTTCTCTGATGTTTGTGAGCCAAGAGAAACATTTTCCCTTTCTCCGATGTGTGAATGTGGGTGATTTGGTAGGGGTCAACCAATGCCATAAAACTAGCACTAGAACCCAAGCCTAATGGGGTTTAAAATGCCAATACAGAATAGAGCTGTGAGTTTCTTCTAAATAAAACCCGGGTATCTTTGTCTGATGCTCAAGACATGCCCTACAAGCATCGCAAATCAACTGGGGAACTGCTAGGAATTTGGTGCATTTTAAGACCTGACTTGCTACAACAACAGTCAACAATCAGTCAGCTGCAGTGCAAGGGATTGGATAAGAATCTAATTTACAAGCCCAGAAAGACTGCCTGCATTTTGAGCAGTACTGGAAAGTTTCTCAAACTCATTTATTTATGTTATTTTAGAAGAATACAAACAATGCTTCTCTTGGAAGCAGAGATAACATTACCTTGCCTGAAATATAACTGTAACACATGCCCTCTGGGGGAGATAATAGAAAGAAATCAGAGGAAGGACAGAGAAGGATGTCACTTAGATTGGGTCTGGTCAGGCCTATTGCCTGCAATTAACTTGTGTAAACACACTCGATATCCCTTCTATTAAAGGCTCCCAGTTACAGCCATTTAGTCAGTTGCAGGAAGGATACCAGATGCAGGGAGGTTACCTTGTGCAAAAGTGTACAACATCCGTGTCACCCAGTAACAATAGTTAGTGCTGGTGAGTACAGGGGGACAGAAGAATGGTCCCTGTTAGATTAAGTCAGAAGTCTGAGTAGCCCTGTCTCCCACAAGATGCAGTAGCAAACACTCAAAGGAGGTGCATAAAATCAGAATACACTGAAAATTATCCTTTCCCTGATCATTCTTCCCAGGTCCAGCACTTTGGGGAACTTCCTGAGAAGGCAATTGCATCTAGACCATTGTGTTGAGCATCTGCCTCTGAACTTAGCCTGCACAAAGTGCCTTTTGAACTCACCTGCACTTTTGGCCACCTCAGCGTTCTGGAGTGACAAGTTCCACAGTGTAATTACACAGCATGGGAAGTACTTGGCTTTGAAATATGCTGCCTGATGGAGTACAAAGGTTTTCTTTACATTAAGCTGTCTGTTAAAACAGTGAAAATGAACAAATGAAAGGTCTGCTGTGGTATCCTGCTATAAGATTTATCACCAAGTGTGTTAATGCTACCATTTGATTTGCGGGTGTAAATTGCATATTTATGTGGTGCTGCTGTTCTTATTCCCCAAAGCCCTCTAGAGTGTATGAATGAGCTGCTCTGTTTGAGCTGCAGTGTGTGCAATCAGAAGCTTCTGGTTCCTTTGGGAATTCAGTTATAGCATGAAATTAATCTCTTTCAGCTACTCTGGTTGAGCAGGTGAAAAGTGAAAATAATTATCAAAGCTTGGTGGCCTCTAGTAATTGTGTGAAACCTCTGAATATGCCTGCACTGCAGCTTGCTAACATAGTTTGCAATTGTCTGAAATGACACAGTGCTTAAAATAGATAACAGCACTGTTTTCCTCTTGAATGGCTGGAGAGCTGCACAAACCAGGTAGTCAATCACATGCCTTTAAAAAGCCACTCATTTTCAGTGCAAGCATTGAGTGAATTGCTTATTCAAAGTATCCACTGTCCTCCTGACATGTCCTGGGTAGCTGGGAATGCTAGTAATTAGGCCCAGTGCAGTGACTGTCTTTTTAGATGGAATAACAAGAACTGATTTTACTGGTACTGCCTACACTATCAAGAATGCAGTATCTAACACAGAGAATTGGCACCAAACCTTAAATGGAAGCTAATGCTACTTTTTTTTTTGGCTGAATACCAAGGATGGCTAAATATAAGCTCAGGGCTTGCTTTTGTTGCTTGGTGAAAATTTTTAATAATCTAGCATCTAGCACTTAACCCTTCTCACTCTCTAAAGAATCAGAATAATTCTCAGAAAAGTAAATGACTGCTTTTGCTCTTTTTTTCCGTTAGTCCTTTTTTGGTCTTTTTTTAAATGTTCAATACAAATGAGAAATTTAAAGACGCTCAGGAGGGCTGTCAAGGAACCACCTGTTCTCGCTCAACAAATATGTAAGCAAGTAGTAATGAAAAAACAATAGCAGATATATTCTGTCCTTTGTTCAAGATTAGGCTTGATGGTACTTTCATTGCTACATCAACAAAAAATAATAATTACTAGAGTCAGAAAGGGACCTGGATGTCTAAATCTTGGGAAACTCACCTGAATGGATTCCAGAGTCCACAGTTAAGAGGCTCATACTCCTGCCTGGGAGGTTGGGTTATCTTGGAATAACAATTACACAAACCTGCCCCTGAGACCTGACCTCCTTGGCTTTCAGGAAAATATGATTAATAGCTACTAGAAGAGCTTGCCATCCAAAATCCAGGAGGTGTTTTCAGTCTTGCATTTCTAACCAGGTTGTGGCCACAGGAGGATGCTTGAAGCACTGGTTGCAGGCCCAGGGGAGAGGCAGGATTTCAGATCATCCTGCGGTCAGCTGGGTTAGGCTTGTCCCAGGCTGAGCACATCGTGTGCTGAATTCCTAATTCTGCCCTTTCTGCAGCAGGACTTTGGCTTTAGGAATTCCACACACAGCCTGGCAATGCCCAAATTCAACCTGAAATTGACATGCAGCTGGGGTTCAGGCATAGATGCTGAACGTTCCCAATTACGTTGCATCTGGGCTCTCCTGTGTGATTTGGAGGAATCACACAGAAAGGTATCTGCAAGTTTGGGTTCCCAGGGCACAGGAGGGAAATGCTGAGTGATATGGAAGAGGAAGTTGCATCCCAGTGCCACCTCCAGTGGGGCATCCTGGTTGCCCTTATTTCAAGAACAGCAGCTATTCCCAAGCATTCAACTCATGCAAAAACATGGCTCTTTTTGTGCAAATCGCAGAACAAATGAGTCTGCTGCCACTGGCTGCTGACAGGTGACACTGATTCAAGGTCAGAATCTTGTTATCATTGCTAGAGATTAGCATGAAGTATTTACAGGCATGAAATGTCTTTGCTTTGCTTGAAACTTGTAGATGAATTGGTTAAAGCTTCTGCATTCCACTGGAAATTGGAAAGCATGCTAAGGGCAAATTATTCAACAACTACATGTGCGTGTACAGTGAACTTAGTCACATCAATCATAAATGTGCCTAATTGAAGCTCTCAGGGTTTTGCTTTTCTTATGCTGTCTGTGTAGATGTAGTGTGATATGGAGTAAGATGTTCTTCATGAAGATGCTGATATTTAGAATGACTGGCTGTCAGTCAGTATCGATTCTGGAAATCAGCTGTTGCTGGAACGAATTTGACAGAATAAAAGGTCTAAGTGTATACCTGTCACTACTTATTTGTCCTTCCTGGGCATTTTTATAGGTGTGACACTGGCATCTGAAATGAAAAAGCATGTTAATAGTTCAGAGGTGAAAACAACAGTTGATGTATAGGATGTGGTAAAAAAAAAAAGAATTCTGTGGGCAGCCTTCTGTTTGCCAAGTAATTTCAATGACAGTACATTGATATTCAATCTGTTCACTGAGCAAGGTAACTCAAACTGAAGTGTGAAAGGGCCTATTAAATCAGAGGGAAGGACAGAAGGACATGCTTCAGCTACCATATTTAAGTCCTTTTACTCTGGTTTATACTATCACCAGATTTTACTTTAGAGATGATGTCGGATTTTTTTCCCCTTACTGCAGCATAGGGTCTTGCACTCCTGCTGATTTTTCCAGACAGTTCCTGCTCCAAGAATTCCTTGCCATCCTGAGGCTCCCAATGTTCTGTACTCTACTTGTAGCATGCCCACAACACACCTTTTCATATTTTTAATAATAGAAATATTTACCTTTTGGTAAGTGGATGAGATACTCTGTCCTTTCAGAGTAGACACTCTTGGTTTTTGTTCTGTGAGGCTCTGAAAGACACAAGGGATTTGATACATTGCAGAGGACAAGTGTTTAAGAACTTTTCGTGTCATTCATGGCTACTCACCCTGTGTGTTGTTATTGAGACCAATGATTTTGACACACCTCTTTTAAGTAATGACATTCCCTTATGTAAATATGAGTTTCTGAAGTGTATTTAAGAGATGTTCTCAGAAAGGAGCGTATTGTGTAATTGCCTTTTGAAAGAAACTGCTTTTTATGACCAACCGGACTTCTCTGTTCAATATGTTGTTTGATATAACTAGTCTTGGGCCCACATTCAGACATCTGATTTTGATCAACTGGATGTCAGTAGCATAATGAAGTAAAAGGATATGACCAGCTTGATTCTGCCTTGACTTTAGTCTTTAAATATACTAGCTAGTTCTTGTCAGCTTGACGAGGAAGTGACAGAAAAAGAAATTGGAGGTGGAAAGGAAGTTAAATTAGTTATTAAATGTTTGGTGTGACTGTGCTGGAGGTGTAGTAATTGTCCTTGCTGTTCATTCCAGTCTCTCTGCCCCTTGCCTGTCTGGAGGTCACTGCCAGCTGAGCTTGTTTGGCTGACTGCTCTTTAAATCTCTGGAATGATTTGGCTTAACAAAGCGCACACACTCTCAAATCCAAGTTATAATAATTTCATACTTTCTTTAGCAGGTGTGCTGGTTTAGGAGTTCATGCCCTGGGTTCAAAAGGAGTACTTCTGACCCCAAGCAGTTGCCTGGCCAAGCTCTCAGTGCAGCTCCACGAGTGCTTGACACTATGGAGAGGGACAAAATATCTGCAAGTAGGAAGAAAAGAGAAGCAGGAGCTTCTTGAGATAGGATTGCCTCTTTTATAAGACCACGTGGAGCCCAAGGATAGGGCTGGCATCCCATGGGTGTTATTTCTGCTTGCCAGGGGACCGCTGACCTTCCCATAGCCCTCCCCCTCCTTCCCATCTCCATTCTGCAGTTCACCAGCACCCTTTAAACGTATGCTGATACAACTTTTTCTGTGGATGCGATGTATGCCAGACCATAAGATATACCAGGCTTTAAAAAATGTCTGTTTGTGGCATGTCTGTTGTGGACATTTTTAATCTGGATCGTTTTACTGATATGGTTTAGAGTATAACATGCTAAACAGTTGCCTCAACGTAATACTGGAGAAGAGTGAAGGAAATAATTCCTGGAGCCCAGAAAGCAGCAGCAGGGAGAGGAAAATTCTTCTAAATTGTATTTGCAGGAAAAGAAAAAAGCAGTAGTGCTCAACCTGTCTCCTAGAGAAAAAGTGTCAGGATTTTGTTTCAGCCAGATCTGGCTTAGCGAGCCTTCTCCCTTCAATTGACACAGCTGAGCTGCAGGGGCTGGGGCTGGGTCTGGAAGATGTAACTTGCCTAACCACTTCAGAGACACAACCACCATATAGAAGCCCAACCTTTCTCTGTAGCAGACTGTATCTATAATGTGTCTTCACTAGTCTGGTGTAGCTGATATTGCTATATGCAAAACTTGTATCACCTGAAGGAGATTTGGCTTTTTCATGCAGCTTGTTGAACTGCTCAGACAAGCACAGTGCTACCTGAAAGGATCTTCAGATGTTACTGTGTTAGAGAGGAGTCCTGAGATAGCAAGAGATGGTAAGCTGTGCCGTAACACAGCACTCCCTTCTGCATGATGGGCAGGAGACAGGGCTCAGCATGTGGGGAGAAGTGGCAGAGAGCTGGTATACATGCCTTTTGAAGACACTTCTTATCCAGGAAAAAAAATGTTTTCCTACATCTTAGCTATTGTGAAATGCAGACTTGGCAGAATGTATTTTTTATCTTAGCACTAGTATGTCAAAGTTATGGGTTTGATTCAGCAACAACTTGATGAAATTTTGTGGCCTGAGGTTTTTGTTGCTATTTCTGCTTTGTTTTTAAACAAAGGAGTTCAATCTAGATGAGCAGAATGGTGCTTTCCAGGGCTGGAGTGTATGAAAGATTCATTCACTTTTACTGATATTCTCCTTTGTAGTTACGAGGCATAAAATAGCTGCTATAGCAAACTTTATTAAAAGGGGGAAGGCTCTCTGAACTGGTCTTGCTTTACCTGTTAACTGTTAGTTGTTTCACATTTTTCAGTTGTAGATTAAATGCAGTATTTAAGCCTATCAAGCATTGATACAAACAATTTGTAGGCAAAGTAGGTCATGTTATACCACTTAAAGGACCAAAAACGCGTGTGAGCTTTGAAGCCAAAAACATCTCTAATGCATTGTCAGTTTTGGTGGCTTTCAAAACTTCTGCTTAAGTTCTAATCATTCTTAAGTTTTTTTCAGACACCCAGGGCAGCCATTCGAAACCAAACCAATCTCGTCAGCATTCTAGTCAGGTGTGTCGAAACAGCCCTTACTGACGGAGGGTGCATGGAAATTGATACCCAGCAAATGGATTTCAGGTCTTGACTTTGACCCTTTGTGTTTCTAAAGTGCTGATGTTATTACAACAACAAAAGAATAACAGTTGGAAGAAAAACTGTTTGTTTTGGCCCTTTCAGAGAGAGAGTGCCATGTAGCTGTTAGGTGACTCTGGGAAAAGGTGACTATTTTGACTATTAACAGATGTTTTGTTCTATTACACAGTATTTGAAAGGTATCTCTGTAGAAGATAATTAAAAACCCAAATATCATCATAATAATTATTGGGGAGCGTATGGAGCCCTGGCTGGGGACACATGAGGTGTGGGCTCTGGTCATTGCTTCGTAGTGTGACACAGAGATGGTCACTGCACTGTGCTGCGAGTCTCTGCAAAGCAGGGATGAAGATGCTGATCTTGGTAAAGCATTTCAGGAATCTATTTATGAAAATAGCAAGATATTAGTACATATTTATGCAATGCCCTATTTGTGCAACCTGGTGCAGGTCAAATTTGGATACCTTGAAGCAAAATCTTCAGTCTGTCAAGGGGAGACGTACCTGGAAGACTGCTGCAGAAGAGCTGCCAGACCAGAGGAACACCCTGAGCAGAAAGCCTCTTACTCCTGCTGCATACAGGCTCCTGTTAACTATTCAGGTTCTGGTAAAATGTGGTGGGTTGACCCCGACTGGACACCAGCTGCTCACCAAAGCTACTCTGTCACCTCTGTTCCTCAGCTGGACAAGGGAGAGAAAAAAACCTGAAAGGCTCATGGCTTGAGATAAGGAAAGGGAGATCACTCACCAATTACTGTCACAGACAAAACAGATTCAACCTGGGGAAAAATAATTTAATTTATTACCAATCCAATCAGAGTAGGGTAATGAGAAATAAAAAACAAACCCTAAGTTTCTTCCCATGGCAGACAGTTCTCCATGAACTCCTTTAGCATGGGTCCTTCCATGGGGTGCAGTCCTTCAGGAACAGACTGCTCCAGCGTATGTCCCCTCAGGGGTCACAAGTCTTGCCAGCAAACCTGCTCTAGTGTGGGCTCCTCTCTCCAAGGGGCCACAGGTCCTGCCAGGAGCCTGCTCCAGTACAGGCTGCCCGCAGGGTCACAGCCTCCTTTGGGCACCCAGCTGCTCTGGCAGGGGCCCTCTACAGGCTGCAGATGCACATCTGCTCCACTGTTAACCTTTGTGAGCTGCAGGGGGACAGCCTGCCTCACCATGGACTTCACCATGGGCTTCAGGGGAATCTCTGCTCCAGCACCTGAAACACCTCCTCCTCCTTCTTCACTGACCTTGGTGTCTGCAGAATTGTTACTCTCACATATTCTCACTCCTCCCTCTGGCTGCTGCCGCAGAGGGTTTTTTCCCCATCTTAAATGTGTTATCACAGAGGTGCTACCACTGTCGCTGATGGGCTCAGCTTTGGCCAGTGGTGCATCCATCTTGGAGCTGGCTGGCATTGGCTCTATCAGACATGGGGGAAGCTTCTTGCAGCTTCTCACAGAAGCCACCCCTGTAGCCCCGGCACTACCAAAACCTTGCCACGCAAACCGAATACATTAGCTGATATCTTTCTGCCTGAAAATGACTTGATTTTTATCTCTCTCTTTTTTGGCACTTGTGTGGCAGTCACTTTGAAAGGGGCATCTGTCATTTCCTCCAGCAGTCTACAAGCCAGAGCTTGTTTTAACAGTCATCTGGTAGATGGTCCCAGCAGGAGCAGCATGTCACCTTCTGTCAAAGAGGAGGCAAAGAGGGAAGGAAAGATAGACACAGACTAAGCAATTAGAAAGATAAAATGTTAAAGGCAGAAAAAAATTGAGCAGGAAAGGAGATGGTAAAAAAAATGGCACAGTTGGAGATGACCAGTGAGGTCTATCCCCATGGAAGATCCCCCAAAGAGTCTTGACCTGCTGCTCTTTTAATCACTGCAAACGTCACACAGCTGATGAAATAGCAGTGCCATTGCAGTTGCCAGGGCAGCCCACAGCTCACTCTGCCCAGGAAATCTCACCAACAGGCTTCACCTGCTCTGGTGCACAGTGCTGTGAGAAGCGTGCTTGTTTCAAATTATCCAGCCCAGTCTGGAGCAAGGGTGGGGATCAGTCTGCCAAGGCTGATCTTCTTCTCGTTCTTCTTCAAGAACACAGAAGAGCAGGTTTCTCTGAACAAGTACAAGCCATTCTTCCAGCTCGTTAAATAGATTTGTGTTCTAGCTAAGATCCCAACAAGATAATTTATCTGGTTTCTTATCTTTGCTGCGTGTAAACCTTGTATGAGTTGCTGATAGTCTAAATTCTAGCTACAAGTAGGGTAAAGTCTATCAGATTATTGCTTTAGGAAGCATGGGCAGCTAAACTTAATTTTTCTACTGAGCTTTTTAAAAGCGCCTCATCTCTGTTTAGTTATAGCCATTCCAAGAAATATTACCCGCAGTCCTCAAAGTGCCCTCATCTTTGTAAACTGAATATTCATATTTTGGTTCCAGTGGACTATTTAGAGGCATGTTGCAAAAGGCCGCTAAACTAAACAGATTTGCAGTTATTTGTCATTACTAAAAACCAGAGAACATTGTGTCACAACAAAAGATAGTGGGTTTCATATGCTCTTGCATGTACAGATCTTCTCAATATTATGGCATTATAAAAGCTACTAATTGCAGGTAAGGTGTTAGAGTAGAGGAAGGTGAGTGTCTGGAAGTGAGTAAGGATCCTGCTTGTCCAACCAGGAAGGAAACGTGTATTTGGTTTTGTTTCCCAGGAGTCATAACATCTCTAAGCCCCTGGATGTGCCTGTGAGCAGACACTGCCCATCAGCCATCCTTGGGGCGTGTAAGGGGAACTAGTGAACGTGAGGCAAAGGCAGCATATTGGAGAAAGACAGTAAAACAGAAAAGGTTGATTAAAGTCCAGAAAAAAATTTTGCCTATGTGTGGGTCTTATCTTCTGAAGGGACAGTGCTAGCGTAAGTGTCCACCAGACCATCATTTTCCTCTTCTTCTTCACAAGTCCTACTATTATATTCCCCTTTCTAGACACCAAGTTGTGTTCCACCACGAGGAAATAGATGCTGTGTAGCAGGATCTTCATTTAATCTGAAGAGAGCTAGGCCCAGAGCCACAGGCAGCATGGGGAGGGCACCATTCAACCCCCGTGGGCAAAGGGCAGTCATTGCTGTGAGTTCCTGGCTGTTGCTGCTGTTCAGAGGAACAGAGAGACTGTAGCAGTAGCTGGAAAGAGCCTGAGGAGGGTGTGGGTGAGCTCAAATGCCAAAATATCTTGGTACAGCTCTGACTGGGCAGAAGAGATTACGCTGAGATATTGGACTTGCATGGATAGTAAGCCTTTCTCCTGGAGGACCTTGAAGAGCTGTGTAGCTGGCAGCCTGCTGGTCCTGGCAGCCTGCTGTCTCTGCCTTGCCCCAGCAGGGTCCCTTCAGCCACTGAGAGGAAATTTCAAGGGTACTGTGTTACCTCCTGATAGTTTATGCTGAGAAGCAGCTCCTGCAGGCACCACACTAGAAGTGACAGCTCTGAAAAAGAAAGGCCAGAATATTAATGTCTCCTTCCTAGCACTAAGCAGGAACTCTACCAGGAGACTGCAATATGGACAAGGATTCCCAAGGACTGTTCCAGCTGGGTGCCCCAAACAGTCTGTGGAGGCTAAGCCACCGAGGAGGAGCTGTGGCTGGTTCAAGGTCCTGCCTGACACGCTGGAGCAGTCATCCACAGCTCAGCAGAGACTGTACACAGCTGAAGCCATTCAAGCGTGTGTTAAGTCCAGAAAGACACTGTCCTTAGGAGGAAGGTGTTGGCAAAAGATGTGGCAGGGAACAAAAGCACAAACAACTGGCCCATGGGGCTCCCTCAGGCACGAGGGGCCCTCCAGAAAGTGATGCAGTTTTGACATTTCCTTCAGATTTTATATTAAGTCCCATAATATTTGGTCTTTGTCCTGACTAACTTTTTGTGACAGCCTATGCTCAAGGAAATTTCTTATCATCATCATCATCTCTAAAGATAGCTTCCATCTTTCAGAAGAAAGAACAAAACCCATAAATCCTAAAGCTACCAATGCAACAATGCAAAGAAAAAACAGACCTTATGATATACCTGGTGGCCGTTTTTGATGTTAGCGTTGTGGCTCTCAAACTATTCCTCATCCTGAGCTTTGCCTTCAGCACAGAAGTTTCAAAATTTTTTTCTCCCCTGTCACCAAGAGGACCCTTGCAAATCCTGCCCACGGTTGTGATCAGCAAACCGAGCATGTTTGGATTAAGGGAAGTATTGCTGAGAATGAATTACCATGAAACATCTGTGCTCGCTCCTCATGTCACTGGAGGAATGTGTTTTACATAGATTTTACATAAAATAGTGTGAGACATAATAGGGCCTTGGACAGAGCTAAGACATGGGCCTTGTCTCCACCTGTTCACCAGATCCCTTGCAGAATGGGACTCTCAGAGAACTGTGACTGTCCTCTGTTGTTGGCAGTGGTGATCTTATGTTCTACCATGCATGGTCCCCTCAGGCTGAGCCTCTTCTGCCCACAAAACCTACGTTTCCTGTACACCATATCACTGTTTTCCTTTGTACATGCAAAGGATAGGCTTTTCCTTGATATAAGGAAAAAAATCCTCAACCAACAGCTATACATTAAACTAAATAATCCAGAGATAGATTGTTCATTTTATGATATGCCATTTTATTATTTGTTACTTATGTGCTTCTTAATCTGATTTTTCCATTTCATACTTTTCCTGCACTGTAAAGTCTGGAGATCGTGTGTTTTTAGTCTCTGTAATAGAATGAGACACCTGCCAAAGTGACACAAGTCTATCAAATAGGTGCTAGCATCAAGGGATTTAAGCATCAAGGGATTTAAGCATCAAGGGATTTACCGGGCAAAGGAATCCTTAAGCTATACATAAAAACATCAAACAGCTGATCTGTTAAAGTATACACTGACTTCAAGGGAAACATTATAGAACTCTTTAGAGCCTTGAGAATGGCCAGACATGAATTATGCTGATATATGTCCACATGACTATTTTATTGAGCAAGATAAGCTTAAAACAGGAAAATCAATCATATTCAAGCAATCTAGAACTACCAAATACGTCCTCAACTGCATTAGGGAAGTATTTTTTTATCCATTTATGTAGACAAATACTTTGGCTTGATCATAAACAAAATAAAAAGTGTGTTTTTATCACTGGTCAATTTAAGCTTTGCTGCAGACATAATGGAACAAAAAGGCACAATAGCCCAAGGCTGCACATTTTGTCTGAGCAGCCAATAATTTCTTTTCTTTGTGCCTGAGTGAATGTTTGTTTTGGGAGGAAAACATTCTTTTACCTGGAAACAAAACATTTCTCAGTGTCTTGGCTTTGATTTTAACACTGAACATATTTTTAGGAAGAATGCAGTTAAAATAATTGTTCTGGAAACAAAAATAGAATTTAACCTTTGATTATGTAGTGATATGAAATGTGAAGATCTAAATTTGTAGTAAGCTTCTATGTAGCCAAGAAAGTGTGTAGTGTTTTGTACCAAGAAAACTTTAACAAAAAAAAACAAGTCTGGCCATTTGAAAAATATTTCATGTAACCTCACTCTAGTTATGGAATTTTAATCTGTTTCTCAAGGGAGCTGTGCTATATAATTCCACAGTTCACTAGGATTCTGCTTCTTATTCAAGAACACTCACTGAACCAAAGAAATCTAGGCTTGACTCAAACTAATTAAACTTGTGAGGATTTACAAACAGCAGTCAAAATCTTACCAGCAAAATATTCATTGGGAAACAGTGTAAAAGCTCAAACCCCTCTCTGCAAATTGAGCAGCTTTCCTTGGAGCTCCAGCTAGAAGTCTGAGGCTTAGGGGATATCTTTGATTTAAAGAGGGTTTTTCAGAGCACAAAATGAAAACAAAATGCTTAGGGACCAAAACATTTTATAAACTTTTCCTGGTAGGCTGTGCTGAATGTCTGAACATATTAACGGCTGAACAGATGATCAATCTGCAGATGGAAAGATGAATTGCCCTAACCTGGCCTGCATACACACTCCTAACCTGGTGCCATGGTAAAGAAAAGCTATTAAACTAAGCTAGGTTAGATACTAGGAAGAAATTCTTTACTGTGAGGGTGATGAGACACTGGAACAGGTTGCCCAGAGAAGTTGTGGATGCCCCCTCCCTGGAGATGTTCAAGGCCAGGTTGGATGAGGCTTTGAGCAACCTGGTCTGATGGAAGGTGTCCCTAGCCAGGGGAGAGGGGGTTGGAACTAAATGGTCTTTAAGATTCGTTCCAACCCAAATGATTCTGTGAATCTGTGATAAATATATAGGTTTTATTCCTTAGCTGCAATGAGTCAGAAGCATGCAGATGGTTTGTTAAAATCCTTCAGACGATGTCTGGTTCTCAGACCAGAGTAACTCAGTCGTTTGCAGTATTTTGTTTGCCTGTGATAGCCTGACTAACATTGCTAAACAACAAAAAACTCAACAGTCTTAATTTTTCATTCTCTGAGCAGTAACAATGCACCTGGCACCTCACATACACCACCTGGGTGTAACACAGCCCAGCAATGCCTGTCATAGCCTTCATGTTGTCCCATCCTTTCCATTCCCGTATTCTTTCTTGAATCTGGGGTGAGGTGGGAGGGTTTCAGCCTGGCAGATTCATGTATTTTTATAGCTACACTGAGTCAGTCTGAAAAGTCAGGAGCACATTTAAGGATTAGCGATCCATCCAGTGTTAAACTCGCTTGCGATCCTGGAACTGGCTCCCGTCTCGGAGTCTGCGTGACGTTCACTAGCACACGCCAAGGGCGCAGGCATGGCCAACCCATCTGTTGCAGGATTTAGGCTATTTGGGATAAATCTGCTTCCTTCATGTACCTTGTGCTTCTGCTGGGTATACAATCCTCATAAAAGTATCTCTTACTTAATAAAACTCAAACAGCCCTGTTAGGAAGAAAATACTTACTGAGCTGCAGTTGGCTTTCTGAGCTGCATTTTTGCAAAGCCAGATTATTGCTGATGCTGGCATTGAACTTGTCCCGCCTGCCCCACGTCTCACACAGTGTGCTGCACAGTTGAGTGGCAAGAGACGCTCAGAGAATGGCAGAGAGCAGGTTCCAGAGGGTGAACCCACTCCTGCTCAAGATAGATCCCACAGAAGGTAATTTTCTGACAGTGGGAAGTAGAAGGGGAGAGGATAAGGCATAGAGACAGGCAGCCCAGTTCAGTTGCCTGAACAGAGGTGTCCAATGAGAGTAGAGAGTACCCAAGAGATGTGCATGGGGCTACCAGATGTGATATACGACCTCTGGAAGTCTTGAACCTTAATGAAGAGGAAGCTGGAAGTGGGTTGGGACAGCCTAGGGCATTAGATGCCTCTCTTCAGAGAAGTGAATTGAATCCAGGATGGCTTCCATTATCTTCAGAAGAACTTGATGGTGGAGAGGCACTGGGACTCTTTTAGTGGTAGGGTCCATAGGGTATGACTTATGTCAGAAGCTGTAGCACTTACCTGAGCATGGAATTCAGTGGGTATGGCACCAGGAACTCCTCCACTCTCCAGTGAGAAAGGTTCCCTGGGTCTGGGAGCGAGCAGGAAATACTCAGCCCGGGTTTGTCCAGAGGGAAAAGCAACTGGTGGAGGAAAGGGTCAGAGGCCAAGGGTCTGCATCTGAGCTGGTGCGTTTCTGCCAGGGAGCAGGAAGGGGGGTCTCAGAGGCAGTTTGGATCCAGGCTGTTGGGAAAGCTTTACCAAACCAGTAGAGCCTTGTGTGTTTTCTTCAGCATTTAGCTTGACTTGAGCTAGAGGCCACACATTACAGAACTCAACTTTCCATCAAACCCAGTATATTTGAGTAAAGCCATCGCAAAGCGGGCTGCCGGGCCTGTGTTAGATGAGTTGCTGCCTTGCTGACAGTCGCCACGGAGGGGTAAAGGCTGGTACCCTTGTGATGGCTGAACTGGAGATCCCAGTCTGCTTTGAAGGGCGATGCTACGCTGGCACTGTGACTAAATAAAAGTCATGATGAACTATGAGACTCTTGAGTAAACATTTACTCTACAAGCATTTTAGCAAATTCTACTTCCATACATTTGGACCTGTTCTATCTTTAGTTACACCTACACTCGGACAGAGAATGAGATGTAAATTTGGATTTAGAAGGACAGATGATCTCATTCTGACAATATTTATTGCAAGCTCCTTCCTCTATCGTGAAGAAGCAATAGGTTGTGAGTGATTTTTTTACTGGAGATAGTCTATGAATAGCAGAGGAGAAATATAAAGAAGACATTTTATCTTAGAATATTTTTTCAGATTATACTGATGGGTATCCTCTATTAGAAAATGGAGATATTTAAAGAACTTCATAAAACAGGCTATTCCAAAACTGATAAAAAGAATATTAACAATGAATTGTATCTCATGAAGTGCCTTTTTTTTTTTCAAATCACCACTGCATTTTTACTTCACCAAACCTTGTACCTAACCGTATGTTTCTATTGCATTTTTCAATACTTCTTCACATATAGGTCATCTCTGTAAGGTGTTAATTGCCCTCAGTGCCAATTGCTTTCCCTGTCAATAATTGTAACAATTAATACAGTAGTCCTACAGTTGCTCAAGTGTTTCCTGCACAAAGGTGATCCAATCCAGTTCCTACTGAAGTCATTGGCATAGCTTTTTGTTGGAATTTCATCAAGCCTTTAATTTTATAGACTGTTGTGGACACTGAAGCTTTTCAGTATCAGACAAAAGGTACACAGGGGCCTTTTAAACCTGTGCTGTTATTGATGAATAATACTGAAAGATTCCTTGCTAATTACCATTAGTTTCAGCAGCCAATGGCATATTATTAATCCTGCATTCAATGATTAAATCTAAAGACGGTTCTCTTCAAAGTCTCCTTTTTCATTGTACAATAAGCTTTATTTGCCATGTTTTACATGAGCTATTTTTTATCCTGTCTGAAGTATTGAAAAAAATTACTAGCTTAGTAATTACTTCGGAATAGGAAATTTCCAGTAGTCACAGCATTTTATCTTCTGAAAATAAAAATGCAACACCTCTAATCCTTTGTTAGGATATAGCGATTCATTCATTCCATTGTTTTTCATTGTATCTTTTTTGAGGGAGAGAGAAAGCGAGTTTTTGTTTGTTTTCTCTTGAAAACAGACAGGAGGCTGAGCAGCACTTGACAGAATCATCTCAGCAGACAGATAACTGGGTCTGTTTATACATATATATGAACAAAAAAAGATTAAATGTATGTCTGCAAAGAAATTTGAAATAGACTTAGTGAGGAATGGTGTGGGATGCTTGCCACTGCTTTATTTTAAGCAGGATTTATTCTACCAAGGTCAACATCATGAATGATGCTGTGTGATTAGCAGCAGAGATAACTGCCAGCAGAGCAGTTCACCCGCCACTGGCTGATGGTGCTTCACAAGCCCTGTGGAAAGGGGCCAGGTTCCTCAAGGTGTCTGAATGAACAGACAACTACTTCTGGAGCTGTGATTCTTGAGCCCAGTATATGAAAGAGGCCAGGACAGAGAGGTGGAGACAGGATGGCTTGAGTGGAAGGTGCTGGGGGCTCATGCATGGCAGGCATTTAGGCAACAGGTCCTTGCTTTAACAATAGTGTTTTGTTACTTATCTCCACGATACTAAGTAGGCAGTGTTTACACACAATATTTTTTAATGCCTTCTTTTTTCCCCTGCAATGCTTTCAAAGTTTATTCTTCCATGCAGTATATCGCTTGCTTACAGAAATTTAAAAAATAGTTTCATCTAGTTTGCCTCTTTCAATTTTAAGTTCAGAGATGTGAGGAGAGAATAGGGAGCCCAAGACTTTTCAAAGTCAAGCTGTTCACCATTGCTTGAGGTAGAAAAACTTGGGTTTCGTACTAACACCTGGGATTATGGGTGAGACAAACAAACCCTTGAAGTAGGCTGAAATTATCCATGAAGTCATAGCAAAACAGTATGATTTTGTCAAACAGAATGAAGTTTGGTTGGATTTTTTTTTTTTGGTTAAAAAAAAAAGGGAAGGTGCTCTGTATGTAACAAAAAATATATTTCCTTGAAGGAATCAAACATCCCTCTTTATAGCAGAAATAGTGTATACAATACAGAAAATTAACAAACATCTGTAGTGGTTTAATTTGGTGTTCCTTCTTTTGCTGCTTTTTTTGGCAGTTGACTGTAAAAGAAGGGGGACAGGCTGATGATGAGCAAGATGGAAGAAGTGCAGAAGGGGTGTGCCAACACAATACGTGCTTCTTGTTTCGGGGACAGAAATCAGTGTTCTGTTAACTTTCAGATACAAAGAGAGGTTACCTGTAGTTTGGACTTATTAAGTTTACACATTGTCTGTACTCCGAGTATTGTTGTTCTGCTTTCCCTGGTTATTCACAGGTTTTAACTCATTTTTAAACACTGTTCATAAAGCCCTTTTCTGTGTACTGTATGGGGTATATTCAAAGTTCCTCTCCTAGTCAAGACTTTAAAACAAGCCTTAAAATGTCTTACTTCAATAGTGGAACCGGGATAGCATCGAATAATTCAGTGCTGCTGGAAGTCCAGGAGTTTGTCTTCAACACTGTCACTATAACAGTCATCTGTTACCTCTCGGGTTTTTTCCTGTCTTCTCTGTTTTTTTGAAGAACAGGTTATCCTGGTACCTGTGTGTAATAAACAGCCATAACGTAAATACTGTTCTCATGGCTACACCAACATCATGAGGAAAAAACACATTTTTTAAACAAACTTTAAGGCAGTAATTTTTCTACCTCCCCTTCCAGCTATTATGATGGAAAGAAGAAATTCAACAATGTTGGAACCAGTTGTTCTTACCTGATGACTTCAGCTCCATCATTTGGGACTACTGACATTTGCCAGCAAACCCTGTCATCTCCCACTACTTACATGTATTAGCAATCATCAAGACCGTAGATGAAAGTCCAGGTAGTAAGGCTTGGCTCAATTATGTCTATGACAGGGCTCTGATTTCCATTTCAAGGCAACATCAGTATGTTATTGCTGACTCTGGCCTGCTCTGTGTGTGGTTAGAGGGCTGTTTGTTTTAAAAAAGGACACATACACAACTGTGCTGTGCTCACAGTTGATTTGAGTGAAGAAAAAATATGAAGGTCTCATACAGCAGAAACATTTATTTTTGTTCTTGCACAGTGTCTTTCGTCTTTCTTGCAGTTCTGATCAAACCATAGAAGTTGTTGTGTATGTCTGTGCTGTGTTCTCCTTCATACTACAACCAGGCCAGAGGATGGCGGAGTTCCCTCATTGCAGCTCTGGCGAATGTATTTCATTTGGGGTTGACTTCTGCATTGGCAAATTATTTGTGAGAGAAGGGACAGAATGGTTCAGAGAATTGCTAAAGAATGAGTGAGCCTCTGGGTTACTGACAAAAGCCAATTCCAATTAATAGTTACCAAATATAATTAATATCCATACTATTTTTGACCTGTATGGAAGTCAGTTGAAATTCTCTGCTCCGCAGGAAGCTGCCAGTAAAAATGATGGTGACAGTCCAGGGATTTCAGTGCACAAAGGCCTACCTCTTGTACAATGGATGGACCTCCAGTGCAAGTTTCTGGGCAATTTTTTGGACATTAAATCAAAAAACCATCTGTTGCTGTCTGGTGGCTAGTGCTTGATCTGGCTAGTAGTTCAGTCTAGTACCTTACATTGTCTCCAAGATGCATGTAAAGAAGATGCAGATTTATTTTCCTGATAGAGTCTAAAACTTGCTGATGGTTATCAGAAACCTTTATCATTATTTGGGTGTAAATTGAGAGACACCCAAGGTACTACACCTAAATGACACCAATGCC
This sequence comes from Calidris pugnax, assembly GCF_001431845.1. Classification (NCBI taxonomy): domain Eukaryota; kingdom Metazoa; phylum Chordata; class Aves; order Charadriiformes; family Scolopacidae; genus Calidris; species Calidris pugnax. Next base: position 17,907,481 of record NW_015094506.1, on the reverse strand, counting down.
TGTGGTACACACAGGACTCATGGTCAGGGCACCTGCTGAAACATTTGTTTGACACAGTTAAATTTAGTGCTTAACAAGTGGTACACTTGTGGAATCATTCAGAATGAATTTAATCTTAGCTATTGCTTTTAAATGGCTTTTGCTACTTTCTGTCTTAGAATGGTGGTGGTCAGGTACTGTGACCAGGTGGGAGTGGGAGCGCACAGGCAGCTCCCAGGACCTTTGATACACCCAAGGTGTAAGAAGTCATTAGTGGAAAGTGCTAAGTCATTTTTAAGAGTTTCTTCCCAGATTTCCTTGTCCCACGCAATACTTCTCTTGCCGCTTGTTTAATTTTTCTGGGTTTGAACATGACATAACCATGATCAAGTCTCTTAACCACATTAGTGAGGTCTCTGAGCTGGTTCTATGGGAATTAAGTCACTCTCTTATTCTGTTTACATTAAAATTTCATTTACAAGGTGTATTTATAAAATTTGCTGGCATAAGCTTTTTGTCCCCTTTGGTGTTGTACATCAAACTAATATTCTGTAATATAGATGCACGTACATTGTCCTTGCAGGGAACTGTAGAGAGCATCTCAGGGATCCAGCCCTCTGCTGAAGGTTATTCTACATACAAGTGTCCTTCCTGATCCACCTGCAGACAGAATGTGGCCCAGCCTCACAAGGGAATAGATCGGGCAGTATAGAACATGATCAGATTACCAGGGGCCTGGAATAGCCTTAATATGTTCTAGTTACTATTCCACACCTCTGTCTCTGTTGCAGGTCTGCAAGAAAAGAAATGTTGCTGCCTCTGAATGTTGTGAGAGAAAGCACTTGCCAAAAAGCGAGAGAAAGGTTGACAGTTAAGACAAAATATGAGCTGAAAGACTCACAATTGTATCTGCTGTGAGTCCTAAAAGTCAATTTATGAGCCTTAGCGGTGTATGAGCCATTCAGATTTCACTCTGATTCTCTGGAAAAACATTGTATTATGAAATTGCAATGCATAAATATTCACGAAAGCATATAAGAAGAGAAACACTGACTAGAAATTTAACTTCTAACTTTTCTAAACCCTTGAACTGTTTTTAAATGCACCTATGCGATTTAGGAATTACATGACCATTCTTTTCTCGTTGAAATGAAATGGTTACCAAATTATTCATGGTTACCAAATTTTCCATACACTGTTTGAATAATAAACTGAAACCACCTAAATCAACAAAACAGGAGAGGTGAAAGCAGTATTTCTCACTGTCATGCTTTTGAAAGTGTTGGTAAGCAGTACATGCTGTAGATTGACTCTATGTCAGTTTTTCCTTTGCAGTCCAAATTGTATGTAACACAGATCCAAGGAGCCGTCAGTGCAGCACCTCTCTGCGTGGAGGTGAGGGGCAGACTGAGCATACATCAACACAACACAAGAATCCAAAATGAAATGCTAAATAAATGGTCAATCGGTGCACCAGATAGCAACTAGCAGAACTAAGTTATGGGCTGAGATCTCTGACTGATTTATCCTAGATCACAAGAAAAAAGCCTTGATTGGTTCCACAATTCAAAATTTACTCTTCAAGAAATTAATCTGTAAAACAAATCTTTTTACTGATCCTAAACTTGCAGACACTTAGAATGTACAGGACTCTCCTTAGGTAACCTGTCAAGTTTATTTGTCTCTCCAGACAGATTGCTGAGCTATTTTCTCTGTGTGCACATTCCAAAGGCAATCTAATAGAAATAGGTGAAGCATGAAGTAAAAAAGAGTGTGTACATGAGGTCCAGGCCTCCCTGACAAATAAAATGGTGCAGGTTTTTAATTGTTATTCGATAAAGTGTTTCATTTGCCCCTTTCTTACAGGTGCATTCTTATTATCCCTAGGCTCAAGAATCAAGAGTCGTGAATGTGGTGTTATTGCTGCATCTGCTTCATCTGCCCCTTTTATCTGATGTGGACCTCAAAGGACAAAGACCAGGTTTCAGAAGCATGAAAATTTCCTTGTGATTATTTCATAAAATAGCATGAAAACCAGAGACAGAGGGGAGTAATTTGCTGATGCCCTGCTATCCTGTGTGAGCTATACAAGAGCATTCATGCAAACTACCCCCTGCTAGTTGCCACTTAGATAAAAATTAGGAAGTTATTAAAATATTACAAGTCAAAATAGTCCACATTTTCCCTCCACTCCCACTCAAGTCTTCTTACCTCCATTGGGGACCTCAGGAGCATGTAGCTCTCTGCTTTCAGGGTCTGAATTTGCACATAAAAGCAGTATCAAACTGAATAAGGGGGAAGGGAAGAAGGAGAGCTCTTTTGTTTTAAGAAAATCATGGTAGCAGTGAATCAACAGGATGCCAATAGTAAGTAAAATATCCATTCCAATGGGATCACAGCTCTTTTGTTGCCTGTCCTCTTCCTCACTAACCTATTGTTATCTACAGGGACTAACTCATAGACATTCCTGTCATTCTTCTTACCGGGGTTAACTAGGATCAGATCATGAGTAAAGATTCCCTTTTAAAATTTGCTTCTTTCATTCCAATGCTCTGCAATAATTTTTCTACCCTCTGTTCACAGGCTGAAACCTTCCCATCCCTTTGCTGCCTAGCATTGAAGAAACTCAAATAAATCTCCTTGGTGTGTGCTCTGTGCTTGAAAAGATGTAGTCACTTACCTCCAGTAAGTCCCTACTGTTTACACTCACCCCAAGGGTTACTGCCTTCCAGGTGCCAGCCACTCTTAAAACCCCATGCCTAAGGCTGCTTTTGCTACTATTTTTTTGACCCCTGATTTTTGCAGCATGTAGTTGGTGAGTGTGACCTTTTTGTACTCTTCCAGTGTACACCATGAGTGTGCAGGAGGGGACAGGCTTGGATCACGGCTGACTGACGTTGCCTCTGGGTAGGTCACCTCAGGGGTGCTGAGCTGCTGAGGACTGAGGTGTCCAGGACCAGGCTCAACAGACTCTGAGTTCTCCCTTTAGCTGGAAGAAAACTGCTCCTAAACTGCAACGGCAAAGGCAGCTGCAGCAGTGTCACACAGACCAGCTATCGTGGGAGTTTGCTGCTCCCATGGGATGCTGCTCTGGGCTTTGTGTGCTGCCAGCATTGGCTGGGATGCTCCTTCCTTCACCCAGGCCAACTGAACGCAGTGCTCTGGGTGCTGGGTGAAGGTGATGATCACAAACTCATCCAATTCCTTGTTGCAGTTGCAGTGAACAGATACCCTGACCTCTCTGTAAAGCGGAGCCCTTAAGAGTCAAGATCTCAATGCTTCCCACTCCACTGGAAGGGAAGGGGGATGCAATAAGGGTATTCATGGTGTTTAAGGCTCTGAAGTTTCACCCATCCTATGAAGGTGAACTCCCTGCTTTTAGTCATGCTTATCGCTCAACCCTGCTGGGCTGGGCAGCTGAGGTTCGTCTGCAGTGAACTCTTGGCTTGAACTAAGTTAATTAATTCTGCTGCTCTGAAGTCACTGAGTAAGGATTTCTGTCAGAGCACAGAGGGATTTCTAACCCAAGCCAGGAGATGCTCACTGAAGCACCTGAGTAGGGACTTGCTGGTCCAGTGCCTTCCTCCAGTGCACCAAGAGATGGCAGCAGGCAGTTCCTCCAGGAGCAGCCTCCCAAGCAGCGGCGGCAGCAGGTGATGATCTCCCCTTACACCGGCAAGGGGTGGAGGTTTAAATCTGCCTGCAGACACTTCTTAGGATGCTGTTCCCTTTAAAAGAGAAACATGTTGATTCTCAGGTAGGTTGTATGTTGTTGTTGTAGTGTCATGGGAGCAGTAAATAAATATTCGCCTCTAATATTTGTATGGTAAGAAGATTAAATATTTGGAACCTGACAGATTTTGTGCTACATTCAGCTGGTTTCTTGGCAGTCTTGAGTGTTCACAAATCCCACTTCTTTCGGTCCTTCTTGAATTGGATAATTTTGCAACAGGCTGGAAAGGGGATATACTTTCCTGAGAAAAGGGCCAGTAGACTCAGTGCATTTAAGAAGACAGGGAAAAGAACCTGCCTTGAAGGAAGGGTACTGTGCATCATGGACTTACATGCTCCCTTGCATTCTGAACATCTCAACTGTAAGTTTTACACAGAAGTTGTTTGTTAAACTTTGTCAAATCTGTGTTGAGCCCTGAGCAATAGCCACAGGCTGTGTTAAAAATGAAGCTCAAAATCTACATGGGAGAATATAAACCCAGATCATCTGTTTGGCCAAATCAAACCCCTACTCAAAAACCAGAAAACAAACAAACAAAACAAAACAAAACAACAGAAAAAAAAAAAGGGGGGGTGGGGGAAATTTTGGTATGTCCAACACTCCTAATGACATAGTATAGAGGTGGTATCGCTCACCGACCAGAAAATGCAGTAGCTGGAATTTTACTGTAGGTCCAAGTCAGAGCTGGCAAAACCCTCTTTTGCCTGTGGGAGGTGTTGGGGTTGTGCTGCATGGCACTATGCCCATAGTTTAAAGGTATAGCTTTGTTTAGCTGTTTCTAATGAATGGTTGCACTACATACATTTCAGAGTGGTTGTGTTGAAAATTACCTGTAATGACCAGAGTGATGGAGGAGAACATCACTATAATGCAAGTTTTAATGTTCCATCTAGTGGATAGAATTGACCCCCTCTGGTGTTTTTATCCTGATGTAAGACTAAAAGACTATGTAAGTATCAAGCTTATGGTTAATGACCAAGCTTCTGCCTTGCAAATAGTATTAGCAAACCCTTTATCAAGAAGACATGGTGCCTCTGTGAGCTGGCTCCACAGTCACAGGCATCAATTCATCATACTCATTTGCTGTGAAAATAGCAAATCTGTCTGCAGTGTAATATAATACTTTGCTTCCCAGACTTCTGTAATCTCCAGAGTAGAAAAAAGGGAATTTAAAGCCAAGTTTTCATGTGAAATGATGTAAACATAAAATTCAATTAAAGTCAAGGTGAGCTGTCTCCCAAATTGCTGATCTCAAGCTTTCAGAAAAGACGTTGAGGTGATGTTGTTAGTATGAGTATGTAGGGCTATGACTCAGGAAGCACTGAGGGAAGAAATACAACTGGAATCTGTGTGAGCCCCCTGTGTGGAGGACCGTGTTCTTTGGGAGTGCAAAGGTGCTTGGCCCTCTCTTATGTCTCTGCCTTCGCAACATAAGACATTTATGTTTTGACACGTCACCTGTATTACAACATTTGGGGAAAGAAGTACAAGTGCTTTTTAATGTTTCAGTGCCACTGTGGGCCTAGGCGGTTTTCAGACTTGGTCTCATTCTGAATATTTGTACGTGGTTGGAGTTTATCCACTAAGAAAATGTATAACCTAGAGAGAGAGAAAGGGGAAAAGAGTGAAAAAAAGACAAAAGTTATTAGATGAAAGTATAAAGGCCTAGAAACCTGATTAGTCAATTTAGGAGCTCCAGGAAGGCATTTGTGCAAGAAAAGTTGTCACTTTTCAAGTATCCTCTTCAAAATTATAATCTAAACAGCCATGTTTTTGCTTTGATATCATTTTTTTGTTATTGTTTTCTAGATAGATAAATTAAGGATGAATTCCAGTATCTAAAAGCCTCTGAAAATGAACATGCTGCCTTGCCATCGCTCTTTTCCTGTAGGACTTTCTCAGAAGCACGATAATAGAAGCAGAATTGCGCTGTATGCCTATAGTCCAAGGCTTGACATGTGAATACTGTCAATGTAAGCATTAACATACTATTCTAAATTTTTCCCATTTGAAACAGGACCTAAATGGCAGAACAAACCCAGCTGCAGATATCAGCCATCAATATCTTTTCATTTTACATTTCACAAATATGGCAGAGCTGCTGTGTTTGTAGTTTTCCACGCAGCTGAGAAAGTCAGCACTGAATTACTCACCAGCCTTTGGAAGTCTTTTATATGTGCTGGCTTCTGTGAGCTGTAGAGCACCAGCATTCACACTGTAGAAGACTAAATCACTTCCTTCCTCTGCCCTGATATATATCAGGATGTGTGTGTCTTTATGGTTCGTGGGTGATAAGCTTTACATCCTCTGCTGATTGTTCTGGAATTCCTTCACAAATAAGTCGAGGAAGCTAAAAAGATGTGCAAACAGAGAGTGAGAAATGTCTGTGATAAATAACATCACCCGAATCCTCCTTCACAAACAAGCACTCTTCAGCTACACCACACTTGAAACCTGCTGTTTATCCTGCCTGCAGCAGCAGAAATTGGTACCCTCCATCCAGCAACTGGGATGGAAAGGGGGAGATGAGATACTTTGCCAGGGTTTGGGGTTAAAGAAAAGTTGTGCTGGAAAAGGCCCGAGGCCATTTCTGGGGGTGCAATTTGATGCTGAGGATAACTTGATTTAATAGCTAATTGTCCCTGAAAGTGGCATCCCCGTGGCTCTTCCTGCACTCAGGGTGTGCTCACACCACTTTCCCGGCGCTGGCGCTTCCCTGTCTGCCCGGAGACAGTCCGGTGAGTGGAGAGCTACTGCCAAGGGGAAAGTGTAAGGAAGAAGGGGAAAGTGGGATCATGCCTTTTAGCAACGACTAGCTCTTGTCTTTGCTTAGCTGTGTTATTAACGGCACCCTCAGGGCCTGGAAGAACATGCTGACCCTCGTAAATCCAGCAGTCTGCACAGCAGAGACTTCTGGGGTGCAGGGCATTGCTGGATACAGAGAGGACAGAACTAGCAGAATTTGGACATCAGTGTGGACAGAGTAACCTCAGCTTGTATGTCCAGGAATTCTCGTTTTGATGAGAGGTTCACACCAGTCCAGCTAACAGTGCTGTTTTACCCATGGTATGTGAGCAGGTGCAAGTGGAAATTAGAATCATGGAATGGTTTGGGTTGGAAGAGACCTTAAAGATCATCGAGTTCCAACACTCTTGCCATGGGCAGGGACACCTATCACTAGACCAGGTTGTTCAAAGCCCCATCCAGCCTGGTCTTGAACACTTCCAAGGATAGGGCATTGCTGCAGTTTGTTCTGAGCTTGCTTTTATTCAGTGTCAGCCACTGAAGAATTTGCAGTAAGGTACTTTTATTGTAAAGCTAGCTCAAAATGTGTGTCCCAGTCTCCAGCAGGATTAAATCCATCATCAACATAGGCCAACAGCACTTCACTCAGCGTTGAAAGACAAAGCTGATCAGGAAGACCCCCAGCCTTTGAGGCAGTCCTGAAAGACCTGCTAGGCTCACAAGGACATGGCTCCATGGCTTTCAAGGGATGTTCTGAAGGACCAGTGAAGGACTGTTGATTGGTTTGCTGGAGTGCACAAGGGTCAGCTTCAGTTGCCTGACTGAGTGTCTAGTGCCATTTCTAATGTTGTAGAGTAACCTGGACCTCAAGGTTGTTGTTTTGGGTTTTTTTGCCAGCCCTTTTTGGATATGCTAGGTCATCTCAAATGCATAAGGTGATGGCTCCTTTTGGACAGCTGTGACTGCTCTGTGACTGACCTGGCTGAAAGGTGTAGCTCCAGGAGGAGGTGTACAGCTGAGAATCACCATCAGAGCAGTGTGAGGAGTTAGTCAGCTTCGCAGTCCCACTTTTCTCCTCTTATTTCCTCCTGGCTAGATATGCCAGCTTCCCGCTCAGCGTGGTGATTTCTCAGCATTGTCCTCCTGGGTGTCTGGCTCTCCCTGTGCAGGGTGTAAGACTGCAGTAGTGATTTTCACTGTGGGAGCTGGGCTCCTTAATGTTTGGCTCACCCATGTGTTTCTGTCTAAATCATCTCAGGATACATGACATAGGTCCTTCTGTAAATTTGCATCCACCGCTTAGTCAGGTGTCTCAGAGTTAGTAGCTAGCAGACAGGATCCTGTGGCACAGCTGAGAAATGCGCGAGTGCAACCCAAAAGGACCCTAAATCGGACCTTTTTCATGGATGCTTCAGCAGACAGGTGAAGCAGTGGCTGGAGGTGGAACGAATCTGGTCAGAGGGATGTCCCCTGGGTCACAGAGATGTGGGAGCAGCCAATAGGGAGCTCTGTCACTGTGCCCGCTGGCACTGCTGCCTGCGTGGAATGGACATCAGGCTCCTGATACATTCTGGTGTTTTGCCCCAGGAATTCAAAGCAGGGTTTGGTATTGCTGTAGCCCCTCAAGAAGATGCGTGTCTTGGTCGGAGAACAGAAATATCCCACCGGGTGTGTGTGCCACTGCTTTTCCATGTGCAAACTGATTCAGTCCCTCCCAGAGTTCTCAAAATAGCATATGGAAATGTGTTCTTGCTTTCACATTCATTTTGTTCTGCCTTACACCTGTTAGACTTAACATTTTCCACAAAAAGAAGCAGCCATTGCCTTCTTTCAAAAATTAACTTTTTTATTTTTCCCAGAGCCAGCTGAACAGCTTGTGCTCCTGATCAGTTTTAAAAAAGCTGTTCACCTAAAACCACAGATAACTGAATCATATTCAACGAGGTCATCTATTCCCAGCTAAATAAATGACTTTTCTTCCAGGGTAATACAATCTTCTGTTACACATAGATCAAATTACCAGGTTTAAAAAAAAAACAAAAACCAGAAGTCTTAACCTTTTAAAATATCAAAAGTTCGGGAATTTACTTTCAACAGTCTCACTAGCAGAGCAGTCTACCAAAGCAAAACAAGAAATGCTTCTTGGACATCAGAAAACATGTGACGTGTTCCAGCATTCTCTTAGATAAAGCTTCATGCGGGATTGTTTTTTCCCTCTGCTGTCCCTAAACTGATCTATTTACTGCTGTTACTGCTACAGCTACAAATGGCTTATGACTTCAGAAAGTCAATTAGGAGACTGGCTTTGAATCTCTCTTCTACCTAACTCCCGTCTGTGGCTGGTGTGTTGCCAAGGGAGCTGCATTGTTTCCTAGTGCAGCAAATGAATAAAGTTAAATTTATATCTCGCTATGTGCTAGAGAAATAGAGATGTAGTTATATATGCATTACCTTGAATATAAATCATATAGAGATCCCCACCTCCTCTGTCTGCTGCAAGGCATGCATGAAAATGTCCCCCTGGAATAGAAATAAAACCGTAAAACACCATGTCTGCAGCTAGAGATGAGTCAGATGCAGACTTCAGAAGTGGATCCAAATTTCAAATACCACCCAAATCTGTGTGTGTGATCACAGGTTTTGGTTCTGACCCAACTCTAAATCACCATAACAGCCTGGATAAAATTCTGAATCCATAAATCTCGACCATTTTATACATTTATTTAACCATATGGAGCTCCTTTCTCAAGCTGGAGCCGTGCAAAGAAGGGGAGGATGCCTTGCTGGGCATTGCAAGACATAGGTAAGACTCCCAGATCTGCTGCAGAGCTTCCTTGTGGCCCTGGGTAAACAATTCAACCCTGGCTGGCATTTCACAAGTGATGGGGCCCAAAGGGGCAGCGATGGGGCTGGCTGGATCACCATTGGGCACTGGGGAAGGCACAGGCACATCGTGACACCCATGGGCACGGGGACGCAGGGTTCGGCCCTCCAGTTGGAGACGGCCTACAAGGAGAGGTCTCCTGCCACCCACCAGCAGGCTCTGCAGCGTACCTGGGGCTGGTCCTGTGCGTGGGAGGAGGAAAGGGAATAGCTGGGCTCGATTCCCCTTTTTTGTAACACAGCTTCTTATCCTCCTCCCTAATTAAAGCTGCCTTCATGCTCTTAAACAACCCGCTCTCTTTATATTCCTTCTGTCAGGGGGATAAAAGCTTCCTCCACTTCACAAAGTTGGTAGGTGGTGGGGGGGGAAATACTCTTTAAACTTTGAGGCACTGAGATCTAGCAGTTATGAAGGCACAGATTGACCAGCAGTGAGGAGAAGACTGAGATATTTTGTGCATTTAGTCAAAACCACCAGGTGACCTTTAATGATAATATTATGTATTTGTCTTGGTGTTTTTTCCTAAGGAAAATTTAGTTTTGAATTAAATCTCCTCATTAAAATGTTTAGTTGTGTTTTCCAACTTTCATTTGGGGGAAAATGCTTTGTCCCAAACAAGTCCCATTTTTAGTACAACAGGCAAACCAAGAAACAGCTCTAAGCACAGCTCTCTTAAACAATGTTTGCTTTCTCTTCTACTGTATTTACAGTTGCCTTTTTGGTGAGTGCCGGAGGTGAATCGAAGTACCAGTTAACCTTAGGTCAGACATGAGTATCAGACTTGGTTTTAGTCAAGTCACCCAACTCACTGTGACTGATCATGTTTCATCCCCATATGTTTCATCCTTCTGAAGCACCATGCATATACTTTGCCTTCCGGAGATGTCCTAAAATTAATTAATGAGCTGTGAAAGTGTGATGAGGAGTGCTTATATCTCCCTCGGTGAGAAAAGGACCTTATGTATCACTGTGTAATATGTCATTAGGCTTGACTCAAAATTATCCCTCTCAGTCATAAATAAACACGACTTACCTCAAATTTAGTAGAGCTCTTAAAAATCAGTGAGTGATTTTTGCTGCTAGGGATGAGGCAGGATGGCAGGAGATAAGTTCTCTCCTTCTTAAGGAGAGAACTTATGCCCCACGTCCATCCCCCATGCACACTGTTCTCTTTACAGAGGCAATAACTAAAGTGAGAAAGAGGACTACTACTACTCCTTGTCTACATTTAGAAAAAAGCCTGTATTCCTGTTTTTAAGGTTGAGAACACGAAGTGAAAGAAAGCATTATATTCAGCACATTCAGTGGGAATGTTAGTTCAAAAGTGTCACATTTCAAAGAGCAACTGTTCCACTTCAACCTCCTGAAGCTTCTTCCCATTTTTTGAGTAGCTAAAGGCATGGGGCGGGGGGTGTTTAGGGTGAGAATTAGAACAAAAATTTGGAAGGCTAGAAAACTTCCAGATGCTTTCACAAAAATAAAATAAAGAAAATCTTTTAAAAATGTCTGAGGAATTACTGCTGGTTCCTGGAGGCTTCCAGTTTGACAGAGATAGGATTTTATCGCCTCAGTCCCGTGCAGAGAAAATCTGAGCTCATGAGCACTGCGTGGAGATGCCATATGGGAAGCTTTGTAAGCCTCTGGCAAATATCTGTATCAAACATGCACTTGCGTAGCGCCTTCTGCATGCAAAGCACAAAATGGCAATGAATGGAACCTCCCAGCGCCAGCGGGAGGCAACAAATTACCTTCTCCACTTACAGATGGCAAAACTGGACCCACCTGGGCTCCTTGTAGCTGCATCTCTGAGGATGTAGTGTAAAATGTTGCTGCTCTCAGCCAGTGTCGTGCGTCTGTAGCTAACAAGAGAAGGCTTGGTGGGAGGGATGATGAGCCCAGCCTGGGAGGGATACAGTCTAGATGAGGCTCCCAGGCTGCCGTGCTGCCTAGGACTGTCACCCCACAGCTGGTGAGCGTGAACACTCTACACAGATACAGATGCAGGTTTTGTGTTCATTTGGTTACTCTAATCTGTGTACATTTTAAAAGTTCTGTGAGAAATACAAGTGTAAATGGGCTCTGATTGTGTAGCAGCACTGCAGCATCCTTCAGTGCATGGGGGATCCCCTCCTCCTCCCGACACCCCTTATCATCAGGCTAACTCGCCACATTAATAACCTTTATCTTGGTGGACCACAGACCTGTCATGGCGTAGAGCGAGGAAGCTGGTCTTCAAGGACCAGTGAGCCGGACGATGCCCTTTATGGCACTCACCCAGGGAAGGCACGTGCTGCAAAGCAGAAATGTAAATCAGTTCTTCCCTGGCAGCCCGTGAGACAGGGTGGCTGTTATCAGGTCCATCCATAATGAAAATGAAAAATGGGAGCATCAGACTTTCCCTTTTCACATACATCTTTCGTACTCAATATTCTCCCTGAGCCTGGAATATTGGAGCACCTTTATTGAGCGTTAAGATATATTGTACACACCATTAATCCAGCTTCATAATGCCATTACTGAACAAGCAATTACAGCTATCTAAACCGAGCTTTGTAGCAGGTGAATGTGTGGAAGCAGCCTTCATTCACCCTGTAGAGTTATTCTGTTCAAAACTATCCTAGCCTCTAATTATTCATGTGCCAGGTAGAGTACTGTGAATTCTCCCTCATGCACAGCAATTTTTAAGTGTTAAATGTTTCCCAGCCGTTTTTACAGAGAGGTAGTTGTGACACTGCAACAATTCCTTCTACACGCTCTCAGCACTAACAGCAGTCTCCCTCTCAGACACCACTAATAAATGCTGGATTTGGCAGCCATGTGCACAGGCCAGGAGATCTAACTGCAGGACTGTTTACTACCTGGAGCATCCACTGATAACAATAGAAGGGATACAGCCTTGATGGAGAACTTAACACGCCAGCGAGATTATGCATCCATAGCTTAATTTAGCTCCCTTATGCCTAGGCATTATGATACATTTGCTAATTACGTGATCACATACGGTGTTTTCCCCATTTGACTCCCGCTTAAGTTGGTACATAGGATGCTCTGTGATGGGCAGCTGCTCAGCAGCCCCCTTCTTCCAGCTCTCCCGTGCAGCGGCCCTGTGTGGCTCTGACGAAGCATCGTGCTGCATGAAATTGAGATAGTGATTCCTTCCTCGTGTGCTCTTCTGAGGCGCGAGTCACTGGGAAATAGGCAAGTCACACAGAATCACAGTGGCTTCACAAATACCAGCAGAGTTGCCTTTAGAGCTGGCCTGTGGCAAAAGGTATTACCCCGTTTCAGAGGCAGGGCTGGCGCTCGTGCAGGTCCCATATCTGCTGCAGTATATGCCTGAACCTGACTCCCAGCTCTGCCAGAAGTTACTCAGTCTCACCTCAGCAGTGCAGGCTGAGAAATAAAACAGGGAGACTTGCTTTACAAGGTGAGTGCGTGAAGCCTTCTTCAGAAAAGTTCTGAAAAGCAGCGAGCTCTTAACACCCACTGCTGGATGGGCTCCAGGCTGTAACTCATAGCTTCCTCCGGCTCCCAGTATAGAAGGTCTTCCCAGAGGAAAGCCGAAGCACAGCTGACAGGTTTTGAGTGGGTTTGTGAGACATCCCTGTTCGGAGGGAAATGGATAGTCCCATGTGCCACCAGCCAGAAGCAGAGACCTGGGTTGGGAAGGGGAAACCAGCCCAGCTAATTAGTCTGGTAAAAGAGTGAGAAAACTGATGAGAGCTAAGCAAATGTAGCTGTGCCTACTCTGCCTGGAGTACATCTGAGGACCAAAGTCCTCCTGGCTGTCTAAGCAAGCACAAGTGCCCGTGTAAGACCAGCTTGTGCCTCAGCTGTGGGGAAGGGAGAGTGTTTCTGCCGAGGCAGTTCGTATCAGCACAGTGCTACTGATGTTAATTAAATCCTTTGGCATGTACACTTGCCTGCAAGCCAGACCTGGCCCAGGCTTTATAGCCGTAATGTTACATTAATGACTTCAGATGGCAGGTCATGTCATTAATTTCAGCAAGGTTGCGTGGGCTGCAGCCATAGGTAGAAGTGATCCTTCCTCTTTCTGTAACCATATAGAGGAGCGGTGCAGGAACATCCCACAAGGGGCAATCAATAGACTGAGACAAATTAAAGCTGGCAAAAGGTATCGTTGTTGACAGAATAGTATTTGTGGTGAGAAATCTATCAGCTTCAAACAATCTTGACTTTCAAATTGTATTTGTTATTGGATTTTCCATGCTTTCCACCCCCAATGAGGAGCTTTGTGCATACCAAGCAACATACACACATACTGTGCGAGATGAAAACATTTATTATAGACAGTTTTAATTGGGTGAAAGAGTCTGAGCACAAAGGAAATATCTTTTTGCATAATGATCTGTGGAATTCAGTGCCATGGGAAGTCATGGAGGATGTGAACGTTCAGGTTACAGAAAACAGATATTTATACCACGAATGAGAATAAACAAATTTAGAATAGCAAACTCCTTAAAAAATTGGTGCGGGTGAAGGAAAGCCTGAAACCTCATACTTCCAGATGGAGTGATTAGGTTCTGGAAAAGCTGTTCTATAATTCTATTTTGTGCAATTTCATGTACCTTTTGAAGCGTCTGCTGCTTCAAACTTGGCAGCTTGATCCAATATGGAAAGATCTCCTGATCTTTCCTCAGCCTGAGCGGACTTCATCTCCCTTTGTATTAAACCTATGTAAAATCCCCTTCAGTCCCAATAAACACAGCAATTTATAATGCCAGTGCCAACTGGTGGCATAAGAACTGACACCACAAAACCTAATAGTAGCTCTGGCTTTTCGTTTTCCGAACTGGCAGTGTCACCTGCAGCTCATGTTTCACATGGTAGCCTGAAGCTCTTGGTCAAAGACTGGGAGGTGAGGGTTTGACACCCACTTCAGAGGTTTAAACCTACTGCTCCCAATTTTTAGGAGACTGTGCTACTCATTCTGGCATAGACAAGATGAATGGGGAAAAAAAGCTGGACAAAGGGGAAGAGGGGTTTATAAGAAAGCTGTGAGCAGATCCCTTTGCCTCTGCCAGTTAAAATTGTGCAATTGCAAAGGGCAAAATGAATGGTCTGAAGAGCAAGATTTCAAGAAAGAGCCTGACTCTTACCCCAGGGAGGTAAGGACTCTGTGCCACAGACTGCACCCAGGAGTAGTTTGAATGCACTTTTCCGTTAATCATTGGATAAAACTGAGAGGAGGGAGGGACCAAACCCAACAAAGCAGGGTTTAGGGCCAACTCTGGCAAAAGCACCCTCAAACCAAAGAGGACATAGTTGGGGCTGGTTATTCTGGATGGCGTCACTCCTCAGTTCCTTTGCATGAAGGCCATCATGTTGGCTCTGTGATTGAGGACCTTGCAGGTTTGCAGACAGATGCTCAGTTCCTGTCAACCTGCTTTGTGTAGTCTGGTATGAAGGTCTTTTAAATAAAAATGGATAATTTGGTTTTTTTGAAAGACCTGACATCTTGTCAACCACATTATGTTGTGCTGTAAAAGGGATTCTCTCATGACTCTGGGCTCCTTTGATCAGGAGTACAGCAGAGCAATTAAATTAGCACCTCTAGTTTCACGTACCTTGACCACAAACATCTAGTGGGTTCTACACATGGCTTCTTTGTAGGCCATCACACGTCTGCATGAGGGAACTCTTCTCATGCCCAAGATCATTGATCCTGCATGCCCAAGGACCAAATGCTGGGCAGCTGCAGAGAGTGCCAGGCCCCAAGCAAACACCATGGGTCTCAGCTTGGCAGACCATGCGCCAGCAGGTTTTGCTTCCAGCGCACCAGGATAATGTGCTCTCAGCACCTCCATTCCAGTATAGAGCACTTTTTATCCCCGGGCTGGCAAAGAAGAGAAATTTCCTTTCAATTCACAGCAAAGAGCAGCTGTTTCCCCCTCCCAGCTATGTAGGTTTGGCCTCACGTCTCTCTAAAGAAACAGCCTTCTCCTGCAAAGCCACCTCTTGATATTTATTAGCTGTGGAGAAGGAGGCACACACCCTTCCCCACGGGGCTGGGATGAAACCATCTTTCTTGGCTTTGGGGGCTAGAAGCCTGTTTAAACCTGCCAGCTCTGACGAAGGTCCCTGGGCTGAGTCCCAGCACCTGCACTTAATTTTCCTCCAGAGCAGGTGGGGCCAGTTGTATTTCTGGGACCTTAAAGAGGTTGAACTCTCTCCTGTGTGGGTGCACTGTGGCCTGTTGGGTTTGAGGACTCTCTATCTCATACGAGGCTTGTGTCAGCTGAGAAAATCCTGGGGTAAGCTGCCAATCACCATCCCACCCCAGGAGGAAAAGGCAGCTTCTGGGTGCACATAAGGGCCTGCCTCCTGCTGCACACCCCTTCAGGTTCCACAATTCAGAGGGCCACATATGCAAAAATTAAGGATCCAGGACACTGCTGCTTAAGGTAAGTGGCATCATTTTAAGATATCTCACCTGTTTTCAAGGGATGATGGCAGTCCAACCTGAAAGTGCTGTGAGCCTTCATCAGCTACATGGGAAATAAGGCCGCTGAGGAGTTGCAATGAGTAAAATCCTATTTCAGCTGCTAAACAAACTAAAATAACACTGTAAAGTAGGCTCTAAAAGCTGTTCAGTTTATATCACTCTGTGGCTGTGTG
The DNA here is from genome assembly GCF_001431845.1 of Calidris pugnax. Lineage (NCBI taxonomy): Eukaryota > Metazoa > Chordata > Aves > Charadriiformes > Scolopacidae > Calidris > Calidris pugnax. The sequence continues at coordinate 17,891,501 of NW_015094506.1, read as the reverse complement.
CAGGCTAACTCGCAAAGGCTTTTGCACAACAAATATTACAGCTTAAGCACCCTTCTCATTTACATCCTTTGCAATTTTGTTGGAGGTCATGGGGTTGTATGCTCTAACACATCGAGTATTAAGTGGGAAATGCACACGCACACACACAAAATAATCAAATGACTCATACTAAAGCAGGACTATTCCCTGCAGTCTCCAGAATTGTGCTGTTAAACCCCAAGATAGAGGGTTTAACAAAGGCTGGAGACCATTATCTCGCAGTCTCTAACCACTCGCAATTTGCAGTCAGGGTTTAGCTGTTAGAGCACTGCAGGATTTGGCTGCCATTGAACTTTTTTTTAAATGTCACTTGAAATCTGACAGAGGCAGATTTTTGTTGGGAAGCAGATGAATGAGATGCTAGCGTCTCGGTAGTATGTGGATTGTTCAAAATTCAGAAGATTTACTGTGAATCTGAGTAAAAAAGGCATCATTTAATATTTGGCACACCATTAAAGCAGTGCCAATTCCCAATTTCTTTTTTGTTACACATGTGTTTCTTCAATATAATTACACTTCTGTACTGTGTGTATACATTATTTGTAGTGCATAAATGTGTGGCTTCATGTGGGACCTTTTTGCACAATTCATTCAAAACCAAAATTATTAGTCTCTTTCTCTTACTTGTATCCTAAATAGCAATATCTAGTCTTAAAACACAGTAGTAAGGCAAAGTGTTCCTTGGGCAAGCCAATCTCTTTTGGAAAACAGGAAAACTGCATAGCTGTTTTATGCACATAAATATTGCTTAAGTGTATAATTACATGTAGGAAATTATTTCAAACACAGAAACACAAGAAACATCAAATCAAGTGTGATTCAGTAAAGGCAGTCCTTCACTGTGCTTTTCCAGGAGGGGAAGCCATCAGTTTTAATCTGACATGGTGGTAGTTTCCAGAAATGAAAGAAAAAGCTGAAAGCAGGATTCATTTCAAATAACTTTTTAATCTAAAAATAAGGTCTCTTGCACAAGCTGTTCACCTAGGCTCCCTCAACGATCTGAGAAGCGAGAGAAGAGAACAACAGGGAAACCCCACCAGGCACTTTGTCGCATCTTGTAATAGGGCTGTCAGACGGAGGGTTTTCTCCCAAAGCTGCCAATTTTGATCACTAGCTAGAGGAATAGAGGATTAATTTTTACTTTTTTTCTCTTAATTTAAAAAAAAATAATTAATGACTAAAACTATGTGATTAAACCCCACCCTGAGATCCTTGGCAGCAGCCTCAGTGGGGTACCCGTGGAGGGGTTTTCAGACACAGCAACTCAGCTATTTGCTAGCGGCAAAATATCACCATCCTTTCTCTGATCAGCTGGAAACCCCTTTGAACTCCGGTTTTCAGAGTTTCCAGAGGACTTTATTCTTCCCCAGGATTCCAGTGGCTCGTGTTTGGACATCTGGCTTCTGCTGGAGTCCTGTGCTGCTGTGTGTCCTATGGGGGTGCGGCCAGTTGCTCTGCACAAGCCAGATGTGGAAAGGCTGAGCAAGATGCCCTGCACCAAATAAACACCATCTACCCAAGTTTGTCTCTGTTATGCACATCAGCCTTATACAAGTCTAGGTTTCTTCACCCCTGAATTATTTGCTTGTCCCAACTGATTCAAGACACTATTTTTGATCTTTTTCTGTTTTTTAAATCTTTTTTTCTTCATTCATGAAGCTGTTCATTATCGCATAGTTCTTCTAATGTGTTTCTCTCAAGCCTAAATTATCCATCACCTGTGCCTTATATGGGAGCTTGTTTGGATTAAGTGCTGAGAACAGATAAAATGGGAGTAGGACCGTTTGACCTCCAAGCATATGCTTCTGCTTAGCTTACCATTGCTAACTACTCTAGGTTTAATATCGTTAGTCATTTCAGCATTATGACAACATATTTGTTGTGTTTATTGGCCTAAACAGAAGCCAAATGAACACCCCAGTGGAAATTACATCCCTTCAAAAGCCATCCCCAGACCCCTCCCTCTTGGCTATGCTGAGGCTGTTTGTGTGAACACCCCAGGACAACGTAGCAGTGCAAACCCCCATGGTACCTGGAAGAACCTTGCAGAAACACCTCCCTGGGGACCCAGCTGGCTGCTCTGGGCCCAGACTCTATGCACAAGAACACCAGGATCCACGCTAACATCACCACATCCTCATAAACCAGCCTAATCTCACTCTATTGTGTTTCTCCAAACAGCTGAGCCACAGATGCAACCTCTGTTGTAACGGGGTCGTGCCCTGCCTTGCAGGGGACTGCTCCTCACAGCAGACACACTTGCAGGTTAGGTCTGTGGTGTCCCATCAGGTGTAGCTGGGGACCCATCCTCCTCCCGTGGTGTGTTATTTCACCATACTTTCTGGAAATATGTTTTTAGGATTATTTTTTTTCCTCCCAAATGTCTCCATATATATCCTTAATGTTGCTTTAGACAGTACGGCTAAAGGAGTAATATATTTTCCTTATTCAGTGGAAAGTATGGATTCTTGTTTGCTTGTTTTTAAATCGAAGTGTAAATCTGCAATCTTATTAGAACATGGCCTCTGTAAAAGGTTTATGGTTATTTAAGGGGAGGAAAAGAAAAGTAAAGAAGTATGTTTATTATACACTTGGATGAAAAGATTTCTGTTTCCCTGCTAAAAACATACAGTTTTTGAAAAAGACATTAATATGCTATTTACGCTGGAGACTTCTAGCATTCCTTCAGATTTTCACACCAGGGTATAGATATAGACACAGTAAATGGTGCAAGTAATGACAATTCAGGATAGACTGTCAAGGACACTTGTTGTCCAGAATTTTCCTCGTACTTGTTTAGAATAATCACTTGTAAAAGTAAGAGTACAGATCCCCGTGGGTTCACCCCAGGGTGGCAGCACACCCGTTTGCTGCTGCTCAGCAGGAACTGAGGGCTGGAGGCACTGGGGCATTTCTAGAGGTATTTATCTCAAAGCCACTGAAGCTGACAGTGAGAGCTGGGCTGTTTCTGAGCCAGATCTTGGTGTACCTGTGCAGGCTTGATGTAACAAGTATTTTCACACTGAAAATGTCTTTATTTCCCTTTGTGTCGGGCATTTTTCAGGTTTTGTGCCATCTGAAAAGTCACTTGCTCTTCTTTCGTGCTCAGCTTTAGTCAATCTATATGGTTTTGCATTTTTAACTGATTAACTGACCCAGAAATAACTACTGTTTTCTACTGCGAGATATAGGCCCCAATCACAGACCTTTATTGTTCTACACATGCTATTTCTTCGTCTTTATTACTTTAAGCCCACATTTAAAGCTTCTTCATGGCAATATATAGGATGAATACTAAAACACTTGTTTAAAACTGTATCATGAGCTGCTTGGCAAACTAGCATGCCGTTTCCAGACCGGCAATGTCTGCAATGGGTTTGCCACCATGTCCAGTGCAGAAGAGGAGACATGTTCTGTCACAGCAGCTCCTGCTCCTGCCCGCATCAGTGGCAACGCATCCGCCAAAATCACTGGTGCGGCAGCATGTTCTTATGTTGTAAATACAAGCAACCAACAAAATGCCTTAGAGTTTTCCACAATGAGTTCATGAGAGGCACGTGGCAAATAAACTCCTATTAGTGGCGAGGAAGCAATGTGTGAAGCTCCGGTGAACTGATGAAAAAATAGGCTGAAAGAAACTGGCAACGTTGCAGTCTTGCTTGATTCACATACTTAAATATTCTTGTCCTCTGCACTTTCTCAGTGAGAATACATAATGTAATCAGGAATAAAATGCAAATTTCTAGCTAAGGAACGCAACTGTTTTCTAACAAAAGCAGCCAGAAGTAGCTAGTGTGATGTTGTGCTGGGACTGACAGAAATACCTTTGCTTTACAGCACTAATTACACTGAGATCTGTTTTTCCGTTGTTTTGGGGGTTTGATTTGTTACTTTCATCTATTCAGTATTATTGAAACCAGGTCGCATTGAATGTCATTGCAATCTTTCTGACTGTTCTGGGGAAAAACAGTGCCGTTTGCACACACGGCTGAGGGAGGCGACTATGGAGGATGAAGCAAAAGGGAAAGACAGTGAATGTCATCTGTAGAAGCAGAAAACTTGCTCTGCGTATACCCCATAAATGTTTTAAAGCTTATATTTAGAAGCATCTCCTCTAAAGAGATGATGTGTTGATGTACGCTGTGTTCCGTCTTTAAGATATCACAGTTAGTGTCATCCATACACGTGAACCAAATTCCCTTTCATTTGGCATGTTAACCAAAACAGAAATACCCAGAAATTTGCTCTTAAAGGTAATTGCCGTAACTGCCTGCCCTAAAAGATGTGCTGTTTTCTTCACGTGAACTTCTGCCATCCATTTTGTCTGAAGGGTTGTAGGCAACGAGGGAGTCCTTTTCAACCCCTTGTTTTACCAGTCTGGGATTGTGAAATGTTTCTTGAAATTAGGATGGGACCCACAGAAGACTGTGGGTGGGGGATCTAAAATGAAGCTTACAATATTTGCTAAGCTTTAGCCACAGTGTTTCCTGATTTAAAAGGGATGTTCCTTGTAAAGCGCTGGAAGAAACTGTCTTCTCTGGAATGCCATTATTTAGCTTGCTTTTACTGTAACTGCCACTTTCTGATCTAGTATTCCTTTTACATGAGACGTTTCTATTGAAGTTAATGAAAAATGGGGGTGTTCAAGGAAAGGAGCTCTATTTTCATGTTTTAGCATAAAGATGCAAATTAGGACCAGTATTAAAAACCTAACAAAAATGGATGGAAGTGTAAAGCAGTGTTTGTATTGGATAGAAGTAATTTCTTCTGACAGTTTGAATAAACATTACAAATAAATCAGGATCTTTATTATACATACCACTTACTGTTGAATAATCTGGAAAAAAGATAGCCACTATTATGGAATAGCTTTCTAGTTAGAGCTTTCAGCGTCAGTTTTGAACTGGATTTAGGAATTTACTAGAGTGCCCTTCCATGATGTTTGTGTGGAGGTCCTGTGGACAAACTGGGAGGATGCATGCGTTAAGACTGGGCTGAGCTCCTTAGTAGGAAAAGCAAGATTTAGGTGTCTAACTGTGAGTCCAGTCTCCTGTTGCAGTCAGTAGAGATCTAATTCATGTAGAGAGTGCCTTTGCTCACCTGAAGTGGATGCATCCTGGCTGGCCAGCTGAGGTAGCCCTCTGGTCGCCAGTGGCAGAGCTGGTGAGACCTCCATGGGCTATCATGGGAACTATGACTGTTCCCTGAATTACGAACCTGAGTTTAGGTGTCATAACTGGAAGAGAATCCTACTCCCAGAACTTTTGTCATACATATGACCTTATAAAAGGGTAACTCGGAGGCTAGCTCCAAATGGAAGCTGTGGAATGAGATGAGTACTTTCAACTGTCACAAAATCAGTGCCTACTGTTCCACCCCTATTTGTGGGGTTGTCTCTCTGCCTGGTGCTGGCTGCCACATGGCTCTCTGCCTGGCTGCCACCCCTCAGTCAGGGTCACTTCTTTCAGGTGGCTACTTGCGTGGGCTCCCAGCTGGCCCAAGAGGCTGAAAGGAAACCCCTTTCCATACCATGTCATGTGCTGAGTTACTGAGTGTTTTAGAGTTTCTAAATCCTTGTTTAAAGGTTGCATCCAAAGGAAATAGAAGGTCCTGTATTTTACTCTGAAATAACTCCTGGAGACAGGCCAGACTGAAGTAAATGGAAAAATAAATCATTTGGGGGAAAAAAAAAAAAAAAAGTATTTACAAAATCTAATCTGTAAGTGGACTTTGAGTCTGAGCTGTTCTTACGTGAATTTAGCCAGGAAAGAAAACATGCAAGTCTCAAGGGAGGCGACTAATGTCAGCATGAGTCTGTAGTTTGGGGCCTACAGAAATTATTCTCCATGCTGCTTTTGCCTGAAATGTAGTGATTTATATATAAATGACATTTATGACAAGCAAGATAAGATATTAAATACGGGAAAAGTGAAAGGGAATGAATTGTGGTAGTAATGTGAGATGGGAAAGAGAAGATGCTGACTCAAAATCATTTTCTAAGATAATTTTTACTCCTTTAATTACAGAGGAACTTAATGTTTAGGGAGATGGTCACTGATAATGGATTTCAAAATATAGACATGGATGTTCTCACAACATAAGGGCAGGCTGAAGCACAGCAGTCCTTCCTGGTGCATGTGACAACAAATACTCTCTATCGTCTTTGTTTTGTTTTCTGTGTATTTACCCCAAGTGTAAGAGCTCCTGGATGGAGCCAGTAACAGCAGCCTTAGCCTTGCAGTTAGTTGTCTCAGCCAGCAGTGGAGAGATGTCAACTCCACCATCAAGTAGAAAGTATTGGAGACTTATCATGTAAAACATCACATTTACTCTGTGATTTTTCTTCCATGCTGTCCCTTAGGAATACAAGAATCACTTTGGAGGTTTTTCTACAGTCCCTTTTTGAACCTAGGGGAGTTTTATTTGACTTAGGATCCTTCCTGCCTGGGGTGAATCCTGACCACACTGAGGCCAATGGTACACATTCTACACCACAGAAAATGAGCTAACTGACCCCCTGAATTGTGGAGCGAAAGGAGTTTTCCTTTCAAAGGACTGTTGTTATAGAGTTGGAATCCAGGTTATTCCCTGGGGAAGATCAGTTCTCATTTAGCCACTATGTTACATCTAAAATCTATTAGAGATCAGAAAATATATCTAAAACATTAATGGCAAAGCAGGATATGTTTTAATTTGTACATCAGACATGAATTACATAATAATTACACAGCAATTACAGTAAAATTACTATAGTTCCATATTACCTGCAACTACTAATTGGCATAGACTGGTTAGTATATGACAGAGCTATTATAGCATAAACTCAACAGAATTGGTGTATCTGGGGTCTAAAAATACACTAAGTGATCAGAAAGTAATTCAGTCATAGAAACAACCCCCAACTTTTAGAACTGGTGTGTTCAGGGAGGTATAGTCAAAATCTAATTATAATGTAATTGCAGTACAATTCAAGAGTAAGTTGAAACCACGGCATGATGTAGCCTTAAACCAAGGTTTTGCGATGTTAAAAAATGATAACATAGTTAAAAGATGCAGAAATCTTTATAGTTACGTGTACTTCATGGCTGGAGTACAAAATGCTCGTAAAAGTAGGCATTTACATGTGTTTAGAAAAAAAACCTCCCCAAATCAGTATCTGTTTCCTGAGTTGTCAATATAGGTCTGCAAATTCAGGATTGAAAACCTGCCTGACCACAAAGTGTATATAATTTGTATTTGCATTTTTTCCATGTCATGCCACAGTCTCAGAAAGGGAGAACAAAAGCCAAGGAGGATAGTAGCAGACTTCCAGCAGAATTCCAAGGGCTGGGAAAAATACCAAAATAATAAAGTAAGCGTAAAAGGGCCTGATGTGATCTACTGTGTCTCTCAACCTTATGCAATGATTTCTCCTTCCAGCCTAAGCTTTTGTTTGAACCATAGAATACCATTTTGCAAGACATTCACTCGTTTTAAAAGCTGCAAGTGAGGGATCAACTATTATTTACTCTCCCTGTGGAAACGGAACAGTTTCTAGGCTGAGTTTGTCTGGCTGTGGTTTCCAGCCATTGGACTGCGTGTCTTTTTCTGTTAGACTGAAGTTGCTATCTGTGAAACATCTGCATTTATCACACTGTGACAAAATCACCTTTTATCCTTTGCTTGGGTAATTAAAATAGATGAAACTTCTGTATTTTCTCACCAGAAGACACTCCCCAAAATCAAGCATTCTTCCCAGTTCTATTTTAATTCCAAAATACGGCATTATTCCCCACCTGCAGCATCTCAGGACCTCCCAGGGTCAGGAGTAACCAGTGCTTTGACATTAGTTATGCTGCCCATTGCCCCTGGGGCTCTGGCCTGGCCTTGCCACTGGGGCATGGCAGCAGGAGAGGAAAAAATAGAAGCTGGAAGCCACCAGCCACCTTAGAAACAAAAGTGCCAGCTCCATCAACTCTCATAGTCTTTTTTTTATTTTGAAGTAATAAACATCGTGTACAACAAAACGATGTTATGTCCTTCCTCCTTGGCATTTGTCTGTTTATATGGTGGACATGATTGCTGACATGATGGTGGACATGATTTGCTCTTTCAGCTATCACGTTGTTTTGCTTATCTGTTATAGCTACTAAATCCTCCTAAAAGACACTGCCTCCTCTGATGTGACTCCCCCCCCACACCTTGTAAATGGGATTTATTTTGTCCTGAAGAATGACCTTACATTTGGTGGTGTTGAAACGTGCATTCAAATGAACCCTTCTTTCCAAGTGACCTCGACCTATGCCCGTCATCTTCTCTCTCTTCATTGTTTTCATTTGCTGCAAATTCTATCCGCAATGATTTAATATTTTCTTCAAGATCATTGATAAAGATATTGAATGGGATGAGAGCAGCTCCCTGGAGACTTCTGCTCAAAAAACCCTTAGTGATTGCAAAGGCCTTTCTGAGATCTACCAACTGAGCAATCCTTAATCTTTTTAAAATGAGTCTGCATTGATTTTCTCGTACAGCTAATTTTCATAAGACTGTTATTAAGAACTTGCTCCAATGCCTTATAGAAGTTCAGTAACTGAATCAAATTTGCGATGTCATGAAACTTTTGAGGTAGGGTATAAAAATAAAAAAAAAAGACAATATTGATTGAATCACTTGTTCTTTAGACTCCTTGCCGATTGTTTTCCCTGACAGCCTTTCCTGGATTTTATCAGAGACCAAGGTCAATCCAAACTTGTTTGTGACCTTGCAAGTTAGGGTTTTTTTTTGATCATTCTAGGATTTATTAGCATCAATAATTTGAAGAGCGCCTTGTCTGCGATGGTTAATTCTTATGGGCGCAAATTACCTGGTCTTGCAGAGTCAAAGTGCTGTGAACAGGACGGGCTGGAAGGAGTGTCCTCTCCTCTGTGCCTGTCCCTGGTGGCTGACTCGGGCTGACGTCACCTCAGCCCCTCAGCACCCGGGGGAAGCGCTGCCTCCGTACTTCAGCCTTTTGCACTTTGTGATCGATGATGCTGCCAACCCTGTCTAACAGCAGGTCCGTGTTGTTAATGGGATTTCATTTCATTTGCTCCTGATGTATGTAAATAACTTCTCCTGGCTAGCCTTTCCCTGCCTGGCCAGTGGTGCCTCTTCTGTCCCTTAGCAATTACTTTTATTTCCGCGTTTCCTTATTTCTGCCTATTGCTATCAGTATCATTTTGGTTTTAATAGTATTTCTACCATTTGATGATTTAATGAAGGGAGGCATTTCTCCTCCAAGGAACTGAGGAGCCTTTGCTCAGATACGGATGATTAGGAGCTGCTGCTCTGCTTTCTGCAGAATTTGTTTTCTCTCAACCTGAAACCGAGGAAATACCCACTAGAGCACAGAACTGGGCCTTTCTAAGATGGTGTCTTTTGGGTTCATCGGCTGCGCAGTCAGCTCTGTCCCTGTGGCTCCAGTGTTGAATTTCCTCAGTGCTTCTCAGCAGGACGGGCAGACTGGACGTGGTGCGGAGATGCTGCTGATGGAGGAGAGGTGGAGGTGGGATGGGATCTGGGATGATTCCCTGGGGGCTCCAGCCCCATGTGAAAGGGGAGGAGAAACTTCAAGGTGGTAACAGCTGCTTCTCTGAAGAGCTCCTCACCACCCTACCCCAAGAGCAGCCAGTGCCCATGTGGTTGGAGCCCTTTCCCCTTGGAGGTAGCACAATCGGGGCACGGCAGCCTTTCCAGCCATGGCAGCCCACTGACCTGACCTGCCTGGACTATGGCAGGTATGGCCCCGTACTCCTGCTGGGGTGGCTGGCTACCATGGGCTACAGCAGCATAGCCATGCCGGCTTGGATCCCTGCCTGGTGTGAAAACTCCTCCAAAAAGAAGGGGAAACGCCAAAGCTACTTTAGTACTGTCATAGGTACATTCATAGCCCCAAGCCATTGCTTATCATTATCCTGAAGTCGGTGTTGAAATACTCTCTCCAACTTGTCTCTGCTTCATTGGGTTTTCAGCTTTGGGAAAGTGGTGTCTTTGAAGAAGCAGCACATGTGGTGCTGGTGAAGACTGCACCCATTAGCCTATAGCAAGTAAACAATCATGAGCACTTGCATCTATATTGACTGACACATTTGTGTTTATATGTAATATGGATTTATTCCCAAGTGTTTGATAGACAAATTAGTAACATTACTGAATTTGCTGTCTAGAAAGGGTATATTTGCCTGGTGGGTAAAGAGGAAGAGATTTTGGTATTGTGCAAACACTAGCTGTTATTGATACTATAGTGTATGATGGTCTTTGTATATGAGAAGGCAGCAAATGACAGTTGAAATGATGCTTGCGGAATAAATAGGGGCTGATAGACCGGCAGCGGATGTCTCAAACAAAAACACTGTTTCTATTAAATAGTGTGCAATTTAATAGATTTAACTTTACCTGCCAGAGTCTAGTTGATCTTTTATTATATCCTTTTGATATTATAAGCAAGTGTTCATAAGTATTAGCTTCCAAAAGACCTGAAAACATACTGCAGTTTAGTCTTAGTGACACACATATGAGTGCAGCCTAATTTTTCCAGTTTCTTAGCTGGACCCTGAGTGCTGGTGGCAAATTTACCCTGGGGTCCTGAGGAGACAGAGCCCCACCAAGTGCACAGTTGGGTGCAATGGATGATAAATGCCATATAGGAAAGGGCACTGGGCAGCTCTCCCACCATGGTTGGTATTATTGATCTGGGAAACCCTTCATATCAGGCACAGGGTAGTATAGCTCGTATGCAAGATATAACCCTAAGAGAAGTTTTTCTCTTAAGTGGATTCTTAGTTACCATTGGGACCAACTTAGAATAAGCCACAGATGTTTGTAAGCCGGGATATGGTTTGGGTATTATCAACTAAACTGCTCTGAGTTTACTGGTAAGCCGTGAGCTCAAGGTAGCACACACAAGCTGGGGGTGGCAGAAGCTTGTACAATTACAGGACCTTAAACCACTGTGGAATGTTTCAGTTCTGCTTTCTCTTTAGATGCATCAGGGGCCACTAAAGAGATACCAAAATTAGGCATAGACACTGAGGTAATTCAAAGAAATTTGCTTTAAAATACCATAATTTAAAGAAGGCAGGTTTATTGCCGATGAATATCATCTGAGAGACTAACATGCACTTTTATGCAAAGATCAGTCAGTTGCACTTACAATGAAGCAGAACAAACTGAATCCAAACTGAAAGGGATTTGTTAGCAACTTTAGATTTCATTTAAATTTCCTCATGGGACATCCAAACCATATGTGGAAATAAAATCCATGCATAAAACTGCATATTCTTGTGCAGTTTATCAGATACTTGACATCTCAATCAACATACTAATGTACTTCCTGAGACACCTCTTAAGCATCTGCAAATATTTCCTTTTGATTGCTTTTGTTTTCTTCCTGTGAAAGAAATCTTCCTCTTCTGGCTGTTCTCCTTCTCCCGAGCATGTAACCCTCCCCGCCTGCCCTTGGCTCAGGGCTACCCAAGCACACTCCTCTCTTCCTTGAAATGTAGTGACTCAGAAATTTGTCTCCTGATGGCCTCACACTGGGAGTGTCCAGCTTCTTGGGAGAATATCTTTTGGCTTTGAGCCTTGGGGTTTAAAAGAGGGGCCCTCTTAAAAATGGGAAAAGTATTTCAGAACATTTGAAGAATTTTTTTTCATATTTTTATTCTGAGCTTTTTTTTTTTTGGACAAAATCATGCTATTCAACTTATAGTAACCACAAAAAGTCTATAATCTGACTTGAGCTCTCCCTGGGTACATTAATGTTAACAAATAAGGAGGAGAGAGTCTGTTCTCTGGCCCTGAAGGGAACTGGCGAACTCTGGGCTGTGTTCCTATAAGAAAACTCTTTTCCCCCTTCCTCCTGGGCATGGTGACTTCATCCATTCTGCCTTCTGGAAATGGTTCCTGGCTTGTGCATCACCCAAACTGTGTTTGGACATTGTCCAGGAAAGTACCACTTGGCATGGGTCAAATTCATGCTGGGTAACGTGTTACTCCATCTACTCGGTTAAATAAGATGATGATCACAGGCCAATGCCCTACCTGCCACCCTGCTTGCTTTGGTACAATATGCATAGTCCCTGAATCCCATCAGTAGGGATTTCCAGGAAGCTATTGAGAGCATCTTGTCTCAACAGCTTGCTGGAGGAGCTGGGTGGAGAGACCCAGTGTGTTTATAGGGGGAATAAAGAGCTTAGCCCTGCCAGCACTTGGCACTGCAGCCCTAGCTCACCTGCTTTGGGGCTTGCAGAGGAGCATGCAGGAATCCTGGACAGCAGGATAAAGATTTTATTACCTCTCATTTGGGGTGGCTGTTAATGAACACGATCGCTGTGCTAACGTGTATATAAAAAATCTTTGTGTTACGTCATCATGTTTTCCTTATATATCTTCCTCGCTCGCTTGCTCTTGCTCTCTCTCTCCTTCCATCTGTCTCTAGACATTGCTTACAAGGACTGGAGCGCCACAGATTTTGAACACTGACAGTTCCCAAGTGTGCAGAATATCCGGAATTTGCTCAGACCTATTGGTACAATACATCCTCTCCCTGCCAAGATAGCCGCACACTACCAAAATGAATAAGCAAGCTACTCAGAAGGTGAAAAATCTCTTAAACTTAACAAAGCTCTTCATTTGCTCCCACTGGAACTCAGAAAGACTCCACAAGCTGGGCTGACTTCTGTCCCCAGATAGATCAGATCCTTGAATCTAAGCAAATGCCAATCTGGTGCGAGTAGCAAAGTACTGGTATGAGAGAAGGCAGAGAGTGGTGCAGCTCTCACTTCACTTTTGCCCTTTTCCCTTCCCGAGGTCACCCTGTCTCCATACACTGGGGCCATATGCTTTGACATTTCTGTCTGGCCATGATTTATACACCTTTGTTTCCTAGTGCCTCCTGGGTGCAGGTTCCTTTGCTCTGCTGCTCTGTCACAGCCCTAAGACCTTGGAGACCTGAGCCCTAAGTGCACTGAGGCCAAAGGTTGCTTCAAGACACACATGTTGCTGACACTCACCCCTTCCCAGAGTGGCAAATGCAGTGGGCCCTTTGATGTACAGTTTATTGGTCCAGAGGCAGGACGCAATGTGAAGATAGAGCAAAACTGGCTCTAGGAGAGTTACTTGTAACTTTAGGCAGTGTGGGAAAGTTCCAGCTTCCCATCTATATCAGCAGTGTGGCTTTTTCCCTGGCCTTTCCCTAATCCCTCAGTTAAAATCAGGATCTCTGGAGATTTCACAGGATCCTTACCCAGCCTTTCCCCTCACCCTCATCCCCACCTTATTAACTCCAAGCCGCTACATTTGGTTGGACATGGAAAACAAAGATGAGAGAAAAGCGAGTGCATTTGTGTTTTGGGGTACATTCCCCAGCTGGTCTCAGGAGGCCATCCCTCCCAGCAGGGAGAGCACTGAGGTGTCACACCAAGCTAGAGGTGAAAGAGCCCAGTAACTCTCTCAATAGTGGAAGAAAGCCACATGAGAGCTGAGTTGCTGCAGGAGCAGATGGGACCAGGCAAGGGTCGATGCTGGAGCCAGCAGCTGAGTGCAGGTGGTGGGTCCTGCTCGTGTTCAAGCTTCAACACTTGGCTCTGGCTGCAGCACCATCAGCCTGGCCCTGGCATGAGCTGCAGCAACGGCTGTGCCCAGAGAAAGGCAGCCAGAGACCTGCAGCACTGACAAACCGGAGCTGACTGAAGCCCAAATTTTCTAACATAGGCTTGCCCAGCAGTCCCACTGATCTCAAATACTTGTGGGCTCTGGGCCTTGGTGGCTGAAGGGGACGCTGGTGGGAACAGGTTGTTTTTGGGAGCTTGAACAGACAGGGTGGCAGCTTAGCATACCTCCCACCTCTTGGTGTCTGGGTACAAAGCAGCTGCCTAGCAAATAACTTACAAATTCCAGCCCTCATTACACTCCTGGCAAATACTGTGTTAAGGGAAGCTACTGCAGGAGCTGGATTTGTAGAAGAAAACTAGCAATGTTAATTTCAGTGGTTTCCAGACAAAAAATTAACATGGATAATAATTCAGACTTTTTAGCGTATGCCTGAGCTGCCCCAGTGCATCCAAGGGAATGATGCTGATGGAGAACCTCACCTTCGTTTTTGCTTTGGGGGCAACATTAGGTGGCTGCGTTGCTGAAGCAGAATAACACCGGTGTCTGTTGGCACTGCTGTCACACTTGAGAGAAGGGGTTGCTTCACAGTGGCAATTATGAAAGCAGGGACAGGCAAAAATAATTGTTTTGCTGTTCTTCAACCTTCTAGAACAGCCTGATAGGAAAAAAACTTATTGTTTGAAGGCACCGCAATAATTTTCCTGCTATTTTGTGAAGGAAAAATAATCAGTTAATCAGTTTTTGTTCAGCGTGTTCACTACTAGCTGGAAATGAGGAAAAGAAAACAACTCTTACAAACATTGCTGAGTTTTCAGGAGGTTTTTTTTTCAATACCCACTCATTGTGAAATTGAAAAAAGGAGCTTTCTAAAACTCCAAAAATGAAAAGTTAAGTTGGGTTTTGATAATTAAAATGCTCTAGGTCTTCAACAATTTTAAATCATGGGATTTGCGTTTAATGTTTCAAAAAGATAAACATGTATTTTGCATTTTGTGATGGCATGTTTAGCCAACACCATCCTCTGCAGTGTAATGAGAAAGGGCCTTCAAACAGTGAGGCAGAAAATTTGCACCCAATTTCTCTCAACTGGCATTTAGATAGCATTCACTAAAAGAAAGTATCTAATTAATATATATACATGTATATGTGACTGTAGTCATGTCTAGCTAAGATATGTCTTGGGGTATATTTGGGGTTTTATATATAAAAGATCTATAAAAGATGTATTTAACAAAGAAGGAACAAACCAAAAAATTATTTAGGAAGCATGCAAGCAGTGAACTGGTGATATTAAAAAACTTTCCTATTGCTTTACAAAAAATCCTAATAGATGTCTATAGTGATGTGGTCCTTCCCTGGTTCTCAGTGAACCAGTGTGGCTTGGTGGGTGGAGACCGGGCTAGGACCTCAGTTCACCTCAGCTCAGACTCTCTTCTGCTGTCTGACTTCAGTCCTTCCACTTATTCTTCTGGTGGGAGCAGAGTATTCACAGTATCTCCTTTTTGTATGTCAGCTAATTTGGGCTCTGAATTGTGTTCTGGGGGATGTCACCTCCCTTCTCATTAGCCAGGTATGAAGCCTAGGCCTGAAGTGAGATAATGAGATGTACATCCATAATGGGAGTAATGATACTAATTATCTTTATAAAGCACTTTTTATTTCTAAGAGAAAACATAGCTATTATTTGTAATTATTATTACAGGGCGTAAGGTCCAAAACTTCATATTTCATTTAGGAAATGCAGAAAGCACAAGGCTATTGCAAATATGAGGAAGTACTGTCTATTTATCTAACTTAGAATAGTCAAATTTTGAAAGGGCACCGTTGTATAAAAGCCCACAGGAGGGAGGAGAGAGCACACATACTTAAACCCTGACAAGAGAAAGACATGATACTTCTGAGCAAACTAATGGAGATGTTAAAACTCAGAAGCCCCACAGACATCTGCTAACTCGAACACGCAACTGGCAGATATCACTGAGCCGTGCTCTCATGTGGCTCTCAGCTGTTGCTTGCCTGTATTCTCTAATTTCAGCATGCCTCCTCAGTGTTACTCCTACATGAACTGGCAGTGTTGTCAGAGACAATCATGTCAGTGTACTGCAGACCACTTTTTCCCTTGTGAAGATGAAGTTAATTTGATGGATCTTGTTACTCAAAATAAAAATGCAGGTTTCATCCATACAAAGCTTTAAATTTTGTACTGGGAACACTGGAACTGTGTGAAGGAATCTTCTTCCAGAAGAAAATCAAGTAGGAGGAAGGGACTTTCTTTCACTGTAGGGTGATGAGGTCCACAAGCAAGTGCAATGGATAGTCCCAAAGTTCAGGGAGAACAGTACTAAAATGTTATTTTTCTCTGTTATGGTCACATAAACAAGTATGATAAAAAGCAGATTAGCAAACCCCTCCTGGCTTTGGGCTCAAATGTGTGGCTAGCAGGTCAAGGGAGGTTATCCTGCCCCTCTACTCTGCCCTGGTGAGACCCCATCTGGAGTACTGTGTCCAGTTCTGGGCTCCCCAGTTCAAGAAGGACAGGGAACTGCTGGAGAGGGTACAGCAAAGGGCCACAAAGATGATTAAGGGCCTGGAGCATCTCTCTTATGAGGAGAGGCTGAGCGACTTGGGTCTTTTTAGTCTTGAGAAGAGAAGATTAGGGGCAATCTAATCAATGCTTACAAATACTTAAAGGGAGGGTGTCAGGAGGACAGGGCTGGTCTTTTTTCAGTGGTGCCCAGTGACAGGACAAGAGGAAATTGGCACAGAGTATAAGAAGTTCCACCTAAATGTGAGAAGAAACTTCTTTACTGTGAGAGTGGCAGAGCACTGGAACAAGCTGCCCAGAGAGGTGGTGGAGTCTCCTTTTCTGGAGACATTGAAAACCCGCCTGGACAAGTTCCTGTGCAACCTGCTCTAGATGGACCCGCTCTGTTGGGGGGGCTGGACTCAAATGATCTCCAGAGGTCCTTTCCAACCCCATATGATTCTATGATTCTATGAAATGGACTCTCAGTAAAAAGCTAAAGTAGGGTATAATTAATTACCAGGGATAAACAAGCTCATGCAGTCTGGTATTGACATGGATCATTTACTTCAAAGGAGACTTTGAATTTTTTGATAGTTATGGAGAAGGATTGCCCTCTCCCTTCCCTGTTCCCACACAATGAATAGAAGTCCAAACTCTAGAGAGCAGTTCTGTGCCTTTAAACTTTTCCTTTTCCTTTGGATGCTGGATTGACTGTTAGTGGAAGGAAAAACTAGCAAGTTTCCAAACCTCATCTTTTTTCTTGCCATGTCTTCGAGATGCCACTGAGACTGCAGCCCTGCCCCTGCACACAGTCCTCCTGCTTGCTCCCCGTGCTGTGTACGTTAGTGTACAGGAGCTTTGGAGAGGCACCTCATCCTGCTCCCTTCCCAGGCAAAGTATGAAAGCTTCCCCCATGGTGCTGTCCTGTAGGAACTCACTTTTCCTTTCAGGTGGTGACTTGACCTTTCAGAGGAGGCCTCTGCTCCTGTGGTTCACCCTGCAGGTGCCTCCCCCATTGATGATGTTAGTTGAAAGCTATAGCAGAACTGCATGGCCACCCTAAATGGGGAGCAAAAGAAACATGAAGCATACTGACAGGGGAACCACCAGGTCATAGGTCCACATGGCATTTTGCAGCCCCCCGAACCAATGACACTTTCATTGATAAATACAATTAATTGACATGAAGTGTTAGAGACATCATTATGAAATATTTAAGTATACACGTTAGTTCAGTTGATGGCAATTCAGCCAGAAGGGTGAGGTTTCCTCAACACCATCAGCAGCAGTCCAGGAGCTGGTTTTGCACTGCTTTCAAGAGACCAGGACCCAACCGCCTGTTTTATTTTGTTGGCATGTGGACTTGGTACTCACCTTGCAGCAAAACACAAGTCTCTTCACTGCTTTCTGCAGCACCCGAAGGAGACATAAACTCCATGTTTTCTATCTCAAGAAAATTCAATACAACTCTGAAGGATAAGAGGTAGTGGCTTGTAATAACATGCCTGTAGGCCCAAAGCGACTAATATTAAATACAAATTTTTAAATCACTATAAAACAATTCTGTGTATAGTTTTTGGCCTTTGCACTGGCCATGTGTTTGAGGATATTGGAGAGTTGCACTTAGTCTATGTCTTTCATTATCTTTATATCAAAGGACCTAAAACTGAAGCCTGCAAACCAGCAATCCGTTCACTGTTGTTCTTTAAGCTGGGAATGAGATTGCTCTCCTGAAGCCCACCCTACCTCAGGGCTTGGTTTTCAGATGAAAAAGAATACCAAAATGGTTTGAGAAATGCCCACACTGTTCAGAACAAAAGAAATGAGTCAAATGCATGTATAAAAGTGCCTAAAAAAAACCCAACTCGTGAGGCAGCCTCCAACTCTAAGTCTGTAACTCTGCCCTTTGGACATGTCTCTGCCATCCATGGGCTGCACAGAAACAACACACAATTCCAGGAGAATGTAGCTGCGCTAATGCATGAGGAAAACAAACAGAGAGAAGCTCCTTGGGCAGCCTCCCGTCTATGACTGAGAATCCTTTAGTAGTGTGCTTAAACACCTTTCGGGAAGATGCAGTGCTGTAATGAATATGCCAAGCACTTGTGACAACTGTGTCATTCAGAGCTTTGTCACTCAGAGCTTCCAGGTCTTATTTTCCATAAGATGTTTGCCTTGTGGACAGGATTGAACCTGGCAGTGCTCTGTGGCCTTCAACGAGGTCAAATCATTGTAAAAAAAAAATCTCGCCAACATAATCTTCTCCATTTTTATCACTTCCTATTCATTTTTACCTCTGGTTAGCTCCATCTTCTAATACAGAGATGGCAAATTAACTAAGTTAAGCGATTAAATCAAAGATCACCACGTCAGACAAATCGTGCTCTATGAAACTTCTTCAGTCTGCAAATCACAGCCTACCCTCCAGCATTTGGTGTCTGCTAATGTAAAGCCACTCAGTCTGATTAAATGTGACTTTGAGCAGTGGGCGGTTTTGTGCTTGTCTTTATGCGTAAAGGTAAATGTCAGCAAAATGAATGGAGCTTTGAGTGTTACTTATGTATTTGACGAACCCCGTATACTCTCCCTACCGAGTGTACTGTAAGCGCTTGACTAGATTTATCAGCTGCTTTATAAGGAGCAGCAAGAAACCCAGATTAAAGGTTGCTAAGTTACAAACCAGATAAGACATAGGCGTATTTCCAAATTTATACAAACACCATGCCTAAATTCAAGAGAAGCGTAAGAAGCGGTCTGAGCTCAAGAATAGGTTAGCGTGCAAGATGGATTTCTCTCTCTATTTCTCTGCATGGCTTTACTTCCAGCGATATTTCAAAGGGGCATTACAGCATTCAGAACCTATTACAACATGCCAAGTATGAGAGAAATAATGCCTAATACCCAGCATGGGGGCTTTTTAATGGTAATACAAATATTATGCAGCATTTCCCTCCCCAAGTCAAGCTGTGCTTGCCTTGAATACAATCCTCCTACAAATACAAACATGTACTTCCTGGGCACGCGGGCCCTCGTTACAATGGGGACAAAGTAGGACTGTCTTCACACGCAGATAACATAGACATTAATCCCACGATTGAAGAAATGGGATTTTGAACTGTGCAAATTCCAGTTCAAAGGAGGGATCCTTCTCTGTATAGATGTCTTTGTTATCAGCCCATGTTTAGCTAATAAATGGTTTATTAAAAATGGCACGGCTGTGAGGGGCTTACATAACTATTACTGGGTTTGGCGCGGTCCAGCGTTAAGCTTACGGCGCCGGAGAAGCTGTTAGGAGATGCTTACGCGCACCGCACGGGGAAGCAGTGCACAGAAAGATGGAGTTTTTCTACAGGCAACACGTTTTCAGCCTACTCTAAATTCCTAGGCCTTCTTTTGGTCCCGTATTATTAGTAGGCATCGTCCCAGGTGGCTGTGTTCTGAGATCTCTGTGTATTGGAGTGAGGGAAAAGCTGCTGGAGCGCTCAGCCCCCAGACTGGAGGTGGAGCCCTTTGGTGCCAGCCCAGGAGTGCTGTCAGGTACCCCACGGCTCAAAGCACAGCCAGTTTCCCTGGCAAAATGTGTGCTACAGAGTCCCACGGTAGGAAAGAGCAAACTGACTATTTTAGGATATCTGTGGGAGAAATAACTCTGTATTTTGCAAGCCACCTTTTGCCTTCAGAAAGGCTAACCAGAGACGTTTATCAGTGATTTCCTCCATGTATCTAGTTTTGCTCAGAAAAAACATTTGGAAAACTTTAATTGAATTCCACCTACATATGGCTTGACAGCTAGAAAAGGCTCTGGCAGGGTCTGGCTAACTGGGGTACAGAAGCGCTTTGCCCACAAGCCTTTTTCTCATGTCCTGCTCCTTATGTGGATGCAGAGTCCAGCAAAACTAGGCAGAGAGTTCTGCTACACCATATTGTTGCCTCCAGGGGATTTCCAGAAAAAAGGTCAACTAGGGCCTTCTGGCTCCATTCTGGTAGTTAAACACAGAATAATCACCTGACTTCCAGACCATGGACACTCCTCAGCCTGGCTTTATCATAACTTGGAGCTCTGCAGCATAATGTCTTAATAAAGTAGAAAGTTATTGTTGGGCTGTACTTTCTGGGGTTTTTTTAAGAGTATTTTCATTTACGTAGAAGAACTAAAAAATCCAGCCTGAATCCTTTCTTCTATTTAATTATTAGCTTTTTTTTTGGTTTCAAGTAGTTTTAAGATAAGGGTAATTATCATGAGAGGAGTTAGGAGGCATGAAAAGGGCTTTTTTCCAGCTAGGAGCCAACGAAGCACTTCGAAAGCCTTGGCAGGCCAGACAGTAAAACACGCCTTAACGTTACTCAGAGTAAGAATAGCATGGCTCTAGATCATCTAGTAGAAGTTATGGGCGTTTCTTGGCCTATGAGCTGTCTGTGCTCCTGTCTGTTAGCCAGACAGAGAGTACCAGGGACCAAAGTCCTGTGTTTTGGGCATTGATTTAAGTTCAGCCTTGTCACAGGTACTAAATTTATGTTAGTTTTCAACCAGAGCAACAAAATGCTCATGACAAACTGTGTGCTTTAATTTGGAAGTTCTTTTTCCTGTTGTACTTCAGAATTTTTCCATCTACTTACAGATCTGTCTTACCATACTCTGTAAAGATTCACTTCCCATCAATATTGATTTTCTTTGGCATGAAGCCTGTCTCCTTTCTTAGATCTGAGGCTTATGTCCTAGAGAGAATGACACCTGGTGGTTCCTCTGTACTGGTAGGTCCACTGCCTCCGCACCAGCAGTTCACCACATAATCACCACTCCATCCTTGCTGCTCTGAGCAGTGTCAGAGCACCTACTTACAGCTGCAGACAAATTGATAATGTTTTGTAACCATTGTTATGAGTTTTTTATAGACACACGCTCTACATCTTCCTGCTGTTTCTTGCTGTAGGCAAGATACCACCCTGAGAACATCCAGTAGAAATGAACCCTGCTGCAAGATTAAGTTTTGGAGTGAGCCTTTGAGTCGTTAGCCTTATAGCTAGGTGCTCTGTTTCTTCTTTGTGTGTTTGCTAACAATTTAATCTCTTCCTGCCTGTCAGCTCTTGACTGTAAAATCCTTCAATCTGTGCTCCCGGAGATCTCAGTCATCCCAACAGCCAGTGCCACCATTTTAATGATTTCAGGCCTCTTTTGTACATCTGCAGTGGTGAGTAGATGAGAGAGCATCCTGAAGGATGAGTTTAAAGGGCTTTTCTATAGTCATCCCTTAGTTTTATTACGTTGCCTGAGTTTTAGGAAGTTCAGGATCTCTTTTTAGGAAGGGAATAATATGACATTAACCGATATTCCTTAACCCAGTTCTTAGCCCAGGCATGGAAATTCCTTCAGGAATATAAAGGAACTAGGTCCTGCGGTTTCTTTTTCATGGAATCATTTAGGTGGGAAAAGATCTTTAAGATCATTGACTCCAACCATAAACCCAACACCTAATGAAGTCCACTATGTCCCTCAGTGCCACATCCACACATCTTTCAAATACCTCCAGGGATGGTGACTCAACCATTTCCCTGGACAGCCTGTTCCAATGCTTGACAACCCTTTCAGTGAGAAATTTTTCTTAATATCCACTCTAAACCTTCCCTAGTGCAACTTGAAGCCACTTCTTCTCATCCTATCCCTTGCTACTTGGGAAAAGAGACTGACCCCCGCCTCTCAACAACCTCCTTTCGAGTAGTTGCAGAGAGTGATAAGGTCTCCACTCAGCCTTCTTTTCTCCAGGCCAAACAACCTCAGTTGCCGCAACGGCTCCTCATAAAACTAGTTCACTCGTACATGGAAGCCAAACCCCAAACAAGTGATGTCACTGGTCTTGAAAGAGGTGCTGCCTGAACAGATTATGCTCACTTTTTCTGCTCTTCAAGTTGTGACACAGGCCTCACAGGCCTTTTTAGAGCAAAATACCTATTGATTGCACTGGGAGTTTTGCCTGAAGTATCAAATCCTGGATTTCTGTGCAGTGAGTGTGTCACACTAACTACAGATGCCAAATGCCAAAGAACTTTTTGTCAGACCTTTGCGTTTTAATTTGTTGGATTTGGTGAATAAAAGAAAATTTGCTTTCATTAGTGGGGGGCTGATTTATATTTAAACCTTTATTTGGAGATTATTTTCTAGATACTACTTCTCCTTGTCCTAAATGGGAGGAGATGCAGCTCTATGAGCACTGTCATTTGTGTCTCCAGCTGGTCTCTGGAGATTGTGTTACAAAAAATGTAAACACCGTGATATCTTGCAGGGAGACTAGAAAAAAGAGATTCAGAACATCCCGGTATTTGATTTATCTATATATCTACCAGTCTGGCTGTCTAGGTACCTATTAATAAATAATCAAAAATTCATTCATATTTGCTGAGTTGGAACAACCATTGGAAGGACAACTCCAATGACATGCTCAGAAGCAGATGGATTTTGTGTTATGGCCATTATTTGGTCAAACCCCCTCACTCAGAGTAGGGTCCAGGTGACATGTAACACGTCCAGGTAAGTTTTTAATGTCCATGAAAGATAAGATTTCACAACATGTGTTGCTCTTGTAATGTTTGAACACCATGAAAAAAATTTTTCTAGTACATAGGGAAGACATTCTCTTTGGTGCAGCTTGTGCACATTTGCCTTTTGTGTTTCACTAGGTACCTCCAAAAAGTGTCTGTCCCCATCTTCTTTCTGCTCTCCCATTGTGTACATGTTTCTTTCTTGTTTTTCTCATCTTCTTTCTTCTGCCAGATTTTTCTCCTATGAAAGAAGATTTAATCCTTTTCTTGTCTTAGACCCTTTCTAAAATGCCTTGTCCTTAGCTGTGGCCATGTAAAAAGCACATGGACTTCAGTGAATATGTGAGCCCAAATTTAGCCACAGGACCTTACTGTGATGTGTATATTATTCTTAAATTACTTTTTTACATTTCACTTTTTGCAATGCTCACTCATCCCTTGTACAACAACCCAGAAGCTTTTAAACTCCAAAAGACCAGCATAACAAAGGGGTAAAACAACAGTGGCCTTTAAAGCTCCTTCCCTTCATACCCATCTTCTCTTTCCTGCTCCTGAGAAAAAACAAGGCTTTGTGAAGGATGAAATCCTGTGGGAAAGCTGATGCAGGGATTATGACATCAAATTTAATGGGGCAGTTGCTGCCACTTCTGAAGTAAGGTCTGCACTGCAGCTTTTTGTAAATCCCATAAGGACCAAAGCCATATGGGGCTGGATTGATTTTGATTAACCGTGCTTGTCTAACTTGAATTTCATGCCCAAGGTTCAGTCACCTCAGGTCCTTTCTAATTCACGGCCTTACTGGTAAGTCAGTCATCCTTCAGGTTGCCTTCCCTTTCCATTGATTGCATAGCAAACAAGCTGAGATGAGACTGGCCATTTTTAGGCAGCTAACTTTAGAAGAGATGAATCACACCTCGCTTAGTGTGGTGGCTTCTTCCGGCCACAAGTCCTGTATGAGTTAAATCTCTGCATCCCTTAACTTACCCCTGTAACTTAAGTGGCTTTTATGAGGTTCCTTGCAGGAATCCCTCTTGCTGGCCCAGATGCAAAGCTCAGGTGAGTGAGTCATGTCCATTGTTACCCACATTGGACGAGATACAAATGCATGCTTACGGAACAAGAGTAATACTTCACACCCAAAGCCCCCTATCTAAACACACTCCAATCGAGATTTTTATTTATGCTTTACTATATCTTTAGAAAATCTCACAGTAGTTTATAAATTACACCAAAGGAGATTACAGTGTGTGCACTCTTAACCTTAATACTGTGATTTACTGAGAGGCTGGAACTTGTTACAGAAAGCAGAGCTGAATGGAAGAGGAGAAAGAGGTCCACAGCTAAGGAAAAGGAGCAGGAATTAGCATACATCTTTCCAGCATTAACTATGATAAAGCCACAGAGACGTAGCACAGATCTATTTCACTTTTATGAGATTGTATTCACCAGCAGCAGAGGTAACAGCAATGCTTTCAGAGCTACATGAGAGATTCCCACAGACCTTATCGTCGAAGGATCCTAAACCAGAAAATTTAAATCAGTATAAGCTGTGGCAAAACAGATACACTCTGTCTGAGACCCATAGAGGTATAGATTTTTTAGACTCACTGTAAATGGGGAAAAGAAACTTTCACTTTATGCTTCTATTCTGTCTAATTTTCCATGTAAGGTACATTTTCATACTCTGCGTACATACTCATACGACATTTATTATGTATATGTTGAAAACAAAGAAGTCACAGGCAGACACACAGACATTTCCCCCCCAGCCCTCCCCCCCTGGAGCCATGGCGTGGGAGCCGCAGCCTCCTAGCAGTTCCCTGGGGAGGGGACTTTAATAGGGAGATGCTGAGGTCGGATGCTGTATCTGCGGCACATATGCATTTGTGGAGAATCCGTGCATAATCAGGCCAGCAGGGACATCAGAAAGCCAAAACCACCACGCAGCATCTCCATAACAATATCTAAGTCTGTGGTGGTTGCTAATATAATTCTGCAGATGGAGAACCACAAGGGCTTCGGACTAGCGGGGAATCTGGGATAACTGGAAGTTAAAAAAAAATAAATTACTTTATCAAACATGAGAGATTTAAGCCAAGTTTATACAAGGAACACAAGGCTGGAATGGGTCTGTTCAGTAACAGACAGATTTAGTCAAAGGGTTAAATTCAACCTAGAAATAAAAATCCACTGTGTTTCCTGGTAATACACACTCACAGGCAACCAGCAATGGTCCCTTGCTTGTTGATGAAGCGAACAGATAAGAGACTGAAAAAAATCCAGGCTTTCTGATGCTCAGTTCTGATGCTCACTGTCACTGGTTCAGTCTCTTCCCATCTTCTTTTCTCTATTTAATTAAACGATGTTAATGGTAATGCCTATCAACTAACGGCTTTGCATTCGGCGTCTGTATCCCTCAGACCAGCCGCCGAGTCAATCTGACAGATGAGGAGAGTGGTTTGGCTTTTGCAGTCATTTAGCTGCAGCCTCCGCGCCTCTGCGATGTGATGCAGAAGTGATGGGAGCCCTTCCCATGCCAGGGGCTTTGGAGGAGAAGTCTGTCACTCAGCACTTGCATTTACCGTGGATGTCCATCCTCTGAGTCAACCCTTGCAGTTAAAAATCAGCTTTCTGCTTTTTAAAAACTGTTTGTAATACTCTATCCCTGGTAAGGAAACTTTTAAATAGTGTTTTTTCCTCTGTTTGGTTTTTTTTCAAATATAATTTGCAAACAATGCAGATCACTGTACTCCAGGGAAAGGCAGCTACGGGAGAGGAGTAGGGGATTTGAGCATTGTTTTAAGAGGGGAAAAGAGGTCATAAGCAGTATTGTAAGAAAAACAAGTAACTGTAGATCTTTAGATACTATTGGCAAAAACACAAGACCAGGAAAACAGTTCTGAACTGGGGAGGTACCATGTATGAGGCCGTTGAATAAGTAAAATGATTATTTTTTTCTGAACGCATTCAGTAACACTGGCTATGCTGATGTCCAAGTAAAAGTCATACAGATAGAAACAAGCTCTGTTTATTTTATTTTTCATGTAGAGCTGTCATGCATCAAAGAACTTCATATACATCAGTGAAGTCTCCTGACACCACAATGGGCAAATGAGCATTACACAGCAGATGGGTAAAAGAAGACTTAAAGAAGCTGAACAGGGGTGGCCTCTCTGAAAATACAGCTCATCAGTCTCCTGCTCAGATAAGCATCCTCAGCCTCTTCTCCATCCTTCCCTTTGCAGCCACAGCATGTACGCAACAGTCACTGTGGGAACGATATCCTGGGGGACAGGAGCAGGATGGGAGCATCAGGCACGGGCTCTGCCACCATTGTCCCCATGCCATGGTGGGGACCATGATGTCAAGCTGCTCCCAGCTGAGGGAATCGATATCCACTGGAAACAAAAGTAGCCAGAATTACCATCCCGCAAGAAATGCTGAGAACCCCACCAAACTCCGTGTCTCACTGCAAGCACATTGCTACCAGCAATAAATATTTAGGGTCCAAGTCTAAGGTAACTTCTTCAGACAACTCCCCACGTGGCAGTCGCCCAGACACTGAAGGCAGTAACTGGTAGAGGGTATGTTTCACCACCAAATTAGCTCAGGATGCTGCAGGATTTTTAAAGGAAGACAGTTTTTTGGTCCCACAGCAATCCTTTGAAAAATGACAGTAAGAAGCAATTCTCACTCATAGAGGAAACCTCTAGTGCACTTGAAATTGAAATTTGAAAATGGCCATCAGCAAAAGACATCTATTTGAGAGATGCTGTTTTGCTTAATATGCAGTAGAAATATAGAGAGGCCTATTTCTTTGGCAGTAAGGCATGTTTTTTCCTCTGACTTTAACACCAAACTTCGTAATCTGAGGAATAATTTCAGTCCTTTGACTCATTGTTAGAGAAACAATTTAATTCTGTGCATAAACCGGATGGAAGGCCAAAACGTTTCCCCTATAACCTGCAGAAATCGCTGGAGTTACTCCAGGGATGCATTTAGTCCCTTCTGTTCAAAATTTAAGACCTGCTGTTTTCCTGACAGCGCAGGTAATTGCTACAGCTGGAGCAAGGCTGTATCTCATCCGCTCCGGCCTCAGCCTTTCCTGCCATCCTCTTTCCCTCAACAGAAATACAGCAAATCCCTCCGACCATGCTGAGGGATGGATCCAGTGCTAAACCCTCACCTGATGGGAGCTGTTGGGGAAGGTCTCTGCAACCTGCAGCACATCCTGCACCTGTTTCCCTGCAGGAAAGGAAGGGCAGGACCTCACCCATGGGGGTGACTTGAGGAAATCCTGCAGATTTCGAGGTACCCGCAGAGGTTCCCTCCCCTCCACTAGCCCTGAATAGCAAGGACAAACCCTCCAGTGGTGGGGTAGCTTGAGGGCTTTCTCCTCCACTTGTCTGGCTCTCACATCCCAGTCCAGATCCCCTTTCCCCATCGAAGGTTGCTGATTTGGCCACAGAACGAAAAGCAACTAAAAGCAAAGAGTCACCTTCCAAATATACCAAGGTGAAAGTCTCTGCCCTGGAGAGCTTTGGAAGAAAGAAACATAAAAGGAGCACTAAGGAGATGATATTAGCTTTGTTTTTCAGCTGGAGATCTGAGGCTCAGAGCTGAGGTCCCCACAGTGGTGATTTATGCAAGACCATGAGCTCACCCAGCCCCATGGAGGTGTATGAGCCAGACTCCTCTGCCAAGTCCCCCACGTAGCCCTGAAACGTTCTTGAATGGGAGAAAAATGGAGGCGAGATGTTTCTCAGCTTTTGTTCTTCCTAGCTGAAATCATTCCTGGAGAAACAGCTGTGAAAAGGGCAGGATTAAGAGGTGAATTGTCGGACACCGTGCTAAGAACAAATTGGCTGGCTTTCTGTTGCTCCATTCTGTAAGTGTGTGGATACACATGCTCACTCATAAAACCAAATGCCAACAGATTATATTTCTCTCTAAACAGGATCATCTATGAATATAGATAATTCTATCTTCAATTAGAAAAATCCCTCAGTTTTGCTTCTCCCAGTAGCTATACACATGCATATGCGTGAGTCTGTGTAGACACCCAGCTATGGTGCAGTACGCTACCCAAAAAATGTGTTAGTGAAATTATTAAATCTAAAATAGCACAAGCTCAAAGATAGATATCAGCACTTCCCCAGATTCCAACACCTCCCCGGCTGCATATCTGCATCCCATAAATTTTCAGACTTACCGTTACAAATCATTTCAATTTGCAATCATTCCCTTAAACTGATTTTAGCCAGATTAATCTTATTTCTTCTTATTAGACACATCTTTCATGCAGAGTGTAAAACAATAATCTGCTTGTAATGCTCACTGGCATTGGCTGTCATCAAAGAGACGGGTGGAGAATTGCAGTTAATGGCAATATCGGAAAGAGCCCACTCATTGGGTGGCAGCGCTTTGGAGGATTTTCTACCTGCCTGCTGGAGGACTGAAATCCATGAATTTCAAAGCTGCTTGTGGCTTTACAGTCATTATGGAGGTATCTCTCAGCCAGTACTAATTAATGACAACTCTAACTTTTTATGGAGAAAAATGTCAGTACCATCTGGAATTCCTGGAGAGAGAAAAACCTGTGGACGTGTCTTCTGCAGCACAGCAACCCCCATCATAATAACCAACACAAAACAGACAGATATTTTATCATTTTCTCTTCCACTCGTTATGCTGTTTGCTCACTAATATGTATTGGTATATTTGGATTTTGATGTTTGAAGGGCAGGATTTTTCCAGTTGTTTCACCTCTTAATGGTTGGTGGAGCAGCAGTGGCCCCTGACTGCACACTGGGAAGCACTACTGTTCAGTCTGCTCTGCTCCAGCTCCAAACAGTCCTTGTCTTCTCCCAAACGGTTATGACTATGCAAATAACAACACTCATTATGATCACTCAAAAGATGAAGTCTGATCTTGCATTATACAATTTCCTTAAACAAAAAAAATAATAATTGAGTGAACAGTGCATTCTCAGGCTGACTAAAACTCTTCAGGCAGTGAAACAGCATTTTCATACGAGATGCAAGAAGAGACATTTCCCGACAACATCATGTTTCAATCTTCCTAATAGAAAGCCTGTGCTAGAAAATTGTCCAGTGTCTATTCCCAATCAAGTGTGGGTATTTTTCCTAAGATAGAAGGCAAAGTGTTCAGTTAAACAGTGATATTTAGCCTGTGCAAACATATTACGAATCAGTCATTTCAGCCTTTCAATACTACCCGATATTTGCAAGCACAGGTTTCAAAATCCATATGAAGATCTTTCATGTGCTCTTTTGCACATGTCCTTGCTGGAGCACTCTAGAATGAGCATGCAGAAACACAGCCCTGCTTCTGTATAGATAGATCTGGAAATGAAGACCCAAAATATGTCATTTGGCTGAAGGGATACAAGATGAGTAGAGATAAAACCAAGTTTACATCAAATGTAGAATGTTTGCCCTATTTGAATGAAAATTTCCCTTTTCTTCCTGAGCTCCAGCGTCCTGAATGAATAGGAAGCAGCCTGAACTCTCTTAATGGACATTTTAATGACTGTCTCCTCAACTTTACAGCCAGCTAATTATTGAATGCCAATATTTATGAAAGCCCAGCATATACAGTGATAATGACACAATTCAATATTTATGGGGAGCACATTTTTCGTAAATACCAACACTGAGTAATCACAGTAACTACTCTCCTGGTACTCCCACTAATTTCAGAGGGCAACGAGCAAGATTTCCTTGAAACTTAAAATCCGGAGACTACTCACCCTTTACCCTTTCAATGACTCAGACCCAGAATATATTAGCAGTAACAAAGAAATGTGATTTCTTATTCCTGACAAAACCACTGCTGAATCGATGAGGTGAGGGATATTTTCAAGGCACTGTGATTGGTTTGCTTGTGGTGGGGAGCCTGGCGAGGTGAGCAGTGGGGAGGGAATACTCCCTCCAGCTTTTGCACAATAGCTCAGTGATTAGAACAACATTTGGAGAGGAGGGAGAAGAGGTGGGCAGAGTATCAGACTCCCTTTGCCTCTCAAAATCTTTCTTTTCAAGCTAGCAAACTCCAAAGTTTCTGCTTAGAAAATTGCTCCAAAGCAGAGGCGTTGCTTGATTTTAGGGCCTGTGAGATGAAGCAGTTGTTGAGGGCAGAGTCGTTCTCCAAGACTTAGATGACTCAAATGCACCTACGCTGTGGGTTTCAGTGGAATTTAGCCAGTGGGCATTAGATCCAAAAGCCTGTGAGGATGGGGCAGGACAGACATCATGGAGGGAGGGACCGTGCTGGCAAAGTTTGTTTCCATGTAGTAAAGGAAAGATTGTAAATTTGAACGTTAAGGAAGCTGTTCCTGCCTACTGCTGACTTATGTACTTCCATGTTCAGGTCACAATTATATTTACCACATAATGGTAACGAGAGGAAAACCTTGGTTTTATATCTTATTTAACAGAAAACTCCCAACTATTGCAATATTTTCTAATACTAGAAATGATCATAGAAATGTCAGTAGCTCGCACCATTTTCTGCAGAGTCTGTTTCCCTAAGACATGTTACAGAACAATATGCATCCAAAGTAATGAAAGGTGTAAATTAAGTTGAAGTTAATTTTGAATAAAATTGAATCAAATTGAGGAAATATTCATTCTGATCAGGAATGATCACACAGATATCTAATGCAGTTTAAATAATGTATCCTAAATGTTTTCCTTTAGGTAATTTGATTACTGTTCCTGCCCAGCCCCATGTAATAATCAGATGTTCTCTGCTGGAGTATTAACCAGGCTTGCATTTAGGAGTCTGCTCTGAAGATCTGCAGAAAGATTCCACTGAATCCACTGGGCTTTGCATCAGATACCCAGCTTGCAGGGCTGGCTGAAAGGAGCCGGAGGAGCGGAGGAGTGGCCTGCCCTGCTCTAACATCACCACCTAACATAACACAGAACATCCCTGTGACGTCAGCACGAAGGCTCATCTGGTCCTGCTTTCTCTCCCTCTTACACACCATTAAGAGACGGGAATATAAGAACAAAGGAGTGTGTGTTTGCTTCTGCGTGTGTGGAGGGAGTGAAGTACATAAGTAAAGGAGGGGGAACCATCTCCGTGTACCTCCAAAGCAATAGGAAAATCCCTGAACTGCAGGATATGACCAGATGTTCATGTTTAGTAGCCACAAATGGACCACTCTTTCATTAATTCATTTTTCCTCTCCTTAAACTTTTCATATTAATTAACCTCCATGTGAAAAGGCCTTTTGTTTAAATCCAGTACGCTTTAGCCGCAATTGTCTGTTGTGTTCCTTGTTCTTTCCTGGCTTTCTTCCCCAAGAACAGCAGTGGCTTCAGTATCTGAAGTAATAAAGTAATAGTAGCAGAAATTAAGCTTTTTATTACTGTCATTTACTTGGGGGGAGGGGAAGTTGATGAGATGTCAATGATGAGTTACCTAAAGAAAAGAAAGAAAAAAGGCCAAGTTTTCAAGCAGAGGGATATGTAATAGGCCAGGTAAAGTCAGGAGCCCTGTATTTCCATCTAGTACTTGATCATTTCACTCAAACTCTCCCCATTTATTTCCCAATATGTGAAACAGAAACAGAAATGTGTAGCCTAAATGACAACATAGACTACTATAATGAAAATTTGTATAATATTTTGAAGTTTTTGATTACAGTATAAAAAGTATCAAAGCCAAATGCATGGGGGTTCTTTGTCCTTACTGTAAGTGGTTTGCTTGCATTGTCCTTATTTAAATGGGTTACATTACTACACATATATACATATGTAAAAATTGTAAGTACTTATTGAATGTATTCACAAGGAATAGTAAAATAGCAGTTACTGACATCTTTAGATCCTGCCGTTTTCTTCTGATTGTTACTGGCATAACTTCTGATGCTTAATTTTCTCATGGTGCAAGCTTGCTTTTTTTCTCAATTTCTCTTCTATACAGTGAGATGAAGAACTCGTGTGACTGGAGCAAGATCATTTTCCTGTGCAAAGGTATGGGAATAGCAAATGAAAACTGGCTTCTGTTGAACAAAATGTACGTACACTTACGGTACATATCGAAAAGCTTCATTAGCAGTGATGCGTGAAACTAGATCTTTGACATGAAAGTGTGAAGCAGACCCTGAAACAGAACAAAAGAAAAGGGTCATATTTGCAATACTTATTAAACATTTGCAATTGATTCCAATACTGTTTGCTGAACAACAGCCCATGCAAATTTGTTTTGCTGTGAAAGGCTGCTCTTGCCACCACCTGATAGGAGGAATAAGTCAATAGTCAAACAAAATGACCCATTAAGCAATTGTTATCATGAAACGGAAATGTCTCTTGTTCATTAACTTTGAATAAAGCATGCTGAAGAAAAGGCTGATAATTTAAAAAGTTATTTAGAAGACTGAATAATAACAACCTTGGTTGTACAGTTTTGTCCCTATGATTCTCTCCTGACTCCTCCCCACAACCAAAAAAATTCAACTGTTAGTTGTGGTGCATTTTGATTTCTTACTAACCTCCTTTTTTCAACTAATTCAAAACAGTTCATGTGGGTAGTTCATATCTTTGTTTACTAGACAAGTTCAAGATTCTTTGCTGCCATTAAGCATGTATATTGGTTTTGAGCCTTAGGTAGTTTACCCAAAAGACATCACCTTTCCTTCCTTAATTTTTTTTTTTTGATGGAGATTATGGAAGTGCTGAGATGTTACCTATCATGCAGACTGTCATCATGGCAAAAAACAGAGACAAAAGTTATGGTCTAAACTACTCAAAAAACCTGATTCTCCTTATTCCCAGCCACTGTCATTTCTGTCTAAGCCTTATTGCCTCATCTTAGAAATATATTAATATGTAACTACTATTTCTGGGCATTGCACAGCGAAAACCAGTGCAAGTCTTGACACTGCCCATGCCATGCCTGTACGGGTAAGGTGCAAAACCAGCAAGATAGCAGTGGGATTTTAGCTGGGAGGCTTCACTAATGAGTTACTGGTGCGGTACGAAGACTACATTAGATATTCACTGCTGACATGACAAGATACTCTCCCAACAGGGACCGTGGATTGAAAGAAAAGAAACATTGCCAGCCTGAAATCTAAGCTGCCCAGCCACATACACTGGTATGTGCCTGTCGTCAGCTTTCTGCAAGGTTTTGTGAAATTAGCTAAGCTTTGTAATTTATAACAAGCCTTTAAACAAATTCCATGCATGGAACGAACTAAAAGGATATGCCAAGTTACTCTTCAGCCTTGTCCATGTCCATTTGGCAGCCACTGTTCTCTATCAGGAATGTTGTCCAAGACAAGGATATAGCTGCTAAGTACCATCCCGGTCCCCTTCCTAGGCATCTTTCTTCAAAGGGGACCCATGTGAGCCAATAGATGGAATGAAGCTGGGACAAATGAGCACAATAGAGACAACACGTTCAGGAATAAACCAATGCCAAAGCACCTGTTTTCCCTAGTTCTGTAGATACAGAACTCATTATTTCTCACTAAAGGATGAACATTTTAAAGAACTCACTTAAAACTTGCATAGTTTAAGCCCTTCAAAAAGATAACCCCATACTCCAAAGGATGTGAAGTACCTCTTAAACTCTTTTCATTATTCATTGGATGTCTAGGAAAACATTTTGACTGGTGTAATTCTATATACCCACCAGGCTGGTGCCAGGGATTCCATTAAACGGGTGCAAGGACTGACTACCTGAGCTGCCTGCATGGGGAGAGCCACAGCCTTGTATTAACCCTTATCGATCTGTGCACAAGAGAGAAAAGACAAAACTATACACAGAGGAGCACTAGCCTGTCAGGCTGTCTGCCCAGGGTAGGCTAAAACTTTCGCTTACAATAACTGTAGCTGAAGACACTCAGGAAAATAAAGCCAGAGATGCTAATTTGAGCACAGGATTTCTGCTACTTTTTGTATATTAGACAGGGAGCTCTCTGTGATTCCCCTGTCCCGGACCTGGGGAGAGAAGGAGGGATTCTGCTTTGGTAGTGTAGAATCTGGAACTGGGCAAAACAGAATGAATAAAGGCTCACTTTTGCTATATATTTAATTTTCTGTCAGCTGAAGCAGTCACCTCTCCAGCTTTGATGCTGGCTTTGGCCTAGCACCCCAGCCGGAGCCTTCTCCATCTCTCCCACTCATTCCCAATGCCCCCAAAAGTCTTTCAGGTTCCCATCACCGCTTATCATCACCTTCTCCGCATCCTGTGTTGAAGCAAAAATCAGGAATGAGGCAGCTTGCTGATTTGCATA
This sequence comes from Calidris pugnax, assembly GCF_001431845.1. Taxonomy (NCBI): domain Eukaryota; kingdom Metazoa; phylum Chordata; class Aves; order Charadriiformes; family Scolopacidae; genus Calidris; species Calidris pugnax. The sequence continues at coordinate 17,857,499 of NW_015094506.1, read as the reverse complement.
GTCTCTGATGAACTGGATACACACAAGATGGGCTGTGGCCTTGCCCCACAGTGACTCCACAGGAGCCCATAGCAGGGAGCACGCACACATCTGCACGTGCATGAGGAAGGAATTGAAAGATATCTGAAAATCAGAGACAGTGTTTGTATTTCCTAAGGCTCCCTCTGTTCCAGAGAAGCCAAACATTTTTTTAAAATGCTGTTTTGTATGCATTTGGGGTCACTTTCATTAGGCCTGTTAATCCCACAAAGCAATTTGTATTTACCTGTTCTTGCCTCTTCCTACAGCCCTGTCATCACAACTGCTTTTTAGTTTATGAAAATAAAAGGAAGAGGCATTTGTATATATAAAGAGAGAAACCAACTAAAATTAGTCGTGAAAGCAGAGAAGTCCACTGATTTTACTCTATGTAAGATGAGGGCAGTGAAGTGGCCTCTGCCTCCATTTCTTTTGGCTTTTGTTGTATCTGTTCAATGATTGTCTTCAATTTCTTACAGGAAAAGACCTTTCTCAAAGGTACAAACAATATGTGTGGATATATCTTAAAGGAAGCCAGCCAGTACTCGGGTACCATCTATCCTGCTTAAATCCTGAAATTAGTAAGATCCCAGCAGCCCAATTGTTCCAGGATTTTTCCTCCAACAGAGTGGGGTGAAATCTCTCATACTGCCATGGAAACAGGCTGGGTAGTGTTGTCAAAAGGAATAAGTATTTGATTGTACAAATAATCTGCAGTTAATGTGAATATTGCTCATTGCCAAGGTATAAATGTCATACTTCACAAGAAAAAAAAAGTTTCCAGCAGATGTTCCTGTAATCCTATTTACTGGTTCTATACTATTTCCCCCCGGTCACATAACATGACTTTTTAGTGTTTTGCATATGTTGGAAAAAACTTTAATGAACACAATGTAAGAAATAATTCATCACAGGCAGAGGAATGGAGCAGATGACCTAAACGATTTCCAGTTCCTACTGGTTCTTTGTTATAGTAAATATGCTCATAATTAGAGGACAAAAGAACAATTACTCTGATGTAAAAACATCCATGTTATGTGTTAGAATAGTAAAAATAATTTGGTAAAAAGTCATGCCCCTGAATTAAATAATTATATTGTACAAAAACTGTGCATCAGCCAGGCTTGGCAAACAGTTCTCCATGTGGGAAGCTGTGCTGGAGTGTGCCCTGGCCTCAGCACACTACATTTCTCGGGGCATTTATTGTATGACTTCCTGAAATATTAAACTAAACACTGTTTTTCTTACTTGCTTACTAAACACAAATTAAATCCACAAACAGTTCAGCTTCTCGTATTCATAGATCTGTAGCCTCTCTCCTTCCCCTCTTCCAGACTGGGGTTTATTTGGTTGTAAATTTCAAAAATCTCTTCCTGGGAAATCATCCTGACAATAAAAAGAGAGAGAAAGAGAAGCAGGTAAGGCAATGATTTGGCCTTTCTAAAAGAAAGCTGAAGTGGAACAAATAACATTTTTACCCTAGATGTGGTAGTTGTCCTCACGAGTTAGCATTGTGAAAGGAACCCCATTATTTTCAGCACTAACTTTCTCTTAATTTCCCAGCAGGAAGGTATAGGCAACTGCTCCTATTTAATGTATTTACTGGAGATGCAGAAATTGCTCTGGAGAAAAGAGGGCCATTTCAAGCGATGGTAACAGGTCATCACCAGGTGCCTCCACTCATGGAGGTGAAGCAAGCAGAAACAAGCTCGTTGCACCTCATGCTGCTGCTGGGTTTGTGAGTGAACTGCTTTAGCAGAACTCTGTGAGGATGTTGGTTTCAAGGGCCATAAAAAATGATGTCTAGACATGTTACGAATTTTACCTTCCCCTGTTTTAATCCTTTGTAGCTCATGAGTATGAGAATGTGTAGCAGGCTGATTTGAGTGGGGTAGGTGGAAAGCTTGACCTGGCCAACTTTCCAAGGTAGAGCTGGGATGAGAGCAGGATTTCCTTCTTTCCCATCAGCAATGCTTCTTGAGCAAGGCACTGGAAAGGGTTTAAAGTAACAGTGTGAATTTTGTTTGGATGCCCAGATAAGGTTTCTGGATCTCTCTCTGAGCAGAAGGAGCTGACAGAGGTCTGCCACACGATACCTGAGGTTTAATGGATCACTGCAGCCTGTTGCAGATGGAATGATGCACTTCACTAGTAAAAGAGAAGCAGCAATATATGTATTCATATAAAAAAACAACTTATCAAAGTTTGATAGTAAATATGACAGTTTAAACAAGATTTGATGGCAAGGAACACTTGGTGTACCTGCATAGAGGACAGGATAAGACAGAACTGTCAGGGAGACCCTGTTGTTGAGTCAAGGTTTCAGAAAGCAGGGGGAGAGGGCAGACCATCTCTAGCAGGGAGTTACCTGACAAGGTGTCTGCAAGGCACTTGCCTGCATTCTCTCCAGTCCAGGGAGACCAAAAAACACAGAGAGAACAAATGCAGACTGTCCAATGCATATATAAAACACCCTGTTAATGTTTGGGTGGAATTTTGTGAGGAATTTTGAGAACTGTGTAGTTTGATGTCCTTGCCTGAGACCACAGCACCTTTGCTGTCATGCAACGTTGCTTTGACCAGAAACCTGTTCCTGGCAGGGCTGGGCACCTTGGTCATGGCTTTCTGGTAAACAAAATGTCAGCAGATGTCTATCCTGGCTTCACTAGCACAGCTTCATGTGGTGTCAGGGCCAGGTATGTGTGAGAGCTGGACTGTTCGCCCTCTTTTCATACACCTGTTAGTATTTCGACACCATTTCTCACCAGTCTGTTGGACTGTGGACAAAGTGAGCTGGCTGTTACTTGTCTAAACAGATACTTCATAGCAAACTGCTTAAATTTATTCCATAAATTAAATGGTTTGTCAAGCAGAACTTGCCCTTGGTGAACCATGCTGGCTGTCCTGAATCACCTCCCTGACCTCTATGTGCCTTAGCATAGCTTCTAGGAGGATCTGTTCCGTGATCCTCCCAGGCAGAGAGGTGAGGCTGACACGTTGGTAGTTCCCAGGGTCCTCCTTTCTACCCTTTACAAAAATACGTGCCGTGTTTCCCTTTTTGCAGTCACCGGGGACTTCACCTGACTGCCATGACTTCTCAAATATCACAGAGAGTGGCTTGGCTACTGCATCAGCTAATTACCTCAGGACTCTGGGATGCATCTCATCAGGTCCCATAGACTTCTGTATGTTCAGGTTCCTCAGGTAGTCATGAACCTGATCTTCTCTTACAGTGGAAGGGACTTTGCTCCCCTAGTCCCTGCCTTTGATGTCCATCTACTTGTGAGGTGTGAGGACCCACTCGAGAGGTGTGTGGGATGTATTAAATATGTATTTAAGGATTTTAAATTTGGATTATTGAATTTATAATTGCTACCTTTGAAAGTACAGAAAGTATTTGTTTACAAAATATTTAAAGAAGATAATGTTATGTACAGAGGACAGACTTCAGTGTCACACTACACAGCACCTTTTACTCACGATCCTTCTTACGTTGTTGAATTAAAAACTGGCATTACAATACATACACCAGGTAGAGGGTGTGCTAAAGTCATTTTGGCAATAAATAAGTCAAAGTTACCAATATTTCAATCAGACTTCACTGAGAAAGATACAACTAATCAGACTAGGAGTTTATAAATCTTCCTTTTTAGGTGACATAGGCTATCTTTAAAAAAGATAGACATTATGTGTCGTTAATTTCCACAGATGGGAAATGGAATTAAAAAAAAAAAGAGATCTGAAGAATGAGTCAGTGTCGGTGCAGGTCAGGGGAATGCTTCACGGCTGGTTTAGCTTCTTATGGGTCCACCAGCACTGCTACAGTTCCTCTGGAAAGGAATCCAGGTTCAGGCTGGGATACAAACCCCGAGCCTCCAAGGTGAGCTGCAAGCCTTCTGGGATCTGAACCATACAAACACTCATGAAAACCTCAAAACAACATTTGCTGCGCGCTCATCTGTTGTACACACCTTTCATACTTAGTAATTTGAAAGCAGTGGGAGTTCCACGAGGAGAATGTCTGAGAGCAGATTTTGGTCCCTGGGCTATTTGGTTTTTTGAGCTAAAAAGACTAAAGTGGTTTCAGTAATGTAATATACACATTACCTGTCAAATTTAGATCAAAGCAGCTTTAGTTATATCAGAACAGAAAATGTCTCAACTTGGCAAACTCCTATTTTTCCTCCAGGGATGCTATACACCAGTCAAAGAGCAACTTCACAAGACACACTTTCAGCTGCCACCCACTCCTAAAAATATTGCAGCCTCCTTCCTTTCTTCCTAAAAAAAGACAGAAGAGGGCTTTTTACAGCCCCGGCCATCCCTCCCTGTGCAGAGCTGGGGAGTGAGTTGTGCCATACCAGAGTATTGGCGGGGAACAATTGGGCGAGCTGCTGTCGGGGGGGGTCTCCATCCTCTCCTGGCCCAACTGGTAAGAGAAGCAAGCTCACAAGCACAAGACACTAACAGAAGCAGGTATCTCCCACTTTCTTTTTCTCTTTTGTGACATTGCAGCACCCTGTGAGCAGTAAGTGTGCTTCAATTTTTGCAGGGCTAGTAAAATTTTTCGTTCATGTTGGTGTTTGCCTGAAAATTTTGGTGTTTTTGCCAAGAGACAGACCTAACCAACAGCAATCACTCACTGTGGGAAATTTGATATTTTTTTTGCACATTGAAAAAAATTAACAATGAAATATAAATAGTTTACTCTGATTCAGTTGAGAACTCAGTCATTACTGCATGGGATGAGCACTTATTCTGGATCATATCTCTCAATTATATGACCAAGGGTTCCCTTAGTACGTGGATCTTTCCACCAAAAGTGAAGATTGTGATGTACCACGGAGGATATTATTGACATACAGAGTTTCTGCAAAAAAATCAAAATACTCATCTTCCAACCCCTTTAGTATAGCTCCAGCAAAAGAAAGAAATCCATTAACAGAGCTGGGGAAAATTGCTGTTAGTTTCTAATGATTTTAATAAGAAATTCCTCTGCTCTTGTTTTTAAATGTATTTAGTCAAATTAGGAAAGTGAGTATAAGAGCATTATGTAGCCACAGAATGATAATAACTTAAATAACTTTAAAAGAAAAAAAGAAGCAACTGATTTTTCTGGAACTGTTCAAAACGAAAAACTACAAAATCAAAATCAAGAGTATTTAAGAGTTTTGTTTTTTTTTTTTCTGAAGTGTGGACAAAACAGGAGTGATGATGAAAATGCCAAAAAACCTGCTGGGATTGTGGTGGTAGTTTGTCCTGCCAGAAACATTCCTATACTTCTAGTATTTTATTATTTTATATTATTTTCTTTTATTTTAATTTCATTCTATTTTTAGGGAACAACTGAACCTCAGGTCATTTCTGTGTCAGATTGTACTTTATGTCATTTCTGTACAAGGTGCAATTTCTCCTTTGGGTACTTCAGGAAAACATTATGAGGAGCCTGAAAATTGATTCTATGGGCTGTGGCCAGGATGCAGCCTTATTGAAAGATCATGAACACTAACTTTCCTTGCCAATAACTATTAAAATTTGTAAACCAGCATTTTAAAGAGTTTGAGTTGAATGGTAATGATTCTAAATGGCTTTTAAAAGATGGTGACAAAAATACTTTAGGTATTTTTCCCTAAGCTCATGCCATTCTCTGTCTTTAATACAGTAATCATAATAAATATTGCCAGGCCTGCAGGGATGCGGACCAAGAGTTTGTCCATTTTTCCTGAATGTTTCTGTTGTTCTAATACACATTTCCCTACAATTCTTAACCTCTCTTGGATACATACCTGGTGATATAACCATGATGACATAATGAGTATTAACAACAGAAATCAAATTTAGAGCTACAAAACTTATTGTGCAAGGAAAACAGCTAACAAAATAGTAAGTAGCATCAATATACAGGCATGGAAGAAGTGGCTTAAACCCTGTATTGCTCTGAAATGACAAGCTTTCCAGTTACTTTTTGAGTATTCTGCTCAGCATGGGAAACATAGAGAAGTCCTGTTCTGCGGCACTGATTTGCCCCATGTTTGTCATAGCAATTCCTGGGAGCGGGCTGATTCTTACCCCCCAGCTTTCAGGGAGCTGCTGCCACCCTGCTCTGGCTTGGAAGACCTTGAAAGACAAGAAGGGAGGGCAAAGAAATGTGCTTTACCAGAGGTGACCCGCTGGCCGTGTTTTCCAGACTGCAAAGGGGAGACTGACAGCCTGTGCCGACGCTCAGACCTCGTGTCATTGCCGGGAGGTGCCAGTGAAAGCCTGAGGAGCATGCCTTGCTCCCGTAAAGCCAGCACACTGAGGGTGATGTCAGCTAACAAGCTGGGGATTAAATGCAGCCTTTTAACTTGGGACAATAACTAATTAATATTTGGGGAAGTTTGGTTTTTTAAGTCATTATTTAGAGCCTATTTTTGCCTGGGCAGGAGGAGGTGAGAAGTCCTGAGCACCTGAGGCTGGGGAGAGAGGAGTTTTTCCCCAGTGGCATTGTGTCTGACACTGCAGAGCCCGGGTGCCTGCCCAGAGCAAACCTTCACGGGCTCCAGGAGGCAGTGGGACAGTGCTCCTGCCTGCTTCATGAGCCACCTCCCTTTTCCTACATAATATTTTCATTCCCACTGTTTGCTATTTCCTCTTTTGTTGCTTCCTCTTTGTCCTTGCTACAAATCAATACTCTGCTCGAAGGTAAATATCAACAGAATTGGTGAAGGCAGGTTACGTATATCTTCTCAGGACTTTGGTATCACAGGAACAAACATAGGAGACTCGGGCAGATCAAGCGATGCTTTGCACCTACAGCCTCACCCAAGTAGGAGACTGCTTTGATGGCAGATGCATTGACAGCTTTAGTTTGGATTTGGGTGGAAAGTGAGATGCCTTTAGGAGACACTGCTGCTTTACTCAACCTTGTCACACCACAACTCTCTCAGGGGTTAGGACACATGTGGGCAGTGTCACAATCCTTCAAGTGCCACACTGCCCATGCATGGTTTTTACTCAGAAGTTAGTTTCTTCTTCTAATTAGCTGCATCTGTCAGGACCTGCATCTGAAGGATCTGGTTTTTTCTGCCATAATCAGTCCTTGCTGGAGGAGCACAGGAACCCGAGCCCCTTTCTTGCCGCATGGGGACGTCTCCATCAACTTTAAAAATACATGCTTACAGCTTTAGGGTTGCAGAGTGTTCTCATTTATCAGCCTGAGTTTCAATCCCTGAGCAATGCTGTCAGGAGATGACCAGGGCCGCTGAGGCGGGCAGCATGGGGGACCAGGACAGGATGCCCTCACACAGCCTGCCCCCGTGCATCACCCTCTCCAGCAGCGGCTTGTACCAACTGTGGGAGGCACAGCCAAATCTTCGGAAAAGTGCTGCACTGCCTGACTGCCAGGGAAGCTGCACTTCCACCTACATTCTCTCCTCTTTGTCTTCTGGGAAATGCCTTGTTTCCTCTTCTGCTTCAGGGGGAAATGGGGAGAAGCTGTTTCTCCTACAACCTGACCAAAGCAGCAGAAAGGTCTTCTCTGCCCCCATCCCATCTGGGAGGGCTGAGCTCAATGCACACCTTGATCAGTGCTCTCTCCCAGTATAAGTGACTCACAGACATGCTGGGAAGTGACTAGGAAATATAAGGACAACCCAGGACATACTCAGCTGGAGGAATGATTGTTGTTTGCTCTGTGTGTGTGTATGTATGTACTTTCTGGTGGCTTTTTTAATCCTCTACCCTTGGACTCAACTACTGAAGGTTTGCTTATTGCGCACATGGAATCAAGGAAGAGACACCTCTCCTCCAAGGCTCCTTCATGTAACACTCTGCCATATATCATCACCGCTTTCTCATTTCCTAAGACCCCCATTCCACCTGTCAACACACGCCACCTCTCTCCTAGGAACATCATTCCCCTGTTCTTTGGTGGTCTTGCAGAGTTCAGAGCCAAATACCAGTTGTTACTTGAGAGTACACTAGGATTTTACAAGCCTTTGTACCCTAAGGAGGCATAAATGAATTTATACAGACTTTAATACAGATAGGCAGTCATTTCTTTGTGGATCGTGCATGCGCCCAACTCAAAGATTTTAGCTTTCTTCTTTTTGAAGGTAGCCACTCTGGACAACTACTGCATCTTCCCACCTGGAAGAAAACTCTGGTACCTTCTGCTCTGTTTTTCATATCCTCATGAACCTCCTATTGACATCACGATGTAACAGCCTACAGAGAGACTGATTAAGTGTTCAGAAAAATGAAAACCATAAGTCTAGACTGCAAACTCTTGGATCTGGAAATCAAATGCGTGCATGGATGACTCATTCTTATTTTCCTGAAAGAAAACTGTACACTTCCCTTTAACTAAGTTTTATGAGTAAAACTCTTCTCACTGTGTGTTCAGCACAGACTATTTGAAAGATCCTGAAATGTGTCATGTACTGGCAATGTATCCTGAGCAATAAAATATGCACAAATTCATAAACACCATCCTCTCGAACTATTTCTGGCCAAATCTTTCTCAGACATCGATGAAAATACTTGACAAGGCAGGTAAAATAATACATAGTAGGTCCCAAAGAAAGAAATACCATTCTTCTTTGGCCCTCTCTATCTTTTTGGCCTAGCTTAAAATCAGCCAGTGAGGTGTTTATGCTGTATGTGACTTTGGATAGACTATAGGCAAACATACAACGGCTCGCACCTCAAACCAACAACCAAAATAACTTATGTGTTTATGGAAGCACCTCTGAACAATTTTTCAGATACACAAGGGTTTGTGGTTTTTTTGTGTTTGCTATCATACTAACCTGTTTTTTATGGACAGCAAGGGGAATATTTCATTATGTCCCTTTTCAAGAACCATAAATTGCATAGCCTGTCTGCCAAGTATAAGATGCAAGTACTGTGAATTTATTGTCCATTTTATGGCTCCTGCACCCATCTGTCATGTGAGTATGGGTAAGTCCCTTTGTGCCTCTTCTCCTGTCCTGTGCAGCCCATTTGGATAGGAAGCTTTGCAAGGCGGTGTTTCCTACTTACAGTGTGTTCACTCCAGATCCCCCATGTTAGCTGGAGGTTAATGTACATAACATAAAATATGTAAACAAATAACACATCACAATAATGCACCATCCCCCTCCAAATGATCCCATAGCTTGGCCTGCAGATACTAATTTTTCACTGGTGATAAAAAAGATAATTTGGATAGATATACCTATACAAGAGATTTGCCTCCACCATTATAGAAAGTTGCTTTCTTGGTATAGGTTTCCATCTTTTCTTGCCTATTGTGCTTACGTCTGCTGTTCTGGAAAGCACTTGCCCCTTCTCTTGTGCCCTTCTCATGATCAGTCACAGCTTGATGCTACTGCAGGCTTCTTGGTTGTCAGTCAAATTATACCACCACAGATGTCCCAGGTTTTTTTCTTCCATGGATGATGTAGATAATAAATACTTGTTTGCCTCCTGACCTTGATGCTTCTTGCATTATGTTAGGAGGATAATGGGATGATGTCCAGTCTCTGTTAAGGCACAAATTGTAACTGGTAACATATCCATAGGTAGTACCTTAAATAATATAATCCAATAGCAGGGAAACCTTTGGTTACCAGAACAGAGGCTGTGATTTAGGCTCTATATTGAATAAAGGAGGAGGACAAAGTGCAGATCACTATGTTAGTGATCAGCATATGATGGTTTTTATTGCAGGGTAAAAGACTGGTGCATATTGAACTGGTCAGCATTCAAGAAGCTACAGTTTCAGGAGCAGACCCGTAAGAAATAACATCAGCATGGCAGTGATCAGGCTTAGCTCTACGTGGCTTGTCCAAAATGTTCTCATTAATTGAAGACAGAAATGTACGAATTTTGCTATGATAGGTAAATGGGCATCCAAAACCAACAAGTTGTCAAAAAACTTGAGACTGAGACTTATTTTAACTATCTTAAGATTTATGCTTTTGAAATAAGGGGAAAGTTCTTAAACATGCTTTCCTCTTCCCAGAAGCGACCGCTCTGTTTTGTCTGGATTCACTCTAACATGATTATTTTTCATCTTGATATTGCTTTCAGCAGGAGGCTGGAAAGGCAGCACTTTTCTCCATGGAATAGAGAAGATGGGAACTGAAGGCCACTATGTGCTTCAGGCTCTCTCATATGGTTTTTCTTAGTCTTGCTGCACCCTCCACCCAGCCCAGACTGGATTGTGGGACTTAAATGGTGCTACACACCTGAAAGTAGAAAAGTCTGGGAACAGCTGATACAGACAAGGGATAACAATAAGGCAGCAGCAGTTTTGGGGAATGGTTAGTATAATGGAGCTGAGCTGCAGGTCATACCCGCCTGCTTGCCACCTTTGCAGGTAACTGCAAGCTCCCCCTGTTCTCTTCAGTGCTTTGAGACAAAACAGGTCTTTCTGCTTCACTGCCTGAAGGGGCAGATGAGAGGTTTGGAGCTATGCCTGTAGGAAGCTACTAAAGCAGTTCTGGCCTCTTCAGCTCCACGCTCATCGGGCAGACGAGTTTACCTTAAGGCACACTTGGGACCCGGAGGCACATCTGGAGGTGTAAGAGCTTCCCCAGAATAACTTTCTACATTTAGTTTCAGAGGAAGAACTTGACCATTCTCAGAACATTTCTGTTTAGTTCTACAGGGTGTTTTGGAGAGAGTAGCACTCGTAATGAATGCTACCAAATGGGTATTTTCCCTCCCCAGCAGGAAGGGAAAAAGCAAATCTTATTGCTCTATATCTCCCTTCTTTGATGTAGGACAAGCAGTGCAGAGGTGAAAATTCCTCTTTCTTTGGATTGATGCTAAATGTTGCTCCAACATTTGCAGTTTATTCCAATTTGTATCCTCTTTTTACTGGTCCATCAGTTTGAGGTGATAGTTGGAAATGAATAACCATTTTCCTGCTTTGCATTACTACTGCATCCTCAGCTTTAAGAGGATTCTCTCCCTTTCATGTTTAGATCTGGTATTACATTTTCTGCTTTATTCATCCTTAAAAGACCAGAAGCCTTTTTCTCCCGCTTTTTAATTTACTTAGAAAAAGCACATTAATTAAACAGTTACATTTGGTTGGTTGAAGGTTATGCATGTTATTTATTTAGCTGGAGGTTTATCTGGCTGTCAGAATAACTCACTGGAGAGATCACAATTTGATAACAATACTGGTCAACCAATGTGACCTTCAACAGGACCACCTGTGGTGGACCTTATGAGCCAGCCTGTAGCTCTTATCCCTGCCTTTTCTGGCATGATTTTATATGCTCCGGCACCTCAGGCACACAGTATGCAGCTTCTGTCAAGCCTTCAAGAGACCAGCAGTGTGATTCAGAAAGTGCTGATAAACATAGAAGATATGACTCAGAGATGCCCATGTTACCTCTTCTTCTAAGGTTTCCAAGGCTGTAAACAAGAGGGGACTGGAACGACCAGACGATCAATTTATGGAACAGTGAAAAGGTCAAGATATTGTAATATGCCGTGTTGTACTGAATATATGGGTTATTAAAATTCAGATGCTTCATTCCTTGGAAAATAATTGCAGTGGCACAAACGCAGAAGCAGAGACTTCCACCCTGGTGGCAATTACACAAACAAATGGATCTACTCCAATTACACCCTGAGAGACACATTCTTGTGTGATCCTCTTTGGAGGTTGAATTAAGGTTTAGTTGTTCTGCTCAAGCAAAAGAACTTAACCTGATAACAGTTTGGGATCAAAATCTTCCTTCCTCCTTTCTTTCTCATTTATGAAATGATGAGGGAACATTAACAATCAGATCAGTTTCTGCTAATCTTTTAACCTTTTAATCTTTTCCCAGAAATTTAACTAGAAGCCAGCTTGACATTAGAGAAAGACCAAGTTTCTTAGGTTTGTATGCTCCTGTACCTCTTACAGACTTTTGAGAAAAAACTCTTCCTCCCAGCTTGTGATTCTTAAACCTCTGTTCATTGCTGTATCTCTAAGTGACTCTAAATGATGTGCATTCTTTTTGAAATCCATGCCTAAATCTGGACCCACTGTTACAGCTGAGGCTCCAGCAGGAACATATGGAGCAGAAAGACTACTATATCTATCTATTATAACTATCTTACAGACAGTACTCTTCTCTGTACATCTCTCTTAGTGTTTTCTTATGCTAAGCACTAAAGACCACAATTCTCTATATGCGGCAGAACTCTATCATCTAGCTGTTCTAGAGAGAGAATCTAGACCTAACTGCAGGAGAAATGAGGAAGGTGATGCCATTTGTCTTCAGTTACAAGAAGAAATAAGCCCTGCCCCAAATACAAGCAGAAATTGCCCTCCTCTTTCATTGTAACTACAAATAAACAGAGTTGAGGCCAGCGAAGTGAAAAGGCGGCTTTGGTCCCTGATAAGCAGAGCAAGTTGAAACAGCGAGGGTTTAAAATAATGCAGCCTCACACTGCTAACAAATTGTCCACTTCCCAAATGTAATGCTATCTTAATGATTAACGATATACCAAAGGGGATTTCCTCCAGATACAGCAGACTAGAAGTCACTCTTGGAAAGCATTTTGTTCTTCACCAGAACCTCGTTAGCTGCCGTACAACTGATCCTTAGTGTCTTCTGCTGCTATTGCTACTTCAATTTCCATCTCACTGTTTAGGTGGCAAAAATCTTACACCCAAGGTCTGAACCAAAGCCCATATCTTCTTGTTTATTCATGTTTCATGAATACATGATTCATGTTTATTTGCTGTGAATTATCATCACTGACTGTAGGTAGCTTTGTGTCCATTCAGGACTGGGCATTTGGATTAGGGTAAGGCACTTTTTATAACCCTAAGTGAGTGCCAGAAACACCACGAGACAGATACTTGTTGGAATTACAGTGTGCTCCACAATATTCCTCTATATGCGTTCACATTTCAAGATATGTTAAACTACATAAAAATATGATCTTACTCATCCTACAGGGAGGGGCAATAGACCTGTAAGGTGCTCAGAAACTTTTGCCAGAGCATTAGTTAAAAAATACAGAAGATCAGAAGAGATCAAAGCCATCTAGGAAACGAAGAATGGAAGGATTAATAAAGGAAGAGAAACATGTCCGCATCTGCCCAAGATGTTTTCTGATACCTATGGCAGACTGGTGAATTTGACAGAAACACATTTATGTCTTCCAGATACGAAGAAAAAATCTGTTTGCCCATGAAAACTCATTTTTTAGTAAGAAAGCTGTAGAAGCTAATTTATAATGTATACAAGAATGTATATAATGTATATAAACTCTTCTGTAAACATTACAAAATCACTCTGCAGGGTGCTTTCGCTCTGTGCTACAGGAAGCATATCTTTCATGTTTTCTTATTGCTATATTTGTGATATAATTGGTTTTCAGTGTTATTTAAACTTAAGAAATTTGGGGTTTTTCTGTTTTATTTCATGAGTTTGGGGGCTGGAGTTTTCTGGCATTTGGAAGCACGTCAGCTAGAGAGCATTTTCTGTGCCATCTGAGGTTGAAAGTAACAGCATGGAGTCCGAGAGGGCCATTCAGCAGCCAATTTGTATCCCCAGTTGGGTATCCCTTCAGCTGAATGCAGCCAGTATAAAACATACAGGGTCTGGGGCTAACGGAAACAGCAGAAATCGAGAAAGTGAACTTTCTAGAAATGCCTAAGCTATAAGAAGAGTTGAGCATGCTGTTGAAGAAGCTGTGAATTTGGCTTAGGGGACTGGAGAGTTCCTCCCTTCTTCAGAATCAGATTGCAATTGCTGATATAAGAGGAACTAGATGTTTCACTTGCTTTTTTCTGTGAAAAGAATGGTTTTAGATACTTCTGATATTGCCCATGTCTGACCATTTAGGTTGTTTTGCAACCACAGTATAATATAAACAAAAATGTTGCAAAATCCAGCTATATGTGAAAGTAAGTCTCAGAGAAAAAGATACAGCTTTTCCAGTTTTACAGTTTGTTGTGCTTTTTCTTTGGAATAACTCCAGCTTTAGAGCAGGTATTTGAAAATTAGTAGTGAAGTAATCAGAGATACGCCCCTCACCATTCTACAGAAACCTCTCCACTTTGGGTGATTTTATAAGTCCCACCTGCTCAGCAGAGTGCCTTCTCTCTTAACAGCAAAGAGTGAGGTTGCTGAAGACTCCGTCGTTGCTCACAAACCCCATTTCCAAATTTGCTTAAGCTATCAGATCTTGAAAACAATCACATTTGCACAGATGCTGCAGCGATGCCCCTCATTTTAGCAGCTCTACTTTCTGGGTCCCCGCTGTGTGCTCCTGAGCTCCTCGCACCTCCACAGGCTGGCAGCCGGGTTGTGCCTTCCCCACCAGGGAAGGGGGCAGGATGATCCCAGCTACACAGGGCTCCAATTCCAAGGTCAGCCTTTCACCGTGGCTCTGCTCCAAGGTGGTGTCAGTGTTGGAAATTAAGGAGAGAGCCTTCCTCTCCCGTGTTCTCAGTGACTCCCTAACTGCTCTTTATTGGTGAAGTTTTACTGCCTACCCTAATACAGGACATAGAAATGATTTTTTTATTTTTTTTTTTTGCCTACAGAGCCTGACATACACAGTATAAAACCATATTGTGAGCAATTAGGATAAAACATATAATTGAGGAGATGCTCATTAGGTGAGTGTCATCCAACAAGAACACCAAATCTTATAAGCTTATTTAAGGATATGCCTGGGCATAAGTGGCCAAATTAAGATAGGCAGGCAATTTAAACTGTGCCATTTCCTAATTCTGGTGTGCTTGACTTTGTAGTGTTCTTTTAACACGGATGTATGTGTGTATGTACGTGTGTACACATAAGCAGGGGATCAATATACATGATTTGCGTCCACTGAGGATCACTGTCTTTCGGGGATCATTCCTTGAGCCTTAAGGAAAGAGGCATGGGTGGTGGAGATGTCTTAGAGCAGAGGGTGATAAAACAGGCTAACATGAGCAACAGATCCCCAGAATACAGACACTGTATGAGAACGCTAATTGAAATTTGGAGACTATCGCGACTAGTTATGAGTGGCTTTTTTCATGGGAAACAGTTTCTTTCTCCTACTTCCCTTCCACACCACCCATGCAGCAGTCTTGTGAATTTGTCCACACCTGATGTCACAACACAAGAGTGGAAGTCATTTATCAGGTCATGTCACCTTCTGTGAGATGTCCCTGCCACCTGAAAGCAGTAGTGCTTCTGGCTCAGGTTCATATGTGTCTTTGTAAATAATGTGGCCACAGTCGTTGGCCACAGACAGTCACTCCAGTATCACACTGAAGAATGGACTGCACTTTCATTTGGGAAATACAGGCACTAACCAGTGATACCTATCATCAAATTTTTTAACAAGCCCTATTTACTTATTTATGGAAAAAAATGCAGAAACATCTCCTAAAAGAGCCAGTGATGCAGAAAGCAGGAGGCTGTCAAAGCCTGGAAGAAGGGCAGTGCTTACCAGGTGGTTTCACTTAAACTAAAGAGGGGTAAGACGACCCCAACAACAAACAGGTGATCTGAAATGGCTTATCAAGAAATCAGAGGAACCACCAGTTTTCATTTTCCTGATGGAGACAAGAGTTTGGGCTTTTCCCTGAAGAGTGTTTGGGGTGTTACCTCTTGGAGTGTGTTGTACCCATGGTTTTGCAATGCGTGTGGAGTTCCATCCAGGCTTTCTGCTCCTACTGTATATCCATGGGGATGCAACCTGATGCTCAGACTGGTGACCTTGGAGCGCACTGGCCCTCTACACCACCAGCACCTGCTGTCCCACCTATCCAGCACCTTCCACCAGCACTGTCCTTCTCCTGCTGAGGCAGGGAGGGAGTAGGACATCGGGAGCATGGCCTTGCACTGGGCTCAGCCGGGTGACAAACTCGACAATGCAAGGGAACCTTTCAGCTGACAGTGGCAGGAGAAGGAGTGCTGTCGTGGTGAGTGAGGGAAGATGGGGAGGGAGGGAAGGGTCTTACAAGTAGCCCCAGCAGGCAGCTGGGGGAGTGTAAAATTAAAAGTGCAAAGCTGCTGATGGACTTCTGGTATTTGTAGACGTGGAAGGAGTCGTGTAAATGTCAGTTATTGGTCCCATCCAGGTGCATGAGTGTCTTTTCGGAGTGAAGCCGCTGAGCTCCCCTTAAGGTTCATCTGCAATATGTGACTTTCCTGAGCTTTACTAGATTATTCTCATTTAAATACTTTTTCAGATATTAAAGGTTCGGTTGTAATTTTCCATTTGGACATGCAAATACCTGATGCATGTGACATCAGATTACAGTGCTTTCCACACTGAGTAAAAAAGAGGTTTTTGCTTTTTATTTTATACCAGAAAGTACAGAGAATATGCAGCAGGGCTGAATTAACATTTTGAGAGAATCAAACTGTTTAATATTGCTGTAACGATACATGCTAGCTTTTAGCACAGCAGACTTTGGGGATGAAGCAGCACACTTTTTTTGCTATCACCTGACTCCAGTCATACAAACAGGGTTTTGTCTGAGGTGGGGATTTAGCATAAAGAAGGTGCTAATGTGTTTGACTCGCAACTTTGTATAAATCTTTATGGCTGGTAGGAGGCTCTTACAGTCTTTGTGGTGAGGTCACATGTCATGTGGTGATGTCATTTCGAAAGGACTGAAAGTCCGTGGGGATAATATATTAGCTTGTCGTTGTTTGATCATTCCACTTACACGAGCATATGTTAGCTAAGATAATTGATCACATTTAAATACACAAGCCAAGATACTGCAATTTCAAATTACTGTATGGCTGTAGTTAGCCTAAATATCACTGAAATAAATTTACATTTAATCTCATGTAAATGGCATCAACACACTTGTTTATCTCTGGTGTAGAAAAGAACTACAATGTAACTAATGTGTTTCAAAATTTTGCAGATTAATTCAGACAATTTAAGAATACTTAAAACTTCTCATATACTTTGTTAAATAAGGAAGCCTGAAGCTTTATATATGAAAGGTATAGCTATGCAGTTTATTCTAATGCTGTTTGAGAATCACCTTTTGTTCTTCACCATGCTTTGTCAGTCACGTTTTGCGATAAAAGGAAAAATAGACAATTAATTCGATATTTTCTCTGCAAAACTGGGAAAGTCATTGCAGAAAATCCTTGCTAGTAAGTTAAGTGTTTCAAGGTATTTTCTCTGGTCTGGAATATCACTTCCTAGAGGACTGGTTACTGTTGCACTGTCAGACATAGGCTCCTAAAACTTCTTGAAGCATAAGATGGAGTGGTTGAGCCTAAGAAACGGCAAAATATGCTATCTGGTTGCAAAACTTTTTTTGGAAAAAGAGCAATCACAGATCAGGCATCAGCAAAAAGGAGGTGGGAGCCTCGTGCATGCTGCTGTCTGTTTAGGTGTGGGTGCTCAGCTCGTCGCACTGACAGAGCGGCTGGAGCAGCAGGTCTGATCTTTGCACTGGTGCAATGCAATTACTCCACACCACAGCGAAAAATGTTATGCTAAAAAAACCCTAGTTCTGTCAATATGAACTGCGTCTACATCAGAGCCTCTGCTGGCACATCTCTGCCGGATAAAAATTACACCTCTAACCCAATTAACCTTTCGGGGAGAAGTCTTGGAGCAGAGAGACTGCCCTGGTAACTCACCGCTCTGTGCCTTCCACGGCCTGAAAGAAATAATGTCCCCACGGATGTTATACTAAAAGATATCTGTCACCTGGGATCTTCTCTCGCAGACCTATTGCTTCCTTACTGTAATTTTAAGATGCTCAGTCTCCCTCTTGTCCCATACCTTTAAGAAAAGGCAGCCTCAGATGTCCCATGATGTTTTACTGTTCTTTGTAAACTCTGGCCAAAATTAATCCTATTTTATTCTGGTAGGAATGCTGCAAGTTGTGGTGGTATTTGGAAAATTGGACTCCTGGACGCTGTGGCTATCAACTACTGCCTTTTGGTCAGCCCTTTTAAATAGCCTTTGTTATTTCTTAACACTAAGCTCCTGCTAGGCTGGTAGCTGCTGTATTTTGTACACCTCCTGCTTTGTTTAATAGAAATGACTAGCTGAAATGCCAGGAATTATTTGGAATGGGGAAACACCACTCAGCTCAGTAGGAGAGGGTTTTTGTTTCTTTTGTTTGTTTGGGTTTGTATGTTTGTTTTTTTTTTTCCCTTCCTGCATCCACGTATGGCTCCACTTGCTAATTCCCTCACCTCAAACCCCACAAACAATTTAGGATCTGCTGGAAAGTACAGTTTTACCTGCAGCTATGCTGGCCAGCAGTGCTGAGTATCAGTGCAAAATAAAGAGCTGTGAGGCCTAACCAGCTCATAGTCTGTAAGAGGAAGGTTTTTTTCAAAGACCTACAGGTGTCATGGGGGCCACTAACTACAAACCATCTTCCGTAAACCTGCCACTTGACATGTGTTCTTCCTCTAGCTCTTACAGGAAGAAAGGGGAGAAGAAATTAACATTTTTGCTCCAAGGGAGGAATCCAGAAGCTTTTGGACTTGAATGTTACTCACTGGTCTTTTTCTTTGCTCCCTCCCACTCTTGCCTTCCTTTCTCCTGCAATAGCATAGTGCTCCTTTTCTTCAGAGGTGTTTAAGGCAATCACCTGAAGACTTTTTTTCTCCACATTTCCCCTTTCTGGGAGCTGGAGCACATGCAGTGTTGTCTGCAACAACACAGCAAAGACGAGGTTCTCCTGTGCTCTGCAGGCAGATGCTTTTCAGAACTGGAGTAACTTAGAAGCCCTGTCCCCCACCAGCAGAAACTTGTGGAAGGTATTCCATGTGGGCAAAGACTGGCCCTTGGATGGTAGATCCTGAATCAGTTGCAGACCTGACACTGTGGGAGCAGAGAGGGGGCTTTTGGTGGGAGGTGGCTCGCGCACCAGTGGGACAAAGCACCCCAGGACGTGTGGGGTGAGGGTGGGGACAGAGCAGGGCAGAGCGAAGTGGTGGCAATGGCTGCCACTTGGTCCTTCCGCTCACGCCAAAGTCCACTTGTGCTGGTGAGTGGCAGCTGTTGGTAGGTAGGTACCTGCTTCAGGTACCTACCAGGTAGGTAGACCTGCTTCAGAACTGTTCACTGTTCCTTTTTTTTTTTTTGGTCCTTTAATCGCAGCTAAAATTGAAAGGCACCGGGCTGTTGAGGGGGTTAGGAAGTTTTCACACACACGCACACACACACACCCCTCTGCCCAACACATTTTCTACCCTTTTTTCCCTATTTTCTACCCTTTTTTCCCCTTTTATCTGTCCTCGCCGCTTATTACGAGCTCTCAGAGGCCGGGGCTGCCTCTTCTCACCCGTGCCTGCCTCCAGCGCTGCGCGGCTGAGCCCTGCGGAGGCCTGCGGATCCCGCTGTCGGGGACACCATCGCTCCCAACGCCCCGGGCTCCGCGCAGCCAGCGCTCTCCTCCTTTTCCCCCTGCGGGTGCGCGCATCTCCGCGCACCCGCGCCTGGA
>NW_015094506.1:17837740-17838051 GCF_001431845.1 Calidris pugnax | reverse complement strand
CCCCCCCCCCCCCGCGCCTGGACCCCGCGGGAAACTTTTGGTTAAAAAGGCACACCGGGGGCGGGGGGAGCGGCGGCGCCCGGCGAGCACGGCCCCTTTAAATTCCAGCTGTGCGGCGGGCGGGGGGCAGCACCGCTGGCGGCGCGGGGCTGGGGCCGGGGCCGGCTGCCGGTGCGCGGCGGCGGAGCAGCGCGGCCGGCAGAGCGGGGGCGAGAGAGAGCGCAGCCCCGCGCCCGGGGGAGGCAGCGGCTCCCGGCGCCGCGGTCCCTGGCGGAGGCGGGGAGGATGAGGGGGGCTTCTGGCTTTTTTTT
>NW_015094506.1:17790105-17837468 GCF_001431845.1 Calidris pugnax | reverse complement strand
CCCGGGGAGCCCGCCGAGCTCTTCTTACCCTCTTTGTTTGCCTGTTCCCAGAGAGGGTTTTATTCTTCCCTTTGTTTCTCCCTCCTTTTCTTCTCCCCCCCCTCCCCCCCGCCATCCCTCCCCTGCCTGGTTTGTTTCCTTGATCATCTTTCCTTCCTCCTCCCTTTTGTGAGGGTGAGAAATCGCACACACTTTACCTTAGTATCTGCGGCCAGCGAGAAGGCGGTCACCCGCCCGCCCGATCCCGGTACCCGCCGCATCTCCGCATCTCCCCTACCCCCGGCCGTACCCCCGCATCCCCGCCGGGGCGGGCAGGGGACAGCCGTCGCGTCGGAGAGGAGAGGGGCAGAGTAGCCCAAAGCATCCCCCTGCTGGGTGCCGCGGTCCGGGCCACCCCCCTCTCCTGCCCCGGGGCGAGAAGCACATCGTGGAAACCTGTGAGCAGGTTAGTCTAGAAGCTTCTCCTTCCATGACCCGCTCCTTGCCCACCTGCCTGGGCCCGTCCGGAGAAGTTGAGGATGAGGGATGTGTCTTCTTGCCACTGCCTTGGCATTGGGTTGGCAAGAGTGCTGATGGCCCCGTGGGTCCTGAGCTGCCCCTCAGCCCTGCTCCACAGGCTGCCGTGCACCACTGTCTCCCCTGCTTGGGTGGGCTGTGTGGGAAAGGCCCTGGGAGGTTTGGGTTAGGTGATGAGGACCTCTTCCAATTGCCATCCCATTCGGTTGGTAGCGCCCTTGCTATTGCCAGGTGCTAATCGTTCACCAAATAGGTCTCTGCTAAACTTAGGGTTGCTTGCTGTCTTCTCCAGCCCTCTGGGTTTCATCCCTAGATGGTGTTTTCAACTGTGACACAGTTTGGGGTGGGTGGGGGGAATTGTCATTTTTTATATTGGTTTGCACTGAGCGCAATGAATAGATGAGTCTGGTCAAGGCTTTTTGTTTCTGTCATAAGTGATCAATAATCATCTGGTGGGAAGATGATCTTATTACAGAAAAAGCCAAAGTGCACACTGAGAACAGCTGAAATACAAGGTCAATAACTCTTGGGTTATCAACGTTAAACCTGTTTTGCATATTTGAAGATGACGTATTCCTTTCAAAGTAAAGGCAACTTCAAGCTTTTGCTAAGCTTTATTTTCCATGTAAATAATAAGCATACAGTTAGCATAGGAAACTAGCCTTGCTTTGGAGATTACCCACCCTAAAACATCCCCAGACCTTTTAAAATCTTTTTCTTTAGTCAAGGTGGAGGAGGATTGCAGCCCTCTTAGGTGACCAGAGTTTCTGTAGCTCCCAGTACAAAGGTTGGTTTGTTCCTAGTGCCCGACAACTGCTACAGGCTTTCCAGACACAAAAGAAAGGCGTAGTCTGTGGCCTGAAGATCGTGCATGCTAAAAAGGCAGTCAGCTGGAGGGGAACGCAGAGCACCAACCGGCGCTGCTGCTGCTGCTGCCTAATAACTGGCATCATTCCGGGAGATGTAACAGTTCAGTGAGACAAGTAATTTGTGCGGAGGTGCTGGTGGCTCAGGGAGGGACGGACGGAGCCCTAACCCTCCGGTCCAGCCTTTGGTGGCAGCGGAATGAGGAGCTGGGGCTGCGAGAGAGGGAGCCTGGACAGGAGGAAGCAGCAGGGACAGGTGAGACAACCTTTCCTGGAGAAGGAGAGGGATGCAGCGCCGGAGCGGGGGACGCGCAACATGAAAAGGGAGCAGGGCAGATAATCAGCAGGGGAAGAGGTTATGCGGGGACTCGGAGCCTGACATAAAAAGCTTGAAGTAATGAGTTTTATCTACGAAATCTAGTTCTTAAATTGTATGTGCTTGCCAATTAGCTAACCATTCTGCAAATCAGAATGGAATTCAGATTGTATCTGGGTAAATGTATTGACTCTGAAGTGCTGCAAGGGGGAAAAAAAAATATCTCTTCTCTTTCCCCTACTGTGGGCTTTAAATATGAACAAAAATCAGATCTAAGCATTGAGGAACCTTTTAATATACTCACTTTCCTGAGTTCACATTCTATCTAGCTGAGACTCCCACAGTTAAAATCAAAAAACTCTTATGGTAATATGACTTCAGGGGGCCAAATTCAGAGCAGTCGTAGGGCATTTTCACCAGTGAACATTGCAGTGTGTTGTGAGGAGGGGTCACCATCAGTCACAGTATGGATTAAAGTGCAGGAGATGTGTAGCTGTTACCTCACAGGGAGCAGGCATCCCATACAACACACTTACGGTACAATGAGGGAACCTACAGCCCTCTTGGGCTCCTCTAATAAACATTCTCATGTTACACATATACAAAAAAAGAGTTCCAGCCTAACCTTTCTTCTCTTACATTGAAGAGTATATTCATGTGTGTATTAGTTTATGTGTGTCATAACAGTTTTCAAAATGGCTGAATGATATTGATCCAATTAAAAATACTATGAGACAATAGCTGAAATTAGGTGAAATTTCAGCTTGAGAGAATTGTAAAAAATAATGTCAGTTTTATGTCGCTTAAGCAGTTAGCCACGATAATTCATAGGAACGGACAGAACCCTTCATAAAGCTATTGTTTCACCCAGATTTGACCTGTATGGTCTTAAAAGTAGAGGTGAATCAATGCCAGAAATTGTCAGCAAGATCAGCACCCTGGGCAAGAATATTTACAGCTGTATTGCTGTGTTTCAGAGGCTGGGGATGTTTGCTTTAGATGGCGAGCCTTAATGTGCTTTATACTACAGAGGATCAAAAATTCATTATGTTTGATTGGTAACGCAGGGATGTAATAATACAGAATTTTCTCATTTTCTTAGAGAAGCCTTATCTAATTCATGCTCAATTTTGCAGTTAAGCTCCACATTGAGATGGATCAGAGGTGTATGGCCGGGAGGTGTGTAGTTGTGTTTTTAATAGGGAGTCTGACTGGCACTGATGCGTGTGCGTTTTTCTGTACGAGCCGGCTGTGGTATCGCCTGCACATGTTGATGGAGCAGTCTGCCTGAGAGCTGTTAGAATTTGCATGTACTGAACTGGTTTGTTTATATGTAGATCAGTTATTACTGCGAAGACAAGTGTAAGCATGGAAAGTTGTTGCCACAGATGGATGCTGGCTTCTGAGAACTGGGTCCCAGTTTAAGATAAACTTTCATGAATAACATCAGAGAAACAAGCAAAATGGGGGCAAAAATGCTACTCTGTTTTTGATTATGTTCTGCATCCAGCCTGTACTAGTCAGTATAATATACATTGCAAGGACCCAACGCTATGGTTGCCGTTAAAATGCTTGGGATTTTGTTGATGTAAAATCAGAGCCTTGCCCAGATGCTCAGCATTTGCCTGACAATCATTATAAGAAATACTATGGTAAAACTTCCTTGCAGAAACATTCTATAGAAAGAGGTAATATGCAATGGTAATTGCTGTATGTTTAGCTTTTAATGTTCTCTAATGTTTCTTTTCTACTCTTGAAAATGACAGCATCCAAATAGCATTTCTTTACTCGGTTGTTTTTCCCCGCTTTCCCATCTATATTTAGAACTGCATCTATTTAAGTGAGTGACAAACGTGATGCCTTTCTTCTGTTAACCCAGCAAAGACAGACAGGGTAATGGGAATGTGAGCTGGCCTCTCTTCTCAACCGGACATTAGCAGACCAGGATTGGGCTTTGTGTCCCATCTCTGAGCATCCCCCAAGGTTAACCAGACCTGGTGCCCTCCACTTCTGGTTGTCTAGAGTTGGACTCTTGAGGTGTGACAGAAAACCTGTGCAGGCCAGAAGCATTTAAAAAGCCAGTCCTTCTTCTGACAGAGTGCCTTGGTCCTCGCTGGCTACTTGGAGCATTGCTTCACGCAGTTGACTGTACACAAATCGGGTGCCCTCTGAGGAGGTCAGTGTAGGATGGTGCAGGCACTAATTCTTCCTTCTATGTAACTATGTACACATGAGGCAGGAAAACTTATATAAAAGTGGCTTCTTCCTGGGATTTGTGTGAAATGGAGTCAGCTGATCCTAAGGCCTGGTGAGCTTTAACTCTGTTAACTTCAGTGGAAGGAGAAGATGTGCAGGTGTTTCAGGAATAGGCCAGTAAAGGTCACTTACTACAGTGACTGGTCACGGTATTTGTGTTTAAATGGAGTCTGCAGGACTCAGGCTCTTGGCTCTGTAGAGCAAATGTATTCCACATTCTGGTTGCTTAAGTCAGTAGGGAAAGGAGACACAATGTCCTTTTAGATTAATTCTGAGAGGCAGAAAAAGTAAGAAAAGAGTAAGAAAAATAAGGTCATGCCATTATGTCTACTGATATGTTGATGACTTTCCATCTCTGAACGTCATTAAAAAATTATAATTGCATTCTGTTCTATCACAATATAGTCATCGCTGATTGGTTTACATGTATGCATCATGTTGCAGCAGTGGGTGCCAAGCTGGAATTTGAAATAGAGGTGGTCCTAGTTGGTGCTTGAAGAGTAGCCCACCTATGATACCTTTTAGATGGAAACATTCAGAATAATTGAGTAGTAACTGAAAGCTGGTGAAGTAATAGTGTTAGTAAAGAAAGTGAAGATTTATACTGAACCAGACAAACATTTGCGTAAAGTTAAAAAAAGCCTAAGAGCTATTAAAGATCATAAGAAAGAATGCTTGACTCAGAGCTGACAGAAATAGAAGCAATCTTCACCAGATTTTAATGAATCTTCTGTCAGTGACAAATAGAAAACTTGAAATTTTTTGGTTATTCAGAACCAGGCTCGTAGAGAAATAAAAGTCCTTTAAGTGGGTATCCTGCAGTGTTCTAAATAATGTGTTTTGGAGGAAAAATATATCAAATGTGTTTACATGCCATAAAAGCAACATGAGATATTTTTCGTATTAGATTTATTACATATATACCTTCTTCTATGTGGAAAAATTAGATAAATGCGCTGCTTCTCTCTGTGCTATTGACATTTTCATTGGCAGGATGATGGATGCTGTTTGAAACAAAATGGTTTGCCGAAGACTAGGAGAATCACTGGTTTAGGTTTGGGAAGAAATATCTTCCACAAGGAAGATGTTGCAATCTGTAAATGAAGCATTAATCAAGTTTACAGATACAAATCAGAAATTATGGTGCAATTACCTTTTTCAGGAGTAGTTACTGTACTGAGGGTTCTGTTTTGCTCATATTTGGCTGTTTTTCACAATGCTGTCAATTACCTCATACAGTGAAATGTTACTTTTTCTCAAGTGTACATGTTACAGCTAGCTTTTTTTGGCCAGTAGGCGCAGTTCCACCTGGCTTTTAAATAGAGATCCATGTCTGCCTCCGTTTTATATAACATCAAGTTAGTTGGAAAACCAATCCTAGGTAACATGGCAATTTGGAAGAGCACGTCGAAACCCAAATTGTCTAATAGTTCATTATGAAAAATTCTGTTTACTTCAGATGAACAGGTTTTATGATGAAACTCCATCTGGATTATAAAACTTTTGGGTTTTGTCTCTGGATTATGTCCTAATGCGTTGTTATTAAGCCATAAAAAATAGTAAAGCAGGGGGAAATACATTAAATTAGCAATATTTAAAATAACCTTGACAAACCAGCAGTTAAAAATTGTTGAAGGAAACAGCTGATGAATCTGCAGAAGAACCTAAGAAGATAAGGGTTGCTATGATCTATTTAAGGACACTGCAAATTTGTGCAGCATCGCTCTTCTGGAAGTAGCAAATCCAAATATCCTTACAGAAAGTCTCAACTTGCAACAGACAAAGCTGATTAGTCATCCAAACCACCAAAATACTTAAAGCAAGAGTCAATATATCTTGGAATATACACTGGAGAATTGCCTTAGTTATTTAAAAGCATTTCAATATGCATAAGGCACGGAGTTACACTGCAAACTATTAGGCAATATCAAACTCCAGTAAAATCACTTATACTTAATTTTGAAGCTTTATCTGTATGTCACAGATGCAGACTCCTGTAGAGCTCCTCTGTTTTGGGGCATAATTTCTTTAAGATATCTCTGAGGAAGCTGAAAAATATAATTCTGAAGTATGTAAGAAAAGGATGACTTTGCATGTAGAAATTGCCTCAGTAAGACTGAGCAAAAGTGAAAGAAAGCAGAGTATGCCACAACACTGAGGCACAGTACATTTTCAAAGTGCTTGTTTTGGGATGCAGGCTGCTTATGAAGAGAGGTGGGGGGACCAATTTTAAGGAAGAAGCCAACACCCTAATTGTAATTCATTCTGGAGCAGTAATAAGTGAACTAGGGCATTACTTTGGAGGGTCTGTGAGGAATTTGTCTTCTGTTGCTAGAAAACACTGGTTGTGTAACCTGTTGTCCTTTCTCTTGAGTATCAAAGCAGTCCGGTGGCTCTGTGTCACCGTGAATACAGAGGTAATGAAGCAAACCTTCAGAGACTGTCACAACATTGTCATTATTTTGGCAGTGCATTGGAGATAATTTCAGCAATAAGGCAAAGAAGCTCTGCAATGATAAGCAGGTTTCAAGCTGGATGGCTGCGTAGGAATAAATAGTCCCAAATGGTCAGATACCAGTTTAAAACCACCCTGCTGAGATTTTTATTGGTTGCAGAATACAGTGCCCAGATCATGAATAGCTTCTAAATAAAAGCAATGGCTGTTTAGCTTTTTTCCTTCCTCCCTCTGCCCAATACTAATCCTCCTAGAAGCTATGCTAAGACACATGGAGGACAGGGAGGTGATTCAAGACAGTGAACATGGCTTCAGCAAGGGCAAGTCCTGCCTGACCAACCTGGTGGCCTTCTATGATGGAGTGATTATATCAGTGGGTGAGGGAAGAGCTATGAGTGTTGTCTATGTGGATTTCTGTGTCTTTGACGTGGTCTCCCACAACATCCTTCTCTCTAAGTTGAACAGAGATGGATTTGATGGGTGGGCTGTTTGATGGATGAGGAATTGGTTGGATGGTCGCATCCAGAGGGTAGTGGTCAACGGCTCAATGTCCAGATGGAGATAGGTGACAAGTGGTGTTCCTTGGGCGTCCATAATGGGACCAGTACTGTTTAATATTGCCATCAATGACAGACAGTGGGTTTAAGTGCATCCTCAGCAAGTTTGCAGACTATACCAAGCTGAGTGGTACAGTTGACATGCTTGAGGGATGGCATGCCACCCAGAGGGACCTGGACAAGCTTGAGAAGTGGGCCCAGGTTCAACAAGGCCAAGTGTGAGGTCCTATACCTGGGTTGGAGCAATCCCAAGCATAAATATAGACTGGGCAGAGCATGGATTGAGAGCAGCCCTGAGGAGAAAGGCTTGGGGGTGTTGGTGGATGAGATGCTCAATATGAGCTGGCAATGTGCACTGGCAGCCCAGAATGCCAACCACATCCTGAGCTGCGTTGAAAGAAGCATGGCCAGCAGATTAAGGGAGGTGATTCTGCCTCTCTACTCCGCTCTGCTGAGACCCCACCTGGAGTACTGTGTCCAGCTCTGGAGCCCTCAGCACAGGAAACACATGGACCTGTTGCAATGGGTCCAGAGGAGGGCCACAGAAATGACCAGAGGGCTGGAACACCTCTCTTATGAGGACAGGCTGAGAGAGTTGGGGTTGTTCAGGCTGGAGAACAGAAGGCTCCAGGGAGACCTTTTTGCACCCTTTCAGTACTTAGAGGGCTTATAAGAAAGATGAGGACAAGCTTTTTAGCAGGGCTTGTTGTGATAGGACAAGGGGTAATGGTTTTAAACTAAAAGAGGGTAGATTTAGATTGGACGTAAGGAAGAATTTTTTTATAATGAGTGGGGTGAAATGCTGGAACAGGTTGCCCAGACAGGTGGTAGATGCCCCATCCCTGGAAACATTCAAGGTCAGGTTGAATGGGGCTCTGAGCAACCTGATCTAGTGCAAGATGTCCCTGCTTATTGCATGGGGGTTGGACTAGGTGACCTTTAAAGGTCCTTTCTAATCCACATTATTCTGTGAATCTATGCACAAAGCTGATTAGTCATCCAAACCACCAAAATACTTAAAGCAAGAGTCAATATATCTTGGAATATACACTGGAGAATTGCCTTAGTTATTTAAAAGCATTTCAATATGCATAAGGCACGGAGTTACACTGCAAACTATTAGGCAATATCAAACTCCAGTAAAATCACTTATACTTAATTTTGAAGCTTTATCTGTATGTCACAGATGCAGACTCCTGTAGAGCTCCTCTGTTTTGGGGCATAATTTCTTTAAGATATCTCTGAGGAAGCTGAAAAATATAATTCTGAAGTATGTAAGAAAAGGATGACTTTGCATGTAGAAATTGCCTCAGTAAGACTGAGCAAAAGTGAAAGAAAGCAGAGTATGCCACAACACTGAGGCACAGTACATTTTCAAAGTGCTTGTTTTGGGATGCAGGCTGCTTATGAAGAGAGGTGGGGGGACCAATTTTAAGGAAGAAGCCAACACCCTAATTGTAATTCATTCTGGAGCAGTAATAAGTGAACTAGGGCATTACTTTGGAGGGTCTGTGAGGAATTTGTCTTCTGTTGCTAGAAAACACTGGTTGTGTAACCTGTTGTCCTTTCTCTTGAGTATCAAAGCAGTCCGGTGGCTCTGTGTCACCGTGAATACAGAGGTAATGAAGCAAACCTTCAGAGACTGTCACAACATTGTCATTATTTTGGCAGTGCATTGGAGATAATTTCAGCAATAAGGCAAAGAAGCTCTGCAATGATAAGCAGGTTTCAAGCTGGATGGCTGCGTAGGAATAAATAGTCCCAAATGGTCAGATACCAGTTTAAAACCACCCTGCTGAGATTTTTATTGGTTGCAGAATACAGTGCCCAGATCATGAATAGCTTCTAAATAAAAGCAATGGCTGTTTAGCTTTTTTCCTTCCTCCCTCTGCCCAATACTAATCCTCCTAGAAGCTATGCTAAGACACATGGAGGACAGGGAGGTGATTCAAGACAGTGAACATGGCTTCAGCAAGGGCAAGTCCTGCCTGACCAACCTGGTGGCCTTCTATGATGGAGTGATTATATCAGTGGGTGAGGGAAGAGCTATGAGTGTTGTCTATGTGGATTTCTGTGTCTTTGACGTGGTCTCCCACAACATCCTTCTCTCTAAGTTGAACAGAGATGGATTTGATGGGTGGGCTGTTTGATGGATGAGGAATTGGTTGGATGGTCGCATCCAGAGGGTAGTGGTCAACGGCTCAATGTCCAGATGGAGATAGGTGACAAGTGGTGTTCCTTGGGCGTCCATAATGGGACCAGTACTGTTTAATATTGCCATCAATGACAGACAGTGGGTTTAAGTGCATCCTCAGCAAGTTTGCAGACTATACCAAGCTGAGTGGTACAGTTGACATGCTTGAGGGATGGCATGCCACCCAGAGGGACCTGGACAAGCTTGAGAAGTGGGCCCAGGTTCAACAAGGCCAAGTGTGAGGTCCTATACCTGGGTTGGAGCAATCCCAAGCATAAATATAGACTGGGCAGAGCATGGATTGAGAGCAGCCCTGAGGAGAAAGGCTTGGGGGTGTTGGTGGATGAGATGCTCAATATGAGCTGGCAATGTGCACTGGCAGCCCAGAATGCCAACCACATCCTGAGCTGCGTTGAAAGAAGCATGGCCAGCAGATTAAGGGAGGTGATTCTGCCTCTCTACTCCGCTCTGCTGAGACCCCACCTGGAGTACTGTGTCCAGCTCTGGAGCCCTCAGCACAGGAAACACATGGACCTGTTGCAATGGGTCCAGAGGAGGGCCACAGAAATGATCAGAGGGCTGGAACACCTCTCTTATGAGGACAGGCTGAGAGAGTTGGGGTTGTTCAGGCTGGAGAACAGAAGGCTCCAGGGAGACCTTTTTGCACCCTTTCAGTACTTAGAGGGCTTATAAGAAAGATGAGGACAAGCTTTTTAGCAGGGCTTGTTGTGATAGGACAAGGGGTAATGGTTTTAAACTAAAAGAGGGTAGATTTAGATTGGACGTAAGGAAGAATTTTTTTATAATGAGTGGGGTGAAATGCTGGAACAGGTTGCCCAGACAGGTGGTAGATGCCCCATCCCTGGAAACATTCAAGGTCAGGTTGAATGGGGCTCTGAGCAACCTGATCTAGTGCAAGATGTCCCTGCTTATTGCATGGGGGTTGGACTAGGTGACCTTTAAAGGTCCTTTCTAATCCACATTATTCTGTGAATCTATGCTTCTAAAATATTTAATAACCTCTAGTCTTAACTCCAGTCCCATCCCTTTTCACCACCATTGTTGAGTGTTTGATGCTCTTTAAACATAAGTACATCTTCCATACCTGCATGGTGATGAGTGCAGTAGGGAGTCATGGGATGACATTCCAAGTCACAGCTCTGATGACTCACTGGAACATCCTTTGATGATTCTCTGAAATATCCCAAATTCGCATTTACTGCCTGTATTTGGTGAGAGTGCTTCTTCTTTGTCTTCTTATCTGACAAAGTTCTGCAAATGGGTTTCACAGAACACAACAACAAAGTGGTTTTTCACCTCTCTTGCTTTTATCCAGCGAACAAAAATCTTTCCTAAAATGTGAAAAGTTCTTCAAAAAAGAGAAAGGACAAGCAGAAAAGGCAGCAGAAACTAAGACCTTGTCAGAAGATATGAGTGCAGTTGAAGCTAGGCTGATTAAATAAAGCTCCCCTGATTCTGAACATTGAAATGTCCCTTTGAATTTTTGAAAACCTATTTACGTTTCAACACTGCTGAGAAAAGGAAAACCTAATTGGGTGATTGGAACATTGGAAGACCAAAATACTTTACTAAGATTTTTTTGTTTGTTTGTTTAGAAAAAGGGGAGATAGAGCAGCAAAAAGATTTGTTTCTGGATGAAATTTTCCTTTAACTGGGGCCAAGCTCTTGGTTTCATTCTCAAGATTCAAGGACTGATAATGCTTTCCGCTGGCATATATAACTTTGTGGACATTGCTTCCACCTGAGTAATGTCACCTTCCTCACAGCGCTCCTGCCAATATGAAGGATCAGCAGTGCAGTGCTCTTGACCATCTTTCTTTGGGTTACATGACCTGCCTCCAGCCTAACCTCTCTCTTACTCCAGTATACATAGACAAGGGAAAACCAAACTCTACTGTACGGATTGCTAAGTACTCCTTTTGAGCACATGCTGAACTGAAAAGATATTTAGTTAGTTTTTACTAAGTGGCAAAAAAGAGTTGAATGAAAGGACTTGTGTAACTTGATTTACTATAGGCATAGTGCAAGAAATGTACATATTCTGTGATTCGTGTGGTTTTCTATCACATTTTATTAATGAACAGATGAAGGGAAAGTGACAGTCTGCATCACTCACTCTTGGACTAGATTTTGCTGGTAAATGGCAAAGTGTTGTGGAAGTCTTGACTGTGATAGTGGTGCTAAAAAAGATGCTAGTTATATTAGTTTACATGGCTGCGTACTGATGACATTTAAATCCACATTTTCTACAGTGCCATTTAAATTATGCTTGTGTGCTTGTGGTCATTTTGTTATGTCTCTCTCCCTGCTCATTTTCAGCAAGCGTTGGTTTTTAAACACTGACTTTAACACTGAGTCAGTTTTGACTAAAGCTCTGTAATTTGTTTTTAAAAGGTACACTACATTAGAAACCAAACATAAATTTCTCTCATTTACAGTGGGTTGTCTGCAAGATAATTTTCTGTGATCTCATCCATAGAGGAATCAATTAAGAATTCTTGCTACTTACTAACCCATCCCTTTGCTATTCCTTTTGTGCACTTTGATAGATTAAGCTTGAATACATTTGATTTATATTTTCATTTTTGGAGGGAATTTATAAATATCTCTTTTGTAAGAGATCTTTGTGGATCCACACCATTGCATATCTTTTTCTTGCATAGCATATTGCAAATAGTTCAGATTATGGGTAGAAAATGAAGTTCCTTAAGTTGTCTTGTGGATGTCAAGTAACTAATTTGGGGACTTCTCGCTGGCTACCTGGAAAACACTCTCAGACTCTGTGGCCATTTTGGGCAGTCCTTTGGTTTGCTTTTTCATTTTTTTCTTTATTGTTTGTAATCTGCCGTAGAGAGGTGGGCAACCATACTGGGTACAACATTGCCTAACTGATGGCTTAAATGTTGAGTAGCAAAGTACTTAACAGCTTTGAATTTGTGTTTTATCAACCTCTTTCAGTCAATAACCCACTGAAATTAGGTAAAGAGCCAAATTAGTCTCTTGAAGCTATTGCTGCTATTATCTGTTGCCAGATTGAAGAAGAAAGCACTACGCCGATTCAGGTTTGACCGGCTACTTTCACAACTACAGGGATTAAATCCTAGTGGTTCTGCCAGGCATACTTCTAGTCTGGTTGCTTCTATTGAGTTTATCACCATGGGACTTCTTTTTGTTTTTTAAGAGAAATAAATCTGAAGAAGCCTTTGGAAATCACAAAATTTACTGATCTTTAATTCTTGGATTCAATTGTACGTGTTCCATTTCATAATAGTTTCCAGTTTTGGTATTAGACACCTGTGAACTGACCACTGGTAGACTCCAGAGAGAATGAATTTCTCCAAGCAGTCCTTCAAAAGACTGCATTTACGGTCATAGTCAGAGTAGGCTAAAATAAGCAAAAATTCCAGACTCCCTTTGCCTAGACTATAAAGCAGCTCTGCGAGGCAGCTCTAAACCTGTTTCTTAAGACATTTTTCCTGTTCTACGTTACCTGCTGTTTCAAAACATCATCCCCACCATAAGGTAGAGGATGGAAAAAGCGGAATACAGTCTCAGTACTGGCTGGTTTTTGGAGTCAGAATGGCTTTGCTTTATTCCTACTGTGTATTTTGTCATCATTACTGTTTAACTTGATTCTTCTTCTCCTGAAATTGGGTATCTAAGTGGTTTGGTGACTGGAAACCAAGTACAGTGACAGCACTAGTAGAGCATCTCTTAAACAGTCCCTAGTCAGTTTATTGCTGAATGACTGGAGTCCTTCTGGCATTGTTTGGTCTGTGAAGGAATACACTTCATTGACGTATTTGTGGTGGTATCAACATAATTAGTCCCGTATTTTCCCACATTCTTTGAACTATGTTGTATCTTATAACGGTAAAGCTAGTAGAGTAAATGTGTGGATGAGAAAAATAAATATTTGGCCCCATATGCTACATTCTGAAACATTTTAGTTTTCTGTGTGTTAGCAGGATTATAGAGAGCTCTTTAATGTGAGACTTCTGAAGAGTAAAGTAAAATCAGTTTCCCTAGTTACTAAGGCTCATTGCAAGAATTTGCTAGCATCAATGACATGACTAAAGACCAGATTTAAACCAGGTGTGGGCCCATGAAATTCCCAAGTGTTCAAACTTACAAGCACTTTTAAAAACATTGCTTATGATACAGCTACAGGCTGTTGTTGGTAGGTCTGCTCCTCCCTAATTTACCCAGCCTCTGCTCATGCTGATGAAAGCTTCAGTGCAGTAACTTCATGGCACATAATTCAATGATGTTAAAATAGGATAATTCATTCCCTTCCCTCTCACATTTTATTTCTTTCTATTAAATAAATTTCTGGCTCAGAAGTAACAAGGGAGTTGAGTTCGTGGCCTGAATATAGCTGAGATTTACCTGCAGATCACTTCCAGTCCCATCACATGTTCCTTCCATTTTCAAACTGCAGCTCTCTCTAGTAATATCACATTAGTTTTTCATGCTGAGGTTTTGAGGCACTGAGTTCCAGCCATTTTCATTTTATGATGATCAGTCAATGCGTGCAAGTCAAATCCTGATTTATTCCAGCCATTAAGTGGCATAGATTCTCGGGTATTTGGACTGCAAGCAATACGTTATGCCAGAAGCAGACAACTTTTCTGGTGCTCCAGCTCATATATTGCGATCTTCACACAGCAAGAGCCACAGAACTTGTCTCCTCCTTGCAGAGTGAATGGGGCAAATAAGGTTTTTGTCAGAAGGGAGATGGAGGTGGCTTCCAGAGTTCCAACACACTGTCCCTTACAGATAGGAGTGGTCCTAGACTGACATAACGATGGCCTCACCATCATCTCTTAGCACAATTCCTTTCTCTTGCAGGATCTGAACTACCTGGCAGTTTCTGTGTAGCCCAAGTGTGAAAGTTACACTTGAAGTAATGCCAAACGAAGCTTGGTGTTGGGCAGGCAGGTTACTCACCGCGGCTTCATCATTGCACTGGCACACAGGATTTTCAATATATGCCACCAAATATCACATAGGTCAAAGTTAGCTTGATATTAAAGCAGTTATTTAACATGCCAATGCATTGCTGCGGAAGTTAGTACTATAGATCCTCAAATAAATTTTCTGAAAATGTGTGGCGCTTCTTGAAATGAGACAAACATGAAAAATGCATTTTTGGAAGCAGTGAGTAATGGAAAGGTAAAGAGGGCCTGAGATGTTTGTTTATATTAATTTATTAAACCCCCTTCCATAAGTTGCTGAATGTCTTGGTGTTTGTTTTAAAAAGATATGAATGTCCATCCCTAGCTGCACGTGTGTGTAAATATCTTAGGTGTGCCCACGCTGTCCTAGGGAGTAAACAAGAAACATCATCCTCCTTCTACCCAGCCTTTTCATTCATGGTTCCTGTGAGATAAAGTGACCAGTAGCGTTCAGTGACCCATACCATCACTTTACACTTTGAGAGCCTGAAATAGATATTTTATTTTAATTTTTTTTTTTCCCTTGTCTCTGATGTGAAAATCTTGTTTGTGCCCTACAACCCATTGCCTGAAGCATGTAGGAGAGCAAACAGCAGCTATGGAGGTACTAGAGTCTAAGGCAGCAGAAACCTGTTTGCAGATTTCCTCACCACCTCACAACTTCCTCTCCATGTGTTATAGAACCAGCCTCTGCTGACACCTCTAAAGACTTCTGGAGTTGGGCAAGGTAATGATAAAATGTACACCTTGCTGGACAAAGACCAGTGTGTGTGCAGTGCCTTCCCATCCAGGGCAGTGCAGAGTAACTCCACAACAGAAAGGGTTTTAGCAATAGGCTTAACAGCTGTTCCTCGTATGGTGGTTAAATATGTCCAAAAGTGCTAAGGAAACATGTTCTGGACTTGCATATCATAGACTCATCTGTGATGAGTGAGTATGTGTTGTCATCTAGGAGTATTCAGAGATGCTAAATCAGAGATGTTTGGTGTAAATTGCTACTCTTGAAAAACAGTTATAAATTAATCTGATTTTCTTATTGAGTGAGGCGTGTTTTCAGGAGAGTGGAATTAAACCTAGTGAGGAACTGCAGGTTCAGTCTGTCCAACCGACCTCTGTGCTCCAGAGCTCAGAGGTGCTGCCAGCTGAGCTATATGGGTGGTTGGATCTCACTAGGATTTTTTTTTCTCTTCTCTAACTCTATCACTTAATGGAATTTGAGAAATATTTTCTGAGTAAATGCAACAGCCCTTGTTTTCACTGCTGAAAAGATGACTGGGGAAGAATACTCCTTCTGTAAATACCAATAATAATTCTAGAGATTTGCATTGCATCATAATACAGTTTAGGCAGAATTAAAAGAAAAGCAAAAAAAAAAAAGAAGAGCAGCCTAAGAAATTAAGAAGATGTATTATACCGATAGGTTCATTGCACCTTGCAGGCAAGAATAGATAGAATTCTAAGTTAACTTGTTACCCTTTTTATATCTTTCCTTTTTCTTATTGGTATAGTAATGCTTTTGAAGCTTTTCAGCTATTGCTCCATAGTTTCTAGGTATGTAGAGAGAATGCAGGAATGACAGCTGCTTCACTCTTTTTGCTTTGCTTTGGTTTTTCAAGTGAATATTATAGAACACACATTTGGAGAGGGACTGTTTAGTGCTGTTTCCACCCCAGCCCAATATATTTTTTTTTTTAACTGAAGACTTCTGACACCTCTTTAGAAAGTAATTTTAATTAATTCCCCAATTATTAAGAATATACCCACTCAGAGAAACTTTCTAAACACCACAATTGTAAATATTAATTGTTCAGATGTAATTAGAGCCACACTCCATGCTCAAAAGCACCGGACAATGTCTACAGTTGCATTATTTAAATCATTTAAATCTATCGTGGACTAATGCCATTGTCTCTAAAATCAAAATCTGCTCTGTAGCACTTGATTATCCTCTTGTTTATGATATTTTTGTTGAGGCGTGATGTCAGTGTCTTCAAGGTACTAGTGAAACTGGTCTTTTAATCCTTACCTGGGCAAAGTCTTTAGAGGAGAAATGAAACAATTGTTTCTCTCTCGTGGTCATTCCCTTCAGACTTTGGAACAGAAGGCAAAGCCTGTTTTCTGTGCAGCAGTTTTCTGAAGATTAAGTGCGAAATAATTACTACTTTTCAGTTGTACCAATCAATGGGAAACAAGGCAAGAATAGTTGGGGGGGGGGGGGGGTTGAAAGACAGGGAGGAGGTGATGGTGTTAATGGAAAAGAAGTGGGTGGTAATCGCACATTAAAGACTCTGGGACATTAACCTTTGACTTGCACATGTTGTTTATTTCATGCCTGATTAATGGTTTTTGAAATTTAGAAGGAAAGGCACCTTTTGGCCTTTTAAACAATGCACACCTTCAGTGAAACACTTCTCTTTGTTGTGGTTGCTTATTGGAAAGGGGAAAATCGAATGACTCCCAGCTATTTGATTGCATTTATAGCAGTAGCTGATGGCCTCTTATTTGGAGCCTGTGCAGTTTCACTGGGAGTGCAAGACACGCTGCATTCATCTGGAGGATTAACTGAATTCTGTGATTTAGGAGGGTGACCTTGTCAAGCAAAATGTGTTTGGCCATGTGAGGTATTGGTTCTCCTTGCTTTTTTGGGGAGGTTTGGTTTGTGGTTTTTGGGTTGGGTTTTTTTGGTGGTGTTTTTTTTTTTCTTGTTTGTTTGTTCGTTTGTTTTTTAAACACTGCTGAAGCATGCTAGCTTATCCAGGTTCCCTTCCTCAGTTATATTTTTGAGTGAGTGCTGACAGTATTTTTAGGTGACATGTCAGTGTCTTCCAGGTACTAGTGAAACCAGTCGTTTATCCTTAAAAAAAACAAATAATGAGCGTTGGACATAATTCTGCCTTTGCCACACGTGGAATCCTGTTGATTCCCAGTGGAAACCAGGGGTGCCTGTAAGAGCCCAGCTGGGCTGCATTGAGACAGGCCAGCTCTAGTCTGCTCACAGTGTCACTATATTTCACATTTTAATTCACAGAATAGTAAATTGTCACCTTTGTATATGAGCCCCTTGCTATTTCAAAAGCAGATTCAGTGTCATCAGTGCAATTTACTTGATGTTGGAATTTTATATAAGACCTTAAATACCCAAATTCCCAGTTTTCAGTGTGAGATATTACGGATCAGATTTTTAAAGGCTGTTTAAGGTCTTTGGGTACCAGGTTTCCATTGAATTGTACAAGTCCCTTCTGTAGCTTTGAAATCCTAACCCTAAAGGTCCTTGGGGGGAAACAATCCCATTTTCCTCCAATCCTTAGTCCAAATTCCTTTAAACAATATGGTATAACAATACCTATTATTTTTTCTATAGGTATTTTCCCTTGCATTACATGAGTAAAAAGGCTCGTACATGTTCACCTACAAAGAACTTTGGGTTAAAAAATCAGCATAATGAAATGTTGTTTAGTGTTGTAGACTTTAGTCTGTTTGCATAGCGTGCAGTTTTATTTCTGTAAACATCAGATATTCATATCTGTTATTTATGTAAATTTCTGTGTCTGCTATAGATTTGCAATCTTTGCATATTCTCTATTGAACTTTGATTATGCTGTTTGTAAAACATAGACAAGAATTTAATGCCCATTCCTGGTGATGATGAAGCATTTTCTTGCTTCTCAGAAGTATACTTAATCTTTTAATTTTATGAGAAGTGGAATTTTAAATAGATACATCTGAAAAGCTAGCTGAATGAGTGTGTTTTTGTTTGTTATGTGAACGGTATGTAACTGTGAAAAGAGCTGCTGTGTGTGGGAGTGCTGGTGTTTGAACTGCTGATTGCTGCCAAAGGTTACTGCAATGAAGACAAATGAATCCTTCAAGGCAATTAAAAGTAATGCAGTTGATGAAACAGAAGCTGCTAATCCCTTCCAGTTTCTTATAACTTTAGATGTAGGTCAGCATGCCAGCTGCACAGAAGGTGAAAGCCACTGCTGAAACTTCCGTAGGGATGGTGTGCAGTGGCGTGTCCTGCGGGGAGGAAGGAGTACCAGGAGCCTATCACACCGATGCTCTGCACACTCCAGTGGTTCCCCATTCAATTCTGAATA
The DNA here is from genome assembly GCF_001431845.1 of Calidris pugnax. Lineage (NCBI taxonomy): Eukaryota > Metazoa > Chordata > Aves > Charadriiformes > Scolopacidae > Calidris > Calidris pugnax. The sequence continues at coordinate 17,819,232 of NW_015094506.1, read as the reverse complement.
CACTTCGAGGTCCTGATCCTACTATTCTTAATGGACTGGGGCCTGTCTTGGAGACTACCTTTTCGTTTTCAGCCAGAATGCACAGTTTTAATGAAGATGCTGCAGTTTTTATAGCCCTGTGTGAAACTGGGAGTCAGAGGCAGAGAATGCTTTAAGTACGGGTTGAGCAACCAGCAAAGGTCAGAGTGAGCCTGGACCTGCTTACAGCATGCTGTGAAGACCAGAGTTTTCCCTATAAATCTTCCCTCAGCAGAGGCATCCAGATTAATTTAATTCTCATAGCAGGAAAGAAGTGGGAAGAGGAAAAGGGTGGAGTAGTAGGACAGAAAAGAACACGGGAATCGAAAAGTGCAGGGGAATGTAATAAGCATGTGTTGTTCTGGAAAGAAGGCTGATCTAAAAAAATTAAACTTCCTGCTATTAACTAAAATAATAAAAATCCAAACAAGCTTAAAATAGACACCTTTCCTATCTTTCCGTTAAAAAAAGGGGAAAGAAACCATCTCTATTTTTTATCAATTTTGTTTGTTTATTTTAAGATGAGACTTGCGTGTTGTCTCAGGTTCAAATATCAGGTTTCTGTGTCCTCACAAAAATGCATGTGAACTACTGGGTGGCTGAAGTGTCAACACTTAAGTTCTGCTAAGAGCAGAGTGGTATCTGCGTTAGCAAAGGAAGATTAAAGAGATAAAACCAGCTGCACCCCAGAGGTCATAGTAACCTGTGGGCAGAAACTGCTGTTGCTCTAAGCAGCTCAGCTGAACATTTAATATATTAAAAGTTCTAACTCCATACTGTATATTCTACATATATATAATTGCTCATAGTTCAGAAAAGATTGGGTTCAGTAAACCCATGTAATGTGTAAATGTCCATGTAAACCAGTCTCTGCTTTCTGTACATTTGTTGCTTTAGCCTTAAGGAACTCAGCAGAAGATGGTGGTCACAACTGCCTCAACTGCCTCATTCTCAGTGCCAGGTCGGTGGGTCATGTGCATTGAAGTCACTTTAAGAAGCCAAAGATTACCTATTTTCATACTCAAAGAAGCAGGCCTTTCTCACTAAAATTCAGCACTCTTTTATTATAGCTAGTCAGTGGCAGTACTGCTGAGAAGCAGGTATTTTTACTGCTGCACATTTGTGTAGTGTGTGCTGTAATGTAGGGGTTCATGGAATCTAAAATGTCATTATAGTTATAGTAACTGCATTTTGGGGGGGCTTTCTAAAAGTATTATCAAGAGAAGAAGCACAATCATCATCTTTATAATGATACTATCTCTTACCCATCTACTTCAAGGAGTTTCTCTACTCACACACATAATGCAAGGCTGATACTTCATATTAAATAATATACTTGAAAGCAGAAGTTCATGAGATGCCTTTCATCCCCATCCTTCTCCATCCTATCTGACCATCACTCGCCAACTTTTTTCTGCTGAGGACATCTCACATTGTGGGGATATGTGTTGTAGCTGTACCTACTGATCCTCACATGGTCATCCGCTAGCTCGAAGGTTGTGGTGCCAAAATAGTACTTGTTATCCAGTAACACTGAAAGATCACTCCAGCTCTGAATAGCTCCAGGACTGTACTGGAGTCCTTCAGAGAGGAACGGGTACCATCTTGCAGCCAGGCTTCTGCCCTGGTAGAGCTCTTCCTTCCTGGTAGGGAACCCAGGGGGCTGAGGAAAGGTCCCTATGCACATGCTGAGCTGCCTCAGCGATGATGCTGGGGCTAAGTCACTGAAAATCAGTTCAGGTAGGTGTAACTCACAGCTGTGGTGTGAGCACAGGTGTATGTATGCTGTGTGCAATCAGTGTTCCTCACTGCTGGTAGCGCAGGCTAACTCTGACCCTCTCTTCTCTGGCCATCTCTTCCCCAGGGCATCCCTGCATACTGCACCTCACTTCCAGGTATGTAATGGGAAGCTGATTTTCCTGTTCCAGGCAGTTGCACTGATTATGGGCAATCTAACAGTTTCCGAAAGTAATCTTCCTAGAAACCTACCAGGAAGGGTGTGCAAGTGCTTTTGGCTGAGATCAAGCAAGGCCCAGTTTTGCCTTTCATTGTAGCTTTCTGGGTGGCAGCAGCAAAAGTGGGGGGCAAAGCAGTGAAGCAGTTTGAGGAAAATACTCTTAAGGCATGCTGAACTAAACGCTAGAATCTATTGTCTGTGGTGATACCTGGAGCAAAGAGGTCACACCAGGTGCCCTCATCACAGGACTGCTGTGTCCCAGGGAACCTACTGTCCAAACTGTAGCAGAGATACCGAAATAGCAACAGGCAAATGAATAGATGGAGAAGGTGATGTGGGCAAGGCAGGTAGACTGAGCCGGGTCTCAGGAGGAAAGGGGAACACTCATCTGCTGCTGGGGGACAAACTGGATCAACTATTCATTGTGTCAGGCAAAGACAAAAGGCTTGATAGAACAAATGGTGTCTATTTTTAGTAGAAAGAAAAATGCCTTGTGCGTCTTTTGAATAAGGAGAGGAGTGCTACACATCTTTATTTCTCTTTAAAATGAGGGATTCAATCTAGCTATCCAGCTCAGCCAAGGATATCTGTATAGATGGTGACTTGGAGATGTCATGCCTGTGTCCTTTCTACTGTACCCATTAATCCCCCTGCAGCTGCTCTTCTTGCTGTTCTTCTGCAAGCTCCAGGGAGCATGGAGAGGGCTTGAGAAACCCAGGGCAGGGTGGCAATGCCCTGCCTGGACCACATGGGGTCTGGGCTTCAGATCAGGGCAGCCACAGCCAGATGTTGTCCAGCAGTGGTGTGATTGGGCAGGGCAGGGTGGAGATCACCAGCCCAGCTGGATTTCCACCCCAGAGGTGACAGCAATGGTCCTGTGCACCAAAGTTGTCTTCTAGTTACCATAACAACGGGGCACATCCTTTGTAGTCTGGGCATTCCACGCCTGGCCTTCGATGCTCAGCAGTTGCTCTGACAAGCTAAAATCGGCTTTTATTTTATTCTTGTAACAGCTATTGTTTGGGATAGAGAAGGAACATTAGCTCACAGCATTGTGTTTTCTGACACATTTTTGCCAGCTTGTCCTAAAACTCATGGGTACAGTACTGGGAAGGGGATGTCCGGATGGCACCACTTTGCATTCTTATTTTGAAGATTTGGAAAATAAGTGTGTAGCATGTCTTATATATGTATAGGCTGAAAGCACTTGCAAAAAACAATTTAGCTTATCTGGGAATTGAGTGTCACAGTGAAGGTTTTTTGAGTTTTATTCATTCCTAGGAGTAGAAAATATTGCTGGGGTTTTAATAGCGTGGTGTCCCTATAGTATGAAGTGACTGGAAGTTGGGCTGCTCAGTCAATAATGTGACATAGATTATTAGTGCAGACCATTCTTCACTATAAAGTTTTAAAAAACAATTGTATGTTAAAGAATAAGGGTCAGGAACGACATGTAATAAAAATGCCTTTTTTTCTCTGTGCTCAGTCTGTGCTCTCTTGTTCTGCTGACATTAAAGAGTCATGGCACAGGAAAGTACAAAAGAAGATTTCTCATTCCTGTGGTGTGACTCATCCCCTAGCATTCAGGAGGACTTTTGTGTGCATAATGTTTCATATGGGCACAATTCCTTACCAGCAAGTCAAATTCTATTGCCTTTATTGTTGTTTACTACCTTGGTATTTGGTAGTACTTCAAGTAATTTCTAAGGGGCCCGATTTCCACCCTAACTCTCAAAAAGACCCAAGCCCTTTTAAGGTGACTCCAGTCATTTTTTAACACCTTGTCCTAAAATGCTCTGAGGCTTATTGTAAAGCAAGGCTAATAAAAGGTTTCTCCTTAAAATAATGACACATGCATAATATTATTTTATTATGCTTTTCTCAGCTGGCTGGGTAAAATATTTTCCTGTTGACATTTCTGAAGGAGGCAGGACAATTCTTGTTCAAGAATGAGTTTATATGTAACGAGAAGCTGGAACAGCAATAGCAATCTTTGTAAATCCTAATGAAAGCCATAATCCAGTGGAATAAGTCTGCTTCATAACGGTGAATCATTATAATTGCCACCTACTCTTTCAAACCCACAGACCAGCAGCCGTGTAGTACCGACTCCCTGTCTAGATATACAGGAGTGAAGACATTTTCTCTCTGTATACACATATATCACCCACTTGTGATTCCAAACTGAAGCATCAGTATCAGGAGTTTAGCCACAATGCCTTGAGTGCAGATGGTCAGCATACTAGTTTACTACTCAGCTGAATCAGTACTCCCTCCAGTTGGTTTCTTAGTTCAGCGTGGTTTCCTGTGTGCCATTAAGCTGACTCTGGCTCTAGCCTCACAAATAACAATTCCCTACAAATATTTTGAGGGAATTTTATGAATGACCCACTCTGAGGAACTGGATGCATTTTATTCCTGCAGGACATTTCAGGGATTCAGTATTTTCCGACTTTCTGAGGTAATAGTTTTAATGTTTAAAGTCTTGGTGGAATAGCAAAGGGATGCTCACTACATCATGTTGCACTTGTCAAATGCTGCCTGTATTATTAGCAGGAGGAACTGTACAATGTAGTAATATGAGGCCATAACCAAAAAACATAATAGGAAACCTTCTCTTATTCCTATATGACGAAATTACATTCCGCTACAATCAACAGACAATAAACTAGCTAGGTTTTGAAGATATCTAGGGTAATTCTGGTGCCACAAGCAGCCCAAAGATCAGATGCTCATTTATCCAAGTCCCAAAATGCTGACTCCATCTTTTTTTCAATCACATAAGAATCAGTTGCACCAGAATAGGCTTTTTAAAGTTGAAAGTATGTTATCATGAGGTGCTTGAGTATTTTAAACGCCGTACCAGATCTTTTGTTTTCCGGTAAGCACTGGAGAAAGGCCATGCACTCACAAATGTGGTGCATATTTTCTTTAATGTTTATGTAATTTTTTGTTGTTTCAGGGCAGTTATTGCATGCTGCTATTGGTAAGGAAAGTCATGCTAGATAAAAAGGTAGCCAGTAAGAAAAAAAAGTGGTTTTTTCAGTATGTTAACAGCAAGAGAAAGGTTAGGGATAATGTGGGCCCACTGATGGATGAGGTGGGCACCCTAGTAGTGGAAGACACAGACAAAGCAGACTTGCTGAATGCCTTCTTTTCCTCAGTTTTCACTGTTAGGACTGCCCCTCATGAATCTGTGACCTTGGAGGCAAGGGGGACGGTATGGAGAGAGGAAATTTTTCCTCAAGTAGATGAGGACCAGGTTCGGGCCCACTTGGCCAAACTGGACATTCATAAGTCCATGGGCCCTGATGGGTTGCACCCACGAGTGCTGAGGGAGCTGGCAGACGTTATTGCTGGACCACTCTCGATCATCTTTGAGAAGTCGTGGAGAACAGGAGAGGTGCCTGAGGACTGGAGGAAGGCCAACATCACTCCAGTCTTCAAAAAGGGCAAGAAGGAGGACCCTGGGAACTACAGACCAGTTAGTCTCACCTCTGTCCCTGGGAAGGTGATGGAGAGACTCATACTAGATGTCATCTCCAAACAAGTTGAAGAGTGGGGGGTTATTGGAAGTGGGCAACACGGGTTTACCAAGGGTAAATCATGTATGACCAATCTGATAGCCTTCTATGATGCCATAACCGGTTGGTTGGATGAGGGGAGGGCAGCAGATGTCATCTACCTTGACTTCAGCAAGGCTTTTGACACTGTCTCCCATAACATCCTCATTGGGAAACTGAGGCAGTATGGGCTGGATGAGGGGACAGTGAGGTGGATTGAGAACTGGCTGTGTGACAGGACCCAAAGGGTAATTATTAATGGAGCAGGTTCAAGTTGGAAGCCTGTAACCAGTGGAGTCCCCCAGGGGTCAATACTTGGACCCGTGCTGTTTAATATATTCATCAGTGACCTGGACGAGGGGACAGAGTGTATCCTCAGCAAGTTTGCTGATGATACCAAACTGGGAGGAGTGGCTGACACCCCGGAGGGCTGTGCTGCCATCCAGCGAGACTTGGACAGGCTGGAGGGCTGGGCAAAGAAGAACCTCATGAGGTTCAACAGGGAAAAGTGTAGGGTCCTGCACCTGGGGAAGAAGAATGTCAGGCACCAATACAGGTTAGGGGTGGACCCGCTAGAGGCAACTACTGAAGAGAAAGATCTAGGGGTCCTGGTGGACAGTAAAATGGCAATGAGTAAACAGTGTGCTCTTGCGGCCAGGAAGGCCAATGGTATCTTGGGTTGTATAGGGAAGAGTGTAGCCAGCAGGTCAAGGGAAGTCATTCTCCCCCTCTACTCTGCACTGGTGAGGCCACAACTGGAGTACTGTGTCCAGTTCTGGGCTCCCCAGTTCAAGAGGGACAGGGAACTACTAGAAAGAGTCCAGCGTAGGGCTACAAAGATGATTCAAGGATTGGAGCATCTCCCTTATGAGGAGAGACTGAGAGAGCTGGGACTCTTTAGTCTGGAGAAGAGAAGGCTGAGGGGAGACCTTATCAACGCCTACAAGTATCTCAAGGGAGGGTTGAAGGAGGAGGGAGCCAGACTCTTTTCAGCGGTTCCCACCGAGAGGACGAGGGGCAACGGGCACAAGTTGGAACATAAGAGGTTCCACTCAAATATGAGGAGAAACTTCTTCACGGTGAGGGTGACGGAACCCTGGAACAGGCTGCCCAGGGAGGTTGTGGAGTCCCCTTCTTTGGAGATCTTCAAGACCCGCCTGGATGCAGTCCTGAGTAACATGCTCTAGCTCTGGGCAATCCTGCTTCAGCAGGGGAGTTGGACTAGATGATCTCTATGGTCCCTTCCAACTCTAGAAATTCAGTGAAATTCAGTGAATCCTCAATCTGTTTGCATGAGGAAATTCAGCTAAGTTCAAGCCCTGGGGACAAAGAAAGTGTTAACGTTCCTCCAGGCTACTCTCCCACTACAGCTAAGAAGCTGTGAAAAAATAGACTCTTTCAGGGCTTGAATGTGAATGAGTTGAACTCTCCTGTTACTAGGAAATCTTTTCAGAATCAGACAGAACTGAGCAGGTTTTCAGTTATTCGTATCCCATTCATTCCCTCACCCCTTATCCTCCACGTGCTGATTCAACTTGTAACAGCACAGGTTAAGGCTTTTGAAGTTTGATGAAAGATCACACACCGGCTGCAGAGTAGTGGAAATGAAGGCACTTTGCCTTTTGTGCTCTTCCTAGTTGCAAACGTTATTGCTCCATCACAGCTATCACCATCATCTAAACCAGAAGCCAAAATGCAAATTGCTCTGGAACTTGGCTGGTATTTTAGTTGTTGAATTATGACTAATCCAAGAGGTTGGCTAATGCTAAATGATTTTGTTCCCTGTGCTCGTATGTCAATTGCTTCTCAAATCCTACTAACTCAGTTCTTCAGTCTAAACTGTCATCTCTATCTGAAGTGCATTACCAGAAATATTGCTGAGTACACCTGCATCACCACTCACCTGAGAAGAAAAAGTTACCTGGCTCATGTCTTGCAGCAACTGCTTATGAACCACAGATGTCTTTTGATGTTTCTGGCTTTTCCATGCCATTGGAATGACAAGTGAACTAGAAAGCACCTTGTCATTAAATGGTCGTCTTCTAAGTATAATCAAAAGCCCCATTTTTGTGTGAGGTAGCCTAATTTTTTTCATGGGGTCCACATAGTTCACTTGGTAGGAAGGAGGGACTGTAAGGGAAGGACTCTGACTACGCTGAGTCATGTTTTAAAAGAAACCAAAGTATTTCTATGGTCTCTGGAGTGACAGTAATAGCTTAAGGTACACCAGTAAAACAGCCCTGTATAAATCAATATAATTTTCAGTTAACAATCTTAAAACCATCAGTAAGATACATTTTTCCATTGAGTTCAGAATCAGAGCTGAACAATGTCTATGTTTTTGCAAACAGGTGCTCTTCTACTTATGTTGACTTGTGCAACTATCTGTAAATTCGATTTTAAATCAGTGAGCAAATATTGCTTTTTTTTTTTTAAGCTGAAACAAAGTACTGGGTCGTGAGCTAGTTACACCAACAAGTGTCACCTCAGCCTGTTGCTGTTCGCCCAGCCGCTTTTGACTTAGTGTTTATATAGTTACTGCTATTTTACCGCCCCTTCCACTTACCACTAAATTTCTGGGGAGGATGCGGTTTTTGGTTCTGTTCGCCTTTCAGAGAACTCCTCAGGTCTTTTGACAGAGTAGAGATGGATCCTATGGCTGTTTTCCATATCACAAAGCTTTCTGCAGGAGCTGTCGTTGAGAGGAGAGCATAAGATCCTTCTTGGTAAAAGAGCATGTGAAGAGATGCCAGTGCCTTTTTCTCCTCAGTAGCAACCTCTTCTCCTGCCAGGGAGCCATAGCACGGGAAAGATTGTGAAGGATTTCTCTAAGTGGACACTGGTGTAATTTTGCTGCCCAGCTCTCTTATTACTGAGTCTCTCACTGTCCACATCTGATGTTAGTATTGACACGTACCAGGCTCGCCAAAATATTTTGACAGGTCAGCAGCACCATACCCACAAGCTAGCATTTTTCACTTACCTCAGCGTTTTTTGTGCAGGGGAAAAAGCTAACGGTTTCTGTCTAGCTTCTGATGCAGGGCAAAGGCTGTGTCCCGCTGTCAGTTCATTTCAATTCACATTGCATCTTGTGATTGCATGTGCAGTGCAAAAAATAATTATTTTTGTTATCTACAGCATGAGAAACAATGTTTCAATGAGGCTGCTGATCTGTAGCAAGCTCTGCATCAAGCCTAGCATTGGGTTTTCCCAAGTCTGCGAAGGGTGGGCAAAGTTACTAGCAAAGGCTGGGATCTATTGAGGTCTGTGTTCCTTCACAGCCTCATTATTTAAATGGCTGCTGATAAATGAGGTACAGAAAATGACATTAAAATGACTCATGATGTCAGCAAGCATTGCTGCCTTGAAATGTCACATTGCTGTCTCATTGCACAGAGGGAATAGGACCCAGAATTGCTTGGTGTATACAGCCAATAAGGAGAATTGATCCCTGATCCCTTCCTGCCCTTTGCAGAATAGAGGTGCTTTTGGCCGGTAGAAGCAAGGAGAGAAAAGGGAACATATAGTTGCATTTATGTTTGTTAATAATTTTTATAGACAACAGAAATAAATATTTTTGTGACTTAAAATATAGTGCATTGAAATGTTTCCTGGTGAGGGTGATTAGAACAGCATGTAATGGTGTCTGACGAGCAACATGAATTCATTGACTACCAACTGTTGAATCTTACATATTTGATCTGTTTCTACTCCTTATGTTTTATTAATGCCAAGCTTCACTTCTAATAAGGCCTGATTCTGTTCTTCTCAGTCAGCTACTGAGAAATGAATTTTCTGGGACTCATTCCTAAGGAAAAAAGAAAGTGGGATTGAACCTGTCATTCCTGCGGAGCATTAACCAGGCTTTCATGTTGAGGGAACTCTTTTAGATCCTTCAACACAACAGATTTTTTTATAAAGATAATAACATGCAGTAAAATACCACATGTTCTGTGAGCTGTGTAGCTTTATATTTTGCTACCTTGACATCTGGAGGGAGAAAATCACTAGGACCATGGGTGGGACTGTGATTCTGCATGAGTTGCATGCAGGGAGAATGCAAGGACCTCCTTCCCATTGCGCAACAATTAATGAACCGAAACACAATTAATCAACAGTTGTGATAGTGTGTTTTAGCTGGGTAGATGTAATACCTCTGTGTTTACATGTGAACCGTAAGGATCAGATCTCTGGTCAGCATGCAGATCCCACAGATAAGGAAAAGACTGGGATGCAGTCTTGTTTACCTCTTGCACCCCCTTTATTGCTGGAGGAAAACCTGAGGAGGTGGAGAGGAAGCAGGGGAGCCCTGGATGAGTTTCAGCAAGTGCCCTGGCTCTGGTTGATGAGGGGACAGGGACTGCTGTCCACATGGCAGAGCGTGGAGCCCCCACAGTCAGTGTGCGGGCTCATACCCCCCCACCCCGTCCTGCCTGGAGCCATTGCCAGACACCCTGTCGCTGGATAAAGAACCCCATCCAATGAGTCCAGTTGTCTACATACAAAGCCATTAAAAAGCATGCTGTTGGCAAAGGAACATACGGAGGCAGGAATTGTGGCCTGACTTGATGAACCTTTCATTTTAGTGGCTGCTTTATCTGCAGCCAGGCTAGGCCTGGCAGAGAGGGGATGCAAATATTTTTTAGATTTCATCATACCTGCTTTGTTCCCCTGCTGGTTTGGGGAGAAAGGTTCTTCCATTTATATTTGGCTCAGGATATACTTGAATTCAAGCTAAAAGATTCTCCTGGTGTGGTGGTTTCTTGGGGGGGTGCCCATGAAGGATCAGCAGTCTGAATGGGCCGCCCAGATTTTATGAAAATAAACAGCATCTGCTTATGTGTAACCTTCTCTTATGGCAAACCCTCTGTAAGGGTGTCTTGGTGTTTCTGTGATACAACAGGCCAGCCAAAATCCCTCCTTTATTTTTCTTACAAGCAAGAGATTATTCTTCTGATAATGCCTTTTCAATTTGTCTATAAAAGCAAACACTTGGAGGGGACTCTTTTTCTGCAGTATGAGGATCACAAGATTTGGACTTCATGGGTGTTTTTAAGAACCGCAGGCTGTTGAACCTTCTGTTGTTTGTCTTTGGGATATTGTACCTTACAATGTCAAGAGAATGTGTTCAATTAATCCAATGAGTGTTGTCTCCTTTTGCATGAGCCAAACATCTATAAGTTATTAGCCTTCCTCTGAGTTTTAAAAACAATTTTAGCCCGATGTTTTAATCCATGGGCATATTACAGAACTGCTGTCATAACAGCACATATTCCTTTGTCTTTGCTATGTTGCATCACAGAATTATTTTGTTTTCACATTGTAATGTAAGTTTGTGAGAAGCTTTTCTGAAGTAAAAGTACATAACCAATGCTTTAAAAAAATATTGCTTGAGGAAATCATTTTATTAATCCTACACACAATATCCTTCCTGTCAAACAGTGGAATTTAGATGGCAGAATCAATAACGTAGTATCCACATGGGAATTGCTAATACACAAATGAGGGCATGTTGCTTCTGCACTTGGTAAGAAAGATACCCTGTGTTTCCTCAGTCTTTTATTGCTGTGCAATCAAAGAGAATTATGGCCACAAACAACCCAGTAAAATATAATGGAATATTTCATGAATTGTGGTGTTTACTAACAAGACTAGAAGTTGCTCTTTTCAAGATATGTCTGAACAGAGTAGCAGGCAATATTTAGGGTAGTAATAAAAGGCAAGTTATCAGTGTTTTCGTTTAAAGCCCATCATGGAGGTAAACTAAAATCTAATGCAATCTGGTGACATTAATGCGTGCTCTTTATGATGTAGCATATGAATAGTGGAATACTAATGGTTCATCATATTTATTTCATGTAGCAATATTCTTTTGTTATTGAAAATATAAAGGAATGTAAATTAGATATAATGAAATAATTTAATTTCTAATGGTTACAGAATGATCTAAATATACTGAACAAGACCCCGTGACTGCCTGCTCCAGTAATTGCTCAGTTGTATGCTGATTTTTGTAATCAATGCATTACTCAGACTACCTTTAGTGAAATTTATTACCTCATTTTCAGTTTCACGCTACTTAAATATGCAGTAGCCAGTCCCACAGAAAATTGTGATCTGTGCGGCAAAGAATCATGGTGTCAGAGGTCAGAGTTCTTTGTTTTCATTCCTTTGAAATCGCTCTTTAATATTCTAAAAAGGGCAAAAAGCATGTAATTTGCATTTAAAGCACCGCTTTCCAGCATTATATCCCCTTGAATATATCTTTTGGATAGCGGACATTTATCATAGCATTCCTCTTGACTCTGGAAACAGTGCAGAAGGTAGCTGAAGAACCTTTATAACCGTGCAGTACAAGGCAATAAATCCGAAACTGCCACAGGATTACTATGGTAACCATCAAGCCTGTCGGGTTTCCAGCCGTACTGAAAGGTAGGTTCAATTTTCAGCTCATCAACTCGTCCCAGTGATTTACTTGTTGACACCGCACATTTGATGTAGTAGCGTTAATGCCCTCTTGCAGCACGAGGGACTAATCCCGGCACCCCGTTTGATAAGGCGATACGCCGTAGCGACCCCAGGAAATCATTTAAAATTGTAGAATTGTATTCCTGTCAGCAAATGCATAAAGTGACATAAATTACCAGATTCCGAATGCTGTTCTAAGCTGCTGCACCTCTGTATGAAAGAAGAGACTCTCTTCTACGCGGCAGTGTGCAGTATGAGTTTGGAATTGAGATGAAACCCCTGCATTTACTTAAACATTTATAGGAGGGGATACGTGCAGGTCATCCTGGTGTGCCTCCTGTGTATCCCTGTGCTTGCATCCTTCTCCAGTTCTTTACTGCAGAGACCGGGATGTTTTTGGCATGCAGCGGGGTGATTTGTCTTTTTTGTCCTGTAGTATTCTCCATGGAAATGATCTGTGGTTTTGAATAAGTATGGCAAATGCTGTTATGCCTCAAACAGATTACTTGAAATGCTACGTTTTGCATTTACACACCCACTTACTTTCTCCCCAGGGCAGACCGAAGCTGCGTCAGGTGGGCCAAATAATCCAGGGATTGCTGACTGACATCTTGATATTTTTATTTTTTGAAGCTGTCCCCCAGCTTTCTGAGGTCAATCCAAATATGAATGCTGTGAAAGTGAGCTTCAAGCGCTTTTGTTGCTGAAGGAAAGCAAGCAACCTATATTAGTTTTTGAGGTTCAGAAGGTTCAGAAGTAGGTTCAGAAACGGTGAAAATTTTGAAGCTTGGTTTACTAGAGGATTTGTGTGTGTGCGTGTGTGTCACTTGGAACATGGCTGGATCCTCTGGGATCTAGTTGTAAAATATGATTGTCTGAATGGTCAGTGAAGGCTATTTAGTCTTAGTTACAAGAGCTGTATTGTGACTGGGTTCTTCTTTGTGTGTCAAAAGCCAAAGTCAGCATTTAGCTTTTCTCTCAGCGGGAGTACTGAGCAAATTTAACATCTCTGCTCTGATACCTGGCTTCAAAAACACTATAGGAACTTAGTAGCTTTTCGACTTCCACTTTCTGTCAAAGTTGGTGGAAGCTGACTGGTTGTTGCTAAAGGTAGCAGATACAGAGAGGAGTGTGTCCTCCCTGACACGTGCCACTCTGTAATCATATTTCTCTGGAAAAAGCAATGGGAAAAAACTGTGCATGCGGAAACCAATATGCTCTTAGTCCCAGTGCCCTTTGAAGTGGATCTTCTTGACCAGAAAAGGTGAGACTCAATTTGAAGTAACTTCCTCAAACCAAACATTCTGATGCCTGATAGTGTCACTCATCCCATCTTCCATTGCAAGCAGGATTTAAAGATCTGCAGCTTGAAGGATCTTTAGATAACCATTCCTTCCTTTGCCTAAAATTGTCCCTAAGATTCCTCTCAAAACATTATATTCATACTAAAAAAAAACCAGCTAAAGGGGGATTTACAACAACACATCTGCCCAAAAATGTTACCCTTCTGCAGTTGTGAAGTATTCCACCTGCTGAAAAATGTTTGTATTTGTTTGCCTGGAAACGTCTTTGTTTGCTGTCCGTGGGACATAACTGCTATTTAATTGTTGGTAATAATGAATTTGGCTAGTGGAAACACCACATGAAGACAACATGGAAAACCCCAAAACTGGAAAGTACTGTTTCTTACTCCTTCTCAAAGTTTTGAGGAGCACCGTACTATAGAATTGCTTCTTTGGGTCCTTTTCCTTTGGTAGGGTTTATTCCCTATTATTAGGGGAGGTTGACCTTGGCTGGCTGCTAAATGCCCACCCAGCCACTCTCTTGGTCCCCTCCTCGCCAGGACAGGGAAGGAAAGTAAGATAAAAAGCTCATGGGTTTAGATAAGGACAGGGAGATCACTCACCAATGATCACCATGGACAAAAAAAGGGCTTAATTTGGGGAAGATTAATTTAGTCTATTACCAATTAAAAATAGAGTAGGAGAGTGAGAAACAAAGGACTAAAAACACTTTCCCCCACCTCCTTCTCAGGCTCAAATTCACTCCTCTACCTCTTCCACCCCCTGAGAGGTGCAGGGGGATGGGAATGGGAATTGTGGTCAGTCCATAACACTTTGTCTCTGCTGCTCTTTCCTCCTCACATGCTTCCCCTGCTCCAGCATGGGGGCCCTCCCGTGGGAGACAGAACTTCATGAACTGCTCCAGTATGGGTCCTTCCCATGGGCTTCAGTTCTTCGTGAGCTACTCCAGCTTAGGTATTACTGCTCAGAGCTTGTAGTGACCAGCACAGAAATGAAGACTCCAGCATGCGTTTCCCTACAGGGTAATGACTGAGATATAAGTGGAGTGGTGGGCAGAAGAAGGTTTTAACTTCTGACTTTATGCTGGCACCATATTATGTATGTATGCACCAGTATTATGTCTGGTGAAATAACAAAGAAATGTGTTTCTTCAAGAAGGTTACCCTTTAAAAATATGATGTCTTCCTTACCTTAATTAAAGGGATCACTCTATCCCATGTGATGACTTAGTCTCATGTTCTGAGGATCAGTAGCACACTGTTATGCATTTATGTTATGGCCTTTATGGGGAAAGGCCAGAAGAAAAGGGACATTGCATTTTATAAGGGACAGCAAGAAGGAAAACCTAAGATAGAAAGAATGTGTTTTTGTTTAAATGTTTGACAGTGATAGATGGTTGGTTGGCGTTGATTTCCAGACCACAGTTGCCTGAAGGCAATAAGTTCACTTTTTCTGGCAGGTCATAGCTAGAGCTTTATTTGAAACACTGGTTCTTGGTTATGCTGTTAAGTAGAAACTTAATAGGCATCCATATTTTCACAGTCCTAAAGCTTGATCTGGACTGAGATTTCTGAGTAGATGTATGTATCTTTCTGGACAAACACAGATGGATTCAGTTCTTTTTGGAAAGCCACTTATAATTTTCTTTGAGCAGTTTATGCATATCACAAATTAGAAACGTGCCTAATAAAACCTGGTATAATTTTTTTAATTAGAGCTATGTTCAAATAATATTTTCTAGAAAGTGTCTAAGACTGAAAAAAATGCTGGCTTCCTAGCACAGGCGTGGCAGATAATTTAGTAAAAGTCTTCTATTTTCTAGAACTGCACATCTTCAAATTTCATCCTTTGCCACAAAATTCAATCCTGGAATCTGAGCTTTCATTTAAAGAGAAAATTATCTCTGACTGTTATTGCTGCAAAGAAAGTCTTCAAAAATGTGGAGAAAAGTGTGTCTTTCTTCATGATCTTGACAATGTGATATATGAAATACCCATTTGAGAGATTATTAACTCTGAAGCTCAGTGCTTTGATAATTTTAAAGCTTGCTCAACTACTTCAGCACTGTCCGTTTTTAGCAGATATAGCTTCTTTGCTAGCCTGTACTATCATCATTAATAGCTGTATTGATTCAGTCATTCATTTTTATATTTAATTCATTATGGAAGTGCAACCACTAAAGAGGTTACATAATCCAGAAATCTCAGTGCACTAAACTGGAAGTTGGAAGAAGGAAGCTATAAAATGCCAGGGACCCTTCCTTCCTTTTTATCACATGAGTTGTCCTTGTCTTCTTGATAGTTCTGACATATTGTACATGCTGTCATTTGGATAGCTTTTGAATTTTCTTCTTTCCCTCCGTCTCTAAGTGTTTCTGCCAGGAAGATTTTTTGTTTAGACAGTATTGTTGGCTCTACTCCATCAGATTCCAGCAATATTGCAGTAATAGGAAGCCAGTGACTCTGTAGGAGTTTTCACTATCCTGGTGCTTTGTGAAGAGTATCCATCAGTGTATACGCTAAAATGGGTAAACACTGATAAAGGGCAGAGAACATAATTATTATCCATGTTTTTGTAGTTACAGAGCTCTGTGATGCATTCACTAGTGCTATTTATACATGTGCCACTGAGCAGTCAATAATATCTCAGTGCTTCAGTTTTAAAATAAAATATGGCTTAAAAATGCTCTAATAAAATCCAAATGCACTGAAATACTGAAGGAAAGTTTATGTTGTTTGAACATTTTTGGTTCAAAGGAACACTGTCGCCTGATGATGGAGCTGAGAGAAGTCATCCTTTTCAAAGCAAATCTATGACAGTTCTGCTACCAAAGTGTAGAGCTTAGGAAGGGGTAGAAAATGGACGTAGGTAGACATCTGAGTCTTAAATTGTGTGGGATATTAATAGATAGGCTGAATGTTTAGAGAAGGAAGTCTGGAGGGAGGAGAAATGGGACAAGCGCTCTACTGGACATACAAACATAAGCTGGTTCTCTTCTGGTTATGGATGAGACTCCGTACTGTATGGTAAAGGGTGCTTCTGGTAGGCAACATGTGTGATGCTCCGATGTTTCACGGAGTGGTGAGCATGCACGGTGGCACCGGTTCCCTGGTTCCTGACAAGGCTAGAGGAATCTTTGGGGACATGCTTAGAGGGACTTTATGGTGGATAACTCACATGTGAACCACAGGGTTTGTCTGCATAATAGAGAAGTGGAGAGAAATGCAAAAGGTATCTGGGAAGGCTCAAGCATGATCTTGCTGTCGCATGTAGGAGATTTCAGAAAACACCACTTGCTACTTCTTCCAAGAATACAAAATTAATCCCCCTCTACTACAGCAGGGAGAGTACCATGTTGTGTATGCTAATTTGAAGTTCTCTTTATAATTTACTTCAATTGCAAATCCTGTCATTGACTTTCCACGTCATGCAAACGTAAGATCCTGAGTGAAATACGTTGTTTTAGGAAAAGGTGGACAGCAGCATAAATCAAGTCTGAGCAGGTTGTTGTTCTGTGACTTTCACTTCAGAGATCATACAGTAATGAGATTTAGAGAAGATGGAGGCAGGGCTTGCAGTGGAGAAATATTTGATGATGATTGACAACCAAAACAGAGGAATAAAAGCACCCATGTTTTCAATTAACCATGTCCAAGATCAAACCTTGAAAAACATGAGATAATGCCTACGTAAACTATGCATAATTTTTGCCAGCCTGTATCAAGATGAGACATTATCACGTGTGCATTGGAATAGGTTGCCAGAGGCAAATGCTTGTGTGATAACTGCCCCAAATGAATAAATAAAAAAAAGAACCCAACTTGCATTCTGTCAGCTGTAATGTCTTGTCTGTTGGCAGCCATTTTCCATTTGGGAAGCGTGCTTGGCAAGTGGCAGAAACAGACCCTTTACACCCAAGGAAAAGGGATAGAGAAATGGAACACTAGACTATATATTTTTGTTTGTTTCCAATATTTTTCTAAGCCTTTTTCTTTTGGGAACCTTTATCAGTCATTTACATAAATTTTCACTAAGTTAATGCATTGTTAGTCATCAGAGGTACACAGTATTGCAAATTCTAAATTTGTTTCTGAATTGATTTTTCTGTGATATTTTAGTGACCTGTTATAGTCATCTATATATTTTTCCAGGTTGTTTTATTTTAATGGTATGAATAACAAAGTATTTGATTTGTACCTGAATCAGCGATGGATTCTGCTGATAAGGAAAATCCAAAACAGTTTAATGACCCATTGACTGGCCAGTATGTCTTGCATTAGATATACTACAAGAAAAAAATTTTTGAATAATGATTTGTCTGCTTTTATACCCAACCACATTCATCCAAGCTGAACTCTGCTCACTCATAAAAACATCTCTGCTGCTTGGTAACTGGAATTTATCTTCTCTCATACACCTCATTCCTTTTATCAGAGGTAATTAACCTTCTGACTGATTCAAACCACCTTTTGTGTCTGTTAATAAAAGTCCCTTAAAAATATACACATCTCAATTGTTCAAAAAATGAAAATTAAGGTCATAATTTCACAAGTAACATGAACTGTGAAGTCCTCTCTCTTGTCTTGGTTTGTTTGTGATCTTGTTAATTTTTGCCAGTTCGGGATTTTTGTATGTTTGGGTTAATTCTATTTCTAATTGTTCTCATTAAGTTTGCTTTTTTTTTTTCTAGTTTTGTTCTCTTATTTTAGTGTGCCTTTTATTCTGTAGCTCTAATGGGTCAGTTGTCAAGCACATTTTATTGTTTAAAGTTTTTCCTTGAGATTTCCTTGAGGTTTGTTATTTGTAACCAGCCTACGGAGCCATACTTTTGGAAGGATTTCCAGTAGTGCTTGTTGGAGTGGTACGGCAATGTCCTTTAGATGACGCGGGTGTCTCCTCTCCACTCAGACACGTGCAGCTGGTGAACATACCTTTGAAGGTATTGTGGTGGAAGACATGGCAGGTTCCTCAGTTACACCGAGCTAAATTTGCTAATCTCTGTGATCGATGTGCAGCATTGTGCTGGAGCATTCTCCTAAAATGAATTTAAGTTCTTAGACGTAGTCTGCCAAATTTTCTGTGTTGAAATACGTATTTGCTCTGCACTTAGGTTCAGATTTCAGGAGCTCCATATTGATCTGAAGTCTTTGCTTTCTAACAGCTGTTAGACTGCGGACCTCTCAGTCATGGTTGCAGTTAGAAAATGGCACTTTTTTGGAATAAAGTTATTAAATAGTTGCAAAGAATGACTTATAGCCCCCCTGACCCCTATTAATATCTCAGCGTGGGGCTTGGCTTTGCAAGTAACGTGGTTTGAGTAGAGGCTGCGTTGAGGAGGGGCAGGCCCACACTTCCTCCGCCTCATCTGCTTCCACGGCTTATGTTGTACTGGGTTGAGCAGTCTGTGAGCGCGGAGTGAGTCAGTTCAGCCAACCGATCGCATAGAAAACCTTGTTTTGGCAGATTAATCTTCTGTCAGGCAGGTCATTGCGCCAGCTGGTGCTGCGGTTGCATGGTTACTACTTCTGATGCTGGGAGGAGGAGTCTGGTGGGAGGTGAGAGCGCTTCTTTCTGTGGCAGCCCGTGGTTTCACCAGGCTCCATATAACTTTGTAAGGAATTTCAGGACTGGTGCCTGGATTTTGTGGCCTGGTGAATGGATTTTATGCAGTCATTTGTTATGCAATTCACGCTGGACTGGTTTTCAGTCTCCAGAAATACTGAACTGTAACTGCCAACAAGCTCTGAAATTGCGTAAGTCTTCATGAAGGGGGTTTTGTCTTTTCATATTATGTGTGATTACAAGCTAAAATTAATGCTGTTTAAGTGTTATCTTCTCTTTTCATTGCTACCTGCGCTTCTGGTGGTACTAATATAAAGTTTACTAGTCCGTAGTGCCCTAGGGTCCCTGTGTGTTTTTCTAAGCTCAGCCTCAGAAAAGCTTCTCTTTAGCCCCTGGACATCTCCTCTGTTCATTTTTGATTTGGTTATCAGCCCAGCCCTCCAAACAAGCAAGTGAAGGAGAATGAATGTAAGCGGGTGACAATTTGCGTTACATGAGAGAAGAGGGCAGTGCTCTTCCAGCACAGACCTGCGTAGGCTCTTGGGCAGCCCCTTCCAAAGCAGCAATTACAGGGGAACATCACCCTTCGTAAAACACGGAGATAAGGCAACTAATCACTCAAGGCAGCTCCTCAGCCCAGTCAGGCACTTTCCTTCTGATCCCTGGGAAGTACTGAGACCGGTATTTTGAGTAGTCTGTAGACTCCGTAGACTCCAAGCCCACTCCTACAGGACAGATGATTCTCCAAATTGTTGGGGAGAATTACTCCAGTTGTTGGTCCCATTCTAGCACACTCTTGTTAGGTTTTCGGTGGAGAGGGATCTTTTCTTCTCTCATGAACAAGTAAATTGCTTTGTCTTGTGACACTTACCTCCTCTGGAAATTACTTTATCTCTTTCTTAGCAATTTTGTTTTTCTCTTCCACTAATGCCTTTATCACTTATTGTAACATCTGTTGCCATCCACTTTTATTATTTATATTAGTGTTAATTCCTTTAGTTTGATTTTAAGATGCTTCACTTTGCTCCCAAAGTCCTTCTGGTGGTGTATGGGTTACCATCTTTATCATGCCAGATATAATACCCCTTGCAAAACTTTTGAGTTAGCATTCTTATGTTTCTTCCAGTCTATATTTGATGATGGCGCCCCATATGAATCTGCAAAGCTATTTTGTAGGGGTGTGTTGTTATCCCTCAGATCCCTCCTTAGAACCTCTTCCTCTGTTTAATGCTATAAAACCAATCGCTTGCTGGTGTGCTGACTTGGCTGACTGTCAGCCTGATCACAGGTATGCCCTTTCCCTGTTATTTCACTCTTTCTTTCTCCTGCTTCTCTCTCACCTTTTCCCACACGTAAGCTCTCTAAGACAGGCACATTGATTTTGATTTCTTTTGAAGACAGTCAAGCTTAATGGGGGGCCTGGTCCTTGACAAGAACCTCATAGTTGCTTAGGTATGTACTTCTAACTGTTGTCCCTAGTCCATGGACATTTCTTCTTCACTACCTGTTTCTCAGCCTTAAGACATTTTTTTCCTCCTAGTATTGTTTTTTTTAACCCCTAATCTAAAATTACCCATATTCTCAATGATATAATTTTGGAAAACAGTCACAAGTTAAAAAAGTCTAATGATTGCATCCTAAGTGTGATGTGTGGGTTTGTTAAAAAAAAAATAATAAAGTTTGTTTGTTCTTGGTTTCTTGTAATTTTAATTAGAAATGGTAACTTAATTATAGTAATTGTGATCATATGCACCATACCGTTTACTGCATGTATTATTCCATTTGCTGTGATAAAAACAAATGCTTAATTCCTGGGTGTGGAAAACGTGCTGTAGATCTTAGAAGCAGAACTAGGATTTTGAAGCTTGCTGGCTGTGCTTGAATAACCCAGCTGAAAAAATTATCTCCCTCATTCTTGGGATGCCAGGTATCTCTCTCAAAAAAATTCCTCTTAATTTTATAATCTTCTGCTCAGTAACAGGATAGCAATATTCCTCCCCTTCTCTCAGCACTAATTGCCTGCAGTTCTATACTAATGTATTTCTAAGGTCCCAAATGGACCTTTTAAATGTTCATTGCTATTTAGTGAAACCTGTGTCAAACAGCTCAAGGAACTGCTTTCTTAAAGGATATGGGGTTTTAATGCAATTGGATAAAAATGTGGAAAAAAAAGCTTATGGCTAAAACAAAACTACTAGAGATCAGCAGTTTTATTCTTTGTAAGACACCAAGGACCGGATCAATTCTGAAGTTCTTCACTAAAATCAGAAAGAATTCCAAATTGACATGTATATAATGAAGAGCAGAAATCAGTTCTTCAATTAGAAAAAAATTTGTTTCTAAAAAAACTAAAAAGAAATTTGTAATAAAACATGTTCTTTTCCCTTGTTTTAAGAAAGGACCATGTTTCACTGAGATAATAAAATTTGCCTTAAGCATGTATGAAATTAAAATTTTCATTCAGTGAGTGCTGCTCAGGCTCTGAACACCGGAAAAATCCCATATTGAACCTGAAGCACTTGCATAAGAAGATCTCAGTAATAAATCTTAGCTGCCTGATATCTCATTATAAAAATGTAATTCTGCATCTATGCAAAGCATAGTGCTGCATTTGGAACTAATCCTGGACAACATCAAACAATGCCAAAATGCTGATCAGGTGATGAAGACAATGGATAATTACAAAATGACCTAAGATCTGTGAGATACCCTGGTTGATTTCCCAGGGCAGTGTTGCTTTTTTTATGAAGATAGTATTTGCTAAAGATTTCTATATGCATATGTATTTCCTCTTTCTTATCCTTTCAAGCCCTTAGGACAGATCATAATCCTTTGGGTTGTCTTTTGTTTTGGTTTTTGCTCTCCTCTTGTCACGTCTCAGTTGAAGCAGGATGATAAAATAAACTTTGGATGCATGCAATGCTGATTCCGTTCTTTTATTCAAGACGGTCTTGCTCTCTTTGTACAATGTAAATGAAACATCCTCTGTCTGACCTCCAGAGACCTTTCTGACGTCTTGCACACTATTCCCTGATGTTGTATACTCTCTGTATTTAATAGTATGTTTCACTGCCCAGCACTGTTTCCTTCTCTTTACTGACCTCCTTCTTCTATTTGTTTCTTCCTTCCTTTCTGGTTGTTATAAAGCCCCTCTTTTCCTCTGGGAAATAGCAGCTGCTTGAGTTAGGTAATTACGGATGCACACAAGATCAAAGGGCTGAAGATAGGTCTGGAATCTGAAAGTTCATTCAATTGCAGTGTATAAATGACTCCTGGAAACTTCCTGAATCAAAGCATTGAGGTAGTTGCCTCATGCTATTTTCTCATTATACTCAGGCATGTACTTGTAAAAAATTCCAGATATTGACACAAATCACCCAAATACTTGAGCAATGAGGGGAAGATGACTCCAGCACGACTTCTGGTATGGACAGTGCTGGATAGAAGACACGACATTTTCTTTGTGAGCTTTATGCCAATGGGAGAACTATGGCTAACAGCCAATTACATTCTAACCAAGGCATTGACTCTTTAACTGAGGTCACGTCTCTCCTCCTTGCCCTAGAAATTATCACTACATTTTTTGGACTGAAAATGATGGATAGCAGAATTTCAAAAGCTTATGTGTACGTGTGTGGTTTATTCTGCTGAGCCCCGCAAAGATCATCTGTGTTGAAGTTCAGGGAAGGTTTTCAGGGCAGTCCTTCATGTGCAAAACCACTCCAGTGACATTTTTGTCATCATTCAATGTAGCTCTAATTGTGGTTTAGGTTAACAGAGGCTTCAGTCATGGACAAGACAACTGTAATTGAACTGTATATCCTTTTTCTGTCATCACCCCTTCAAAGCTGAGCTCTTCCCACCATTTATTTCATTTTTAATGCTGATTATTCATGTTTTAAGCTATAAAATTCATCCTTGACTAATAATACTGATAGAGAAAAGACTATATTTAATACACTTATTTGGTTGAAACATTAGACACTGGCATTCAGCTTCCAGGGAGAAATAAAAACAAAACAGTGTTGGAATCATTTGTGACAAAGCAGGAAATGGCTTGGGCATGCTTTCTTACTCTTGTCCTCAAACATGATTATGTTCTTCTGCTGATTGGATATTGACTCATCGGCATTAGGATTAGACTTTGCAATGAATAAATTATGAGGAAAAAAGTATATTCCTGTCCAAGAATATTCAGACATACTGGATACTGCTTTCTGGGGTTGCTCAAACTGTATTAGTGGTGGTTTCCGACTCTTGTAAAGCATTGCCGTAAGGTAAGAGTACTGTCGCTCTGACTTTTTGTGTTCTGCACTGTTACTGCTATGTTCTTGTTAGTGCAAAGCTATTGGAAAAGTTATAGCACCATATGAAGCAGTCACTGAAATGATTGGTATAGTGATAAGTAATTTGGGGAAGAGACAGAGGGATTTGGGGAAGAAGGTGAAAGGAGACTGTATAGCAAGTTGACATGGATTGAAAATTTCTTTTAATAGTAAAACATTTCTGCTCAGGTGTGTTCCTGGGGTATTGGCATTCCAAAGTTAGCATATGCATAAGCTTACTCTGGGTGTAAGGATGTTGACAGTGAATCCTTATTGCTATTTCTGTCCCTGGGAGCAGTTTGGCTCAGCCATATGTGACTATGTGTAGGGACCAGATATATACCCAATGGCTTTGTTGGCTGAAGCCTGCCCTGATACCTCCTCACTGATCATTTCTGTCAGTTGAGGAATAACCATTTTGTCCTTTGGGGAAGGCTACGAGAGGGGCACTGGAGGGTTGGATGCTTTCAGGTGTCTTTGCCCTGCAGCTTCACTTAAGACAGGGCAGCTTGAGCAGCAAATGGGAGTCCCACCTTTAAGAGATACCCCAAGCTCTGCAGGCAAACCCAGACATGCAGCACCACAGACCCTTGCTCAGAAGACTGTGTGTGGGTGGTATGGTGTCTTGGCTTAAACCCAGGTAAAAACCCACATTACTTTTTGCAATGAGAACTGTCAGAATGGCCATTTGGCATGGGAAAGTGGCCCCACTGAGAGCAGTGGCAGGGAAGGAATTGCACATGCGGTCTGTACTTTGCAGTAACTGAGTAGCAGCAGGCACCCTGTGAAGTTTACAGCTGTTGCCTCTAAATTTTGCTTGGGTTTCCTTGTGGTTCTACTCTGGGGCTCTTCTTCCTACAAGTAGTACTGACCCCTCTGGGGGTGCAGGGGGTCCATTCATGCAGGCATGTGGAGGGAGAAAGGAACTACCTCCGGTACCACAAGGTAGTGGCATCATGCTACAGCCTGGATCACAGCTAACATTGTCCAAGAGGGAGGTGGACTCATGGCCACATCTACCCATCACCTGCCTTGGGAGGAAGCAGTCTGTCCCCACTGATTTTAATCATGAAGGAAAGAGAGCCTTTAATATTCTTCCTCTGTGCCCTAGAGCCCTTGTGGAGAGGGCAGAAACATCATCTGGCCCTCAACACTTGCCCAAGCAAATTGAATCTATTTATTACTGCCAAAATGTGTACTTTCTGTTTTGTTTACATTTGGAGAATTGTGGTCTTAGACAAATTGCCATTGCTTCCAAGTAAAATACTCTGTTCCTTGTTATTGCTTTCAAACTTCAAAGATAGACTGAGGGGCTGAAAGTGTCAATATGTTATTAATTCTACAGTGGCAAGTTCCTGGCACCAGTCATTCAGATGAAGAGCTGTGATAAAGTGAAGCAGTTTAAAATTACAGCAAGTTCAAGGTAGATACAGTACCTCATTCATGGTATCTTCAGGCAAAATACTGAGATGAAATTGGTGAACTTTGATCGATTGTTTGTTAATCACACCAACGGACCGAGTTGACGAAATCACCTGCCCTTGCAAGATAGTGCGCAGCCATTCATTTCTATCCTGTCATTCATGCAATTTGTGCAAGAAATAGCTTTTAAAAAATGAATTAAAATTGATGCAAGTGGCACGTAATGCAGATGCAGCTCATGTGAATTCCAGCAATATGCATTTCACAGGGGCAAGGGATACAAATGCACTTTCATTTTTCCCCCAATCATATTTGATGAAGATGAACTAGATTAGAGTACAATTACAGATAGAAAAATAGCTCTGAAGGAAGGGTATCACCTTGCCTTGCATATCAGCCCCAAGGATTGCTGAAATGTATTTGCTCATGTCCACGGAAGAAAGAAAGAAAGATATTCCTGCCATTGCCCCACAGTGCCAGTACATGGGTGAAGCAGCAGGCATCAAAGATTGGCTTTGTGCGTCCTTCCTCATACGTTATGCTGAAGTCTTTTTACATATACTGGCATTCCTGCACCTCTTTTCACACCAACTTGGTGTGAAAAATCCGTGTTGCAGAGCCTAACTGGAGCACTGTGATTTTTCCGGTTTTTCCATGTAGTTACCTTCCATCCTTCACTTTCACTATCATGAGCTTCCAGTTCATTTCAGCAGCCTCTGAGTGCTCTTCCATGACCAGCTGAGCCACTCTGATGCTTTGCTGCTGCCTGGGATGGGAGCCTTGCTTCCCACGGCTTCACCATCTACCCCTTTCTTGTACTTGCCGTGCTGCTTTTTGACGCTCCCATGAGCCTATTTAATCCACAGAAATGGCAGAAGACTCCAGGGTTTCCTTCATGGATTAGTTTTGTGCTCTTTGATCTTCACACACAGTGCTTGCTCTCAATGAGCAGGCAGTGCTGAGGGAGGAGGTGGCCAGAAGAGTCAGGGAGACCTTACCTGCTCACCCACCTCACCTGACTTCATCTGACTCAAACGAAGTCAGTTTGGTCCATTTGAGGCACGACCTGTGGAACAGTGCCCAAGCAAGGCGCAGAAATGGATGCAAAGTGAGACTGTGCATCGCTCTAGCAGTGCCTTGTGCAGTGGTGGGTTGGACCCCTTCCTGAAACTGTCCTCGTCTCCTTCTCTGAGCAGCAGCAAATACAAGTAATAAGTCTTTTTATATGTATTTGAGGAAGAGTGAGGGGCTACCTGTATCTCTACAACTGAGGGAACCGTGCATGATGCTGAGGAGAGCGAGGGTGGGACCTGGGAAGGTGCAGGGCTGCAGGTAGAGGGCAGCCCTCTCTCCTGTGGAACATCACGGAGGACATGGAGGAGTCCTATTCAACAGACAGTCCTTAGAATAGCTGGATGTGTGTTGAGAGTCCATGTTGAATTTGCAGTGCTGGCAGCACAGAAAGTGTATTTTGATTTGCAAATGGCTGCATTTTATATGTAAATTACTGAAAAAGATAAATATGGAACCCCACAAAGTCGCTTTTAGTTAACGTCAGAATGTAATCCAATTTTAATGAATACAGCCTAAACTTTTAAAGACCTTTCACTTAATTGGAAAAATGTTTATTTGCTGCGTTCATCTTTCTTAACGAATATTTGAGATGCATTTGGAATACATTGCGTAACACCAATAAAAACTTTACTGGCAATATGTCTGGGTTTGTGTGTATTTGAATAAGTTTACTTTCCTATTTTTATACCAGATTGTAATGCAGGAACTCTATTATCCATCTTGCAGCCTGCAAAATAGTCAACAATTAAATGACTCTCTGGGACTAATTAAAAATTATTCTTGCTTTTCACTCCTTACTTTCACATAGGGTAACTTGGAAGTTGTACATCAAAATCTTAGACATGTTTCTTGTTCTTTTATACCTTCCACCTGATATGTGAAAATTGCCAGCTCCCTGCAGATACTTTTAGGTGGGAAAATTTCCCTCCTCTTCACAAGGCCATTAGGTCAGTGTGCATCTCTTTGTAAAGGGAGATAGTCCTCTCCTACTCCAGTAGAGCAGAAGCTCAGGTAGGCTTTCCAGAAGGTGATTTCCAGAAGGTGACCACAGTGTGTAGGACTTTGGCTGCATAATGGGGCTGGACACACTGGGAAATTGCTGGGACAGGGTGGTTTCCAACATGTTGAGAAGGCAGAGGTGCAAAGGGTGGGAGATTGTAGCAGAGACTGGTATTTGGATAGTCACTTATCATGTAGTGAAACACTAGAACTTTGGTTATGGCAGAGGATTTCTGTTTTAAAACAATCATAGATAAAAGGATGCACAACTTAGGTTTTTGTATGGCCGTGGTTCTAATTTAAATGGCAGGAGATGAAAATACAGAGGTTAAACATATTCTTACTCTTTCTTCACTGTCCTCCCTTGCCTTAGCATTAGGTGGTTTTATTTTCCTGATAGTATTTTTAAATTAATTCCTCAATATGGAAAAAATGCTTTTCTTCTCAGACTTTAAGAAAGCCTCTAGAATTAAATCACAAAGTGTTAGAGCTGTGTGATATGTCAGGTTCATGTTGAAATAGGGTTTTATTTTTGCACATAAAGGAGGGGATATCATTCTTCAGATCAAAAGACTTTGTTATCCATTCATAACACCCAGTTTGGGTTTTATGAGGTTTCTAATTTTTGTATAATAAGAATGACATAATAAAACAATAATGAAAACGATTTCAATCAAACTTACACCGTTGGAAAGAGATAGAGGCATAGGAGGATGTTACAATTTAATTTAATTCTAATTTTAGCAGGAATAATTGAAGTGTTCTTTTATCGAGATCTTTATTACCACAGAAATTTTAAGTGAATATATTTACTGTCTACATCTGCCTGTCAAATTCAAATATTTTTTTTTTTAATTCAGAAATATTTTGGATTTATGGCACTCAAAATTCCTGTGGACAAGTAAGCTATGATTAGGTAGGCAAGAAATTATCTTCCCTGCCAAATAAAATTGTCTTTCATGTTAATTACAGAAAATAATACCTACTGTTGCAATAAAGATCAAAATTTCAAAAAGAAAAGATGAATACTTTTACTCATTAATAAATGGAAATGTATTTGACTGTTAGCAACAGCTTGCTCCAGCAAGCTTTCTCTGGGACTATTCTGGCTCCCTGAAAGAAACACTGACATCTCCAACAACAGATAAACTGACTCAGAGACATTGGGTTTATTGAACTGTAGACTGGTATAATGAATTGTACGAAACATTGGGAAAAAAAAATGTTTTGCATCTTCTCAATCCCCTAGATGGTCCTGAGTACTATTTCTCTGTGTGTAATGAAGTCTTAAACCATAGACTATATGCACTTCTCTGTTTTTCCATGTTTTTGCTGAATGCGTGTTATCCATGTGTACTAAATGCATATTATACCAGTCCTTTTGTTCTTACCTGGGATGTATCCTTTCTAATTTTGGTTTTTCCTATAAACTTTTAACATGTTTCAGGAGCAAATTAGAAGACAGAATTGTGTGAAGAGCAAAACCTGCTTATTTATCTGGGAAAGGATCACAGTTAGGAGCCACCACACATTTTGGTCTGAATATCCATTAATTTGTTGACTAGAAAGGGAGCTTTTCAAAAATTTGTATCTGTTCTTCAGCTGAAGAACATTTTTGAGTGTTTGGCTTAAAGGCATGCAAAGGTTGAAGGGGTAATGCAAGTTAAGGCCATATAAATCTATTTTGAATATTCTTTTTGTGCACCACTTTCGATGAATTATCTTGAATGAGCATCTCTCAAACGGTAGTGACTTCCAAGTGGCCAGACATTGCAGACTGGGAAAACTAAAATGTACTTACTACTGCTTCCGCTGCTGAAATAGTACTGCATAGCACGTGTAAAAGCAGGATCTGACAAAGGCCTTGTATTTTTCTGGCATGCAGAGAGGTTTTCATCTTATCCAGGCTTTGGTTTTTTTCCTTAAAGGGCAACACCTGGCTCTTCAAACCAAAAGCGTGAGAAAAATTAGAACACGGAATTTTGTGAATAGCAGAAACTGCTAATTTATCTGGCAAAGGATCGCGATTAGGAGCCACCACACAAATGCACAAGACATGATCAAGTAGCACTATGTGAACTCAAGTAGGCATTTTAATCTCTCTAAAGCATGCTGTGAAAGAGTTTCCTTGTGAACTAATCAGGTGGGGGGTTATATCCTTCATATCATATTTAATTATAAAATAAATATGTATTTTCTATTGCTGATAAACTGTTGAAACAACATATCCAAATGCATGGAGAGTTTAAATTACCTGTTTCATGAAGTCAGTAGCACTTGGGTACTTTTTGAGGACCCAAAGATTATCAGCTGATATTAGCAATTTCTTCTTTTTTCTTTTTATATGACCCCACATGGCATAAACTTGAGATGTAGCCTCACACATTTGATAACAGCATTGCCTCACCCTCCCCACCCTGCTTCGCCCCCCCCCC
>NW_015094506.1:17675188-17790029 GCF_001431845.1 Calidris pugnax | reverse complement strand
TTCGCCCCCCCCCCAAAAAAAAAAAAGAATTGTAGAATTTCCCTGATTATTTGTGTCCCTACCAGCTGTCTTCCTTCACTAGCACCAGTGGTTGTGTGGTAGCTTCATGAAACAGCTCAAGGGGCTGATCCAGCTGGGCAAAAAACCCACCTTTCTCTGGCTTGATTAATCATGTGCCTGTATAAGTGGCTAAAAATGGGAAGACCATGTAGGGATTGAAATTAATGGGCAGGGGAATGAAGAGAGGGGAGGAGTGCTGGTTTTGGCAGCTGTGATGATGAAGGTGTTTGCTGAGGACTGTAGTTTCATGCTACGCTTAACCCAGTGAAACTGCAGGCTGCCAGCAAAGGATAGTCCTGCTCCTTCTCCACCCTGAGTGATTGTGGGCCAAGTCTGCAGAAAGCCAACCAACCTAAACAGAAGTTCTCCGTTGGATCGGCTCACTAAGCACTCATCTTGCGGCCTCCTCCTTGTTATACCAAATGCAGGTGGGAGGAGGGACTTTACTACCAAGGTGAGGGATGTGGAGAGAAACAGTGATAGCCTCTTGTTGACAACCTGCATGTGTACTGAACAAGACAGACAGCAAGTGTCAGTCCTCATTCTTTGCCTGATGCTAGCTGTTGAAGTTGGGAATTTCACTTGTCTACAGGAGTGAAGCTCCATAGGATTTTTATTGGCATTTGTTTCTCTCGGTTCCTGGAGCTCTTAAAAAATTTCCATCTTGGAGCTATAAAATATTTTCTGAAAAGCTGTAGGCTGCTTATTTTGGCTCTTTCAAGGCTTTAAATATCAATAGTACTGTTATAAATTGTAGCCACCAACCTGGGCCTCCAATAAGCTAGCATAAATTACTGAATGCACAATAAAGATGATCCCTGCTCTTAGAATCTTATGATTTAAGTAAAGACTGAAAAGGAAGCTTTATTTCTGTTATTAAAGGTGAATTGAATCTCGGTGAAATAATACAGGAAATCTTCCTTTTGCAAAGGTGAGTCAAATGTCTGATTTTTATTGAAAACTTCCCCCTCCTTGTGGACTTGCTCAAAGTCACACGGACAAGAAAAAAGAGAGGAAATCAGATTTTCTGAGTCTCAGCCCTGCATCTTAACCAGTCATTCTCGTCATTTTTCTTTTCTATATATTTTAAAAAGAATTAAATTACCTTGTTAAGAGAAGGCAGGACTGCTTAGTTAGTGCCAGAGAAACTGATTAAATACCTTATGCTGATAGAAGGGACCATTGGTTACTGTTAAATAAAATGGTCTCAATGCAGCCTCAAGCTCAAAAGGTCACTAAACTATTGCCAGGAGCTGCTAAAGGAGAATTTCTGTACTTGCCTTGTTACTTACATTCCTTCTCCAGGCACCTGCTATAGAGGTCCACCCCTAAAAAGCCTTTGCCCCTAATTAGGGGAAGAGAACAGAAAGAAGAAGATGAATCTAGAAGGGAAAAAAAAAAACCTTTTAAAATACTCTAGATGACCTTCAAGATGAATGGGATGAGAATGAGAGTCACTACTGGAAACAGGAAACTGGGCTAATATGTCTTTTGGTTGGGAGAAGAGTATGGTGTGTTATCTAGTCTTAGAGTTTTAAACCAGAAAACTTTCATGACATCGATCACAGAGCTGTAGAAGACCCTGCTGGTTTGCAGAGACAGGTAAGCTCAGCTTGCCTGACCTCGAAATGGGAGTACATCCATGTGATCTGTTAACATTTGCATGCAGAAGCTGTCAATCTCTAATTCTGTGGCAGATTTAATTAATACTGACACCTGTAGGTCAGTATACAGTTAAGAAGTGGGTGGTTCCTGGGTGGCAGGAGGAAGGAAAGAAAACGTGTCTGACTGTGGGGATTTTTCTCATACCAGTCCTTTCAGAACATTGACGTCTGCATTTCTATTTCTTCCTGAAACACAAAACTTGCCCGAATGATGAGCTTCAGTATGAAAAGTGTTTTAAGAAAGTTTCCTGTTTCCATTTATCCATTATTTCCTTTGCCTTTGCCTCTTGCTGTATAGGTTGTCTGTACCAGTACCCTAAGTGACAACTGGTGTTAGTAATGAGGCTGCAGACTTCTCTCTAATTGCACCCTGTCAGTCCTTCCCATTAAGCCTGCAGGATGTGTGCTGGGTCATTAATCCAAACTACCACTGTAATTTCTTCTCTCCGTTCCCTACCTCATCCCCAGCCTGGTGTTTGTGTGGATAACGAATGCCCTGTTCTGCATGTCATGTGCAGGAATGAGCTGCTAATTGCTGCTGCTGTTGCCAGCCTGGCTGGGACCACCTTACTGCTCTTCAGTCAGTGGGAGGGAGCTGAAGGACTGGGAGGTGGTTATATTCAGTGCTCTTGATTTCGAGGAAGATCTAGGATGGCCATGTTGGTCACCCAGCACCAAGGATAGAGGAGCCTAGTTGCCTGGTCACTCTGTCTGGAGCCTGTATGGTGTGTCTGTTTACTGCAGTACAGGGAGGGCACCTCTGTAGAAACACCTGTGTGCTACACAGGAACAGGAGGCCGTAAGCCCAACGTCTACGTTCACGTTGTATGTGGCCTCTCTCTTGAAGATGGGCAGCTGGGATTGCAAGAGCCTGGGATCCACTAGAGGTGAGCAAGCCTCTCTGGTCAGAGGTGGAAAGGCTTTTCTGCTTCTTTATAACTCTAATAACTGTCTAATAACTAATGCACTGGTGTGTTCTGTGTTTATGAACTGAAAGTTGCTCTTTCTGCTGTAATTTAATGCCGTTGAGGTGCAGATGTGCTCACGCTAAACCCCACAAGGACTGTGGCAGGCTCAGCTCCAGCCTGGACCTGTCACTTTGTGTGCACATGTGCAAATAGATAAGGTGCATAATGAGCACTCAAGGTGCTGTGAAGATAGTGAGTTTTTGTGATAGCTAGAGCTAAAGCTTTCCAGATAGTTTTCTTAATGCTAGCTCCGTTCCATCTACATCCCCCCCTCACTTCACTTTCTTTTATTTTTTTTCCCCACCTGAAGCATTGCTGAAAATACCTCTTTGCTGGGCTATTGCAATACTTTTCCTTTTTATTTATATCTGTAGCTAATGCTGGCAGGGATGACTTACATGCTTCCTTATTGGAAGTCTGCTGCTTTTTGTTAGTGTTTTGGACTGCTTTTTTTTTTTTTTTTCTGTAAATGCAGATAGTATTTATTCAACTTTATGTGACATTAATGTTTTGATTTTGCAAGAAGAGGCCCATAAATCAGAAATACTGTGAATTGCAAAGCAGCTGAAAACACAATGAATTCTTGAAGAGATTTCATAATGGTGTGTATTTTTCGATGGTGTCTGAGTATATTTTGTGCCACATTTCTACATAATATTTGAAAAAGTATTAAAATGGGAGCTAGAACAGTAAAACTCATTGCAAGAGGTTAATAAACAGTGGCTGCGCAGTTGTACGAAAGATCATACTTCCAACCAGTTTGCAATGTCAAGTTCTTTTGGTTCCAGGATAATCTAAAGCTTCAGGAATAAGAGAACTTTCATCACGATGCAAATGTGTATTGAGAAAAAAGAGATAATTTTGACATTATATAACCCGGAAGCTTCTGTCTACAAATTTCTGCATAATAATTAAGATGAAAAATGTCACTTAAGCTTGAAAATTATAGTGCTGCCCCTTTAAGGTAGCACTTTGCATCTTTATGTTGTCAAAGATGACTGCAAACACTCTGCCAATGCACCTTCAAGGTGCAGCAGTAGTACTCTGAAATTTGACAGGTTGGAGTTCTGAATTGAATTATAGTGACAGCCTTAGCCCTTTATATCTCCCTTTAAGGTAGCAAGCTAGAAAACAGTATCCTGTTAACAATAATTGTGTGTGTTGGCATATAACATATATGCCTGAGAGGAAGGGACTAGGGCTAAAATATGTTAAATAAGTATGAAAGGTACTAGCAGAAATTAGTTGCTTAATAGATGTGGGTTTTAAGCTCTGGGTCAAACATAACCATCCTGGAAACCTTAAGGATACTTCAAAGTAGTTACTTAAGATGATTGGCTGCCTGTTAGGGTTGGTGATGTGTGTGCTTTCAGTACATTAATTGTCTGCTACCTAGGCTTCTGGGTTTCAAAGGATATAGTCAATTTTGTCAGTATGTGGAAAAATGAAATTCTAAGTAAGTTGCTTTCATTTGTTGTTTTCTATACAGAAAACCTTTTTAGGGCCATTGAGGAGGACTGATCATGTTTGGTGGCAAAAGAAAAGCAAGAATCAGCAAATGTTGCAGAAATCATGTAGCTGAGTAAACGCTGCCAAGCTGTTGAAAAAATAGCAAACTTGGAGTTATTTTCTTGTGTTGATTCTTAAGTTTCTGGGCCTTTAGGATATATTTGATTTATGCTTTTGTGTGTTGGGTTTTTTTTTCCTTAAATATGGGATCTGGACATTTCCTATTTTAAGTGGAAGTTTAAGGGTGTTTTTAAGCTAGTTGTATTTTTAAAATTACAGGTAGCAGATATTATTAGAAATAAAATCTTACTCACAGCTCCATTTATTTGACTAGACCCCCTGGCATCTGTTTTGTGTTGGTCCTGAAACACTTGAGATGGCTTTTGTTTTGCAGCGAGTAAACTGTGTGCATGGAGAGCCGGTTGGCAATATGATCCTACAGATCCAGATGCAGGGATAAGTTTATGAAGGCAGCTAAT
This sequence comes from Calidris pugnax, assembly GCF_001431845.1. Lineage (NCBI taxonomy): Eukaryota > Metazoa > Chordata > Aves > Charadriiformes > Scolopacidae > Calidris > Calidris pugnax. Next base: position 17,785,349 of record NW_015094506.1, on the reverse strand, counting down.
GTGGCTTAGCCAAATGCTCTTGTCATGTACTTCTAACAAAACATGTTGTCTGATAACTCTCAGCTGTAAATCCCTCGGCCAGCCCAGCCTCTCAAGGGGTGGCTCTGACTTGCATGAGGTGTCACGCTGCCAGCCAGGAGCATCTGGAGGAGGAGAGTCACTCTCTGCTTTTCATTAAGACTCTCTGGGGCTGCAGGACAGGTGGGATGGTGTGTGCAAAAATAAAAAGTACAGGGCTGTAAGCAAGTGGGTGCAAACTAACTTAAAAATGTATCAGGCTAGTTACAGAAAGTTCTAGTTCATATTTTAGGAGGTGTTTTTATTCTGATTTCCCACATAAACCTATGTGCTTAGTTCTAAACGTGATGCAGGTGTGATCAGAAATTTCCTAAGGCCATCTGCTTGGATTTCACACTAGAGTATTGCCCGTGTGATAATTGGTGGTTTTATTAAGTTTTCTAGTAAGCTTTGTTCTTCCTAAGGATAAAGCAGCACTGAAACAACAGCAGGTAGACTTTGTGCATTGTAAAATTGCCTGTGTTAGCAGGGAGTTTCCTTCTATTGTGGTGGAATGACAATTCTGCCATACTCTAAATAGCTTTTCATTATCATTTAATACCTGTACACACAACAGTGTTAAAAGTATACTTATTTTCATACTTATTATCACTGTTGTTAAATGCTACTTCTGTTTATATACAATTTGTTATTCAGAACAGCTAACACACTTGAGGTCAAACTTGGCCCTATTATGGGGTCTTCTGCCTCTATTGAATTTGAAGACAGAAAGTTCAGGTTCTTAAAAATACGTAATAGTGAATGTTTGCTGGATTGTTAAGGATATATCTGCTTGCTTTCTTTAAATGTAGAGAATATATATTTAGAAAGGCAGAAAGAAAATGGAACAACTCTGGTCAGAAGTCTTACTGTCAAGCTAAGAGACAAAAAGTTTAAAGATTATTTCTTCCTCCTAGCAGATATTCCTTGTTTGAATATTTCTTAGTGCTGTCTTTCCACTCCTCTATTGCCCGGGAGAGTGCAGGAAAAACTGAGATAAAAGTGGCTTTGGAGCATCACAGACCTGAGGGCCCTGAGGGAAATCCAGGTTTGCTTCCACGGGTCCCTAAGCTCCCAGGTAGATGGTTCCAAGGGAATCACCAGTATTGCTATTTCAGTTTATTATGTCAGCATCATCATGAAGTCAAAGTCATCCGTAGGCAGAATTCAGATTGCTTTTTGCACGTGTGTGGTGCTTGTCAGGGAACAGAGGCTGTTGGTAGAATTAGCTCAGCTGGTTCTCTGCTAATGCAGTGCTGAGGTAGTAAATTGGGTACTGTCCAGCCCTGATGCTTCCTCTCTGGGCCCCTCTCACTTGGAGGAAATAACTCAAGTGAACTACCCAGAAATATTGGCTGTGCTGCATCAGGCTGTGGTGTTGGAGAGTAGAAGTCCAAGATGCCCTGGCTCCATTGGAAGTGGCTTCCTGGTGATCCCTGTGGGTTTCACCTCACCCTTGACTGGGTGGTAGGGAACAGTGCCCGACAGAAATTGCCCTCTGTGTTCTCTTATCTCTCATTTTTGTTGAAGACCCCACGGCACAGTTTTTGTCTGGGCTGGAGAAGTCATTTTTGGGCTTAACGTGAGCTTCTCACACAAACTTTGCTCTTTTCTTACATGATTCAAGGCTAATATGTTTTGTTGTATTTTGCATTATATACTAGACAGTGTACTGACATGGTGGAGAATTTCCAAGCAGGACTTGTTATTATGATTTTGTTTTCACAATTTAGTTCATGGGTTTTGAGTGTCTCTGGTCACTAGATGGAGAACTGTATATGAGTAAATTTATAAACTTCTTTTTTTTTTTTCTTTCCTGATACCATTGCTTTCTGCCTATAAACCACAGTATGTGTCATTTCTGGTCATTCAACCACCACAGCTCATCAGATAATCTTTGAACCTACTAGTAGCTGATGAGACAGGTACTTCACAGGCAATTTCATGGCTCCATCCAACAGAAGATTTAATCTTCTTCAAACAACAAAAATCACTCAGTTTCAACACTGAAGAAAGGCAGTAGTGCCTGCTGAACTGATTAACAGAAAACACATAAGCTGATTTGTGGTAGATGTGGGTGCAGTGTCAAAATTGTCACTTATGCTGCGATAAAAAGTTCTCGGACCTTGCAAAATCCAAATGCCAGAAAGAATGGTTGAATACAGTGTTGAGAGTACAGTAAGATATGCATGCATCTTTCATGAATAGGTTTTCATCATATTTTGATATGAGGCACAAATGTAGGCATCATAAATGGGAATACTTACTTCTCAACCCTTTCTGTTAGAAGACAGTTACATTGCATTATCATGTCTTAAGTTGCTTTAAACTTTCCTGAATATTAAATTTTTGGGTAGAAATTTTCTGTGGCTTGTATGTGTCTCAAATCTTTGAGGGAAAGAGGATTATATGGAAACTATAGCAAAAGCAACTCTGCTATTTCTTAGAGCAAATCAATGAGAAGTGAGTTGTTTTCCCCATGTTGAACTCCCACAGGAACATCGCTGAGAAGCTTGAGTGTAGCTGTTCCCTGACTGCTTTTTGAAATTCTGTCAAATTGTATATTTTTTTGCCATTTTGTGAGTGGGGTTTCTTGGGGCGTGGGTGTCATTTTTAACAGGAGCTCAAGTCTGATTATGAACCTCTGGAATCTGTTTTCACAGTTACTTACAATATTACAGCTGGCTGAAACTTGGCATGCCTGTTTTCAATGAAATGCCAACACTAAATTTTCCTCCTTTGAATGAGGATGAAAACAAACATTAATTTGTCCATAAAACTGATTTTTTTTTTCAAAAAAATTATTTCAGCTTCATTGAAGCACTATTTTAAGGAAATGAAAACATTGTATTCGGCTTTTGACTCCTCTAATTGTTCCATGTAATAAGAAATAACATTGTAAATCATACGGCTTCAAATGAAGCATGGCTTTTTAGAATGAAAAGTGACAGAATTCAGAACATTGGTTTTTGTTGTTGCTATTCTGCTTCTATTCTTTGATTAAAATGCTGAAAAGGAACTCTCAAAATTTTGTGTCTCAAAGTTTCATCAGAATGGGCATTTCTACCATTCCTTCTAAACCCAGATGAGCCTTGCTAGTGTTCAGAAAACATCTTAAAATTTCAGTATCATGTAGCAGTTTCCATGAACCATTCTATGATTCTATGTCAGAGCAGTGTTGACTGAATGAGACCTCTCTGTAAGTGCTTCTGCTTAGGGTTGGTTGAGAAGGAAACGTAAGAACACTGTCTGTCTTCTGGTCCTCATCCCCTCTATCCCTTGTTATTTGTGCCTGGGCAGCAGGAGAGAATGTAGCTGTGGCTATGATGATCTAGAGGACTACTTTGCGTTTGGAGAGCTGGATATGGAAAAGGAGTGCCTGAGCTTAAAGTGCTGAGTAAGCTAATTATAAACTAAAGAAGAGACCACTGGATGACTTGGAGATGAGGAGCTCTACAGTGATGTCAGTGGGCACCATGGGTTTGGCCACCATCCTGCCGTCAGCAAGAATTGCACACTCGGAAAGTGTGCTTTGGTTCCCTTTTCTGGCTTTCAAGAGAGGACACTTAGTTAACTCAATGGGTAGAGTATAGTAAAGTGGATCTAGCTACTGTCTCTGCTCAAATTCTGCCGTGGGGAAGGTAAATAAGGGGCAGATATTTCACTACTTGCAAGAAACAAGGAGATGCATGGGAACTACATAGCAGTAAAATTTCAAGCAAATGAAAAGCAAGCCTGCCCTACATAATATAGTGTAGAATTTGCTGCCGGAGGATATTTTAAAGGCCAAAACTATGAAAGATTTGAAAGGGACCAAAGCAATTTAATAGGAATGGAAGTTCTCAATACAGTCTTTGGCTCAAAAAACTTCTGAAGCTCCAAGTTAGTGGAAGCCGTAGGGCTCCCAAGGAAATAATCATTCAGCAGATATTCTGTTGCTGTTTAGCTCTCTAAACTGTGAGTACTGCTGGAGTCGGGGTGCTGAGGTTGATGCATTTTGGCCTTATCAGAAATGGCTGGTCTTAATTTTGTGCAATGGATTTTTTTTTTCTTGATGCATGTTTTAAGGACCTGAAAAGTTTTTTTTTTAAAAAAAAAGTAAAATATGATATTAACAGTACTAAGTCAGCAAGCTGATGCCACAAGTAATGGAAAGTCATACTTGGAGCTGACTGTGTAAAGTGAATTGTCTCATCCAGTGGTTCTGCTTATGGACAGGGGCAGGAAAAAAATAACACGGATTCACAAAATGTCATAATACTTGCACATGAGAGATGTTAATGAAAATCAAATGCTTCTCTTTGTAACATAGCTTTGTTGTTTTCTGAATTTCTTTTTAAATTTATTTTAAAAGCTGCAGAAACATGAGAATTTCAACTGAATCAGTAGTGTTTGAATATGAGGTATTTGTTAAATGCAAAACTACTTTTTTGCTTTTCTCAAAATGACATTTGCATTTACCTTTTGCTTCCTCAAGGTGTTTGCTATCCAAACGCTGAAGGAAAAAAGGAATTGTTTGCTGTTGTATAAATATGACATTGTTTTGCCAAAATCACCCTGTCTTCTAGAAGAAACCCACAGGAGACCTCTAGGGAGACAGTAGCATCCCTGTGATTGACTTAAATTTCCTGCAGTGTATGGGATGAGAGATGTCTGAGCACAGGACAGTGTGGTCCCATGGCCCTGCTTGTCTGAAGGACTTGTGGACAAGGAATTCCCTGGACACCTGGAGGCTTTGAAGAACAGAGTAGTGACATCCACAGAGGCAACTGTCTTTCTGAGCTGCAGCCTGGCCTTTCTTTTCCTCCTTAGCTATCTCGCTCTTCAAATATATACTCTGCTGTCAGCCAGATCCCTTGGTAAAAGCCACAGAAGGGATTCAGTGGCCATTCCTGGATGGATGTGAGCACAATATCCTGCCTGTGTTCCATGAACTACAGAAATCGAGCAAATCTCTGGTATGCTTTCCCCCAAAGCTGCTGAAAATAATTTAGAGGAAGCAGGGGTAAAAATTAAGTGCAAGACAGAGAAATAAAGCTTGTTGGAGTATTATTCAAAACTCTCTATCTCATTAGTATTGAGAGACAAGATGTAGCCACAAATCAATTTTCTAAATGAAACTGCAAATGAGGCTAATAATAAAATTTAGCACGGTAATAAGATAAGAACTAAATACAAGATTACAGTGTCAGTGGTAGGTTGTAGATATATTTTCTGACTTAAATTCAGCTTTGCAACTAAGAGTTTTGAAGGGCAAAATGGTAGTTGCACTGTAGAATAACACACAATTTTGTTCAAGGGGTGCTGAAATAATCTCTTCGAAGTAAACCTTGAACTACGCTGAGCTCTAGAATCATTATACCTTAGGCTATTTTTAATTAAGATTTATCAGCATTTTTCAACAGGATTACGAAGTGTAAAGCTCCTAGGCATTCTTATGAACAATGCATGGTAAATATGCTGCAAAAGTGTGTTCTGCTCCCTTCAAACCCTCCAACTCTTCAAGTTGAAAATTAGCGTTTTCTACATCTACTAGCTAACCCTTTGTTATTTAAATATATGGTGGTTAGGGCTCTATTTTTCTATTGTTTGCATGTGAAGTAGCTTGCATTTTCATGGAATTTGAATGCAACTTGTCATTATTCTCCTACTTAGCAGCTGGTGCACATCTCTGGATGCTGGCCAGACGGAAAGGTGGGAGAAGGGATGTAAGCCTCTAAAGAGAGGGTATTGTTTGGTTTTACTTGCCAGACAACCACCTCTCCTTTCCTTCTTCACTGTTACGTGCTTAGCTAAGAAGATGAGGGCTCAAATTCATATATCTCAGGGTTGAGTGCAGTTTGAGATTGGTACCTGAATTTAAGCATTTATTGTTAGGTGAATGTGAGTTAGGTGTGAATTAGGTGTCTAACTCCCTTTATAACTGGTGAAGACCTAGGGAATTATTCCGTTTCTTAAATAGGCATCTCGTGCCAGTTGAGATAACTTTGGGCATCCCTCGTGGGCCCCAGCTGTCAGCCCAGAGGCACATGGGTCCTTCACCAGGTCCATCTGGTATCTGCCATCCCTTGGGCACTTCAAATGACACAAAACACTGATGTTAAGGCAACTGCAATTGAATTCCAAGTTGGGACAGGCTACAGGCTCCTAGAGAGTGATTCAGCTTTCCCTGGGGTAGGGACTTAAGTTTGTTGCCTTAACTAGTAACTATAATGGGAGCTTGAACCCTTCTCAGAGACCCCTAAATGTGGATGTTTTAATCTTGGACAGATCCCAGTCAGAGTAATTACTTTGCCTCTGATAACAGCTGGAGATTTTGGCGGTCTTAGCTGCTAATTTATATTATGAGAACTTAATTTTTGTACAACAGCAGTTTTCACTAATAACAAACCTTTAATAAGCTTTTCCAGTTTAATGCTGGCCTTCTTTATTATTTGCTACATAATTTTGTGGCTAGAAAACCTATATATGGATGTCAATATGTAGCTTGAGAATACTTAGTTCAGTATTCGTTTGAGCTGAAAGTGGTTTGCTGGGAATAATTTGTATGGAGGCATGCATCTACTCTCCCCATGCACGTACACACCATAAGCAGGTTTCTTATACCATCTGATTTAATTTCAAATTATCCCAACAACACTCTGCATTATTTTACAGTATTTCCCCAGAATAAGTTATATCAGAACCTATCTATTGATGATTTTTTATTTGGTCTTGGTTAAAATAGCACATATAACAGTAGAAATCCATCCAGGAATAGCCTCTTAATCACTCTTGACTTCTGAACAACAGCCTATAACACTTTACCGTTTCCTAAGCTGGATATCACATATTGCCTGGATTGTTGTGAATCAATCCATTACTATTTTGTCTCAAACAGTAATGTTATAAAAATCAAACAAACAGCAAAACCCCCAATAGCATCATGAATATGTAAACCATTTTATTTCCTGTTTGCATTATTCCAGTGCAGCAATATGAGCAAAATAACTTTGATATGTGGGATCCATTTTATAGAATGGCTATGGGTAAATTGTCAGTCATGGGGTTTGACCAAAAGATGGTGATTTAAAACTGCAACAACAGAATCTGGAAACCTGCTAGTTTCAGGGTGGTTAGATGTATTATAAAATGAGGTTTGTGAGGAAAGGTAGGAAAAAAGATTTATGTAGATAGAATTAGACCTACAGCCCTAACAAAGGGGATTTTATTTTTTCCTTGTATGTTGCAGTAATACAAACTGAAATAATTTTGCTAATGACCACCAAAGGAAAGGGAAGGATTGGAAGTGAGTAGGACACTAGGATTGCCACTTAATATTTCTAAAACTTGATTTTGAAAGGAATACAAAATAATTAAGAGAACCGGTAGAACAAACTAATTCTGAAGTGGTAAAGTTGAGTAAGATGTTTAAACATATGCTCAATTTTAAACATGCAATATATTTTGAGGCTAGATTCCCTAAAAAAGAAAGTACTTTCCTTCTACTTCAATTCAAAATTCCAGATTGTTTGCTCAGTTACCACCTGACCTGGAGGGAATCAAACTTTGTTTGCAGAATACTTCAGTATGTTCCATGGGCTTCAACTATTTCTTCTGAGAATGAAATAATTCACTGACAGAACAATGGTACAGATTGTAGGCTGGTTTTGCCTTTTCAGCTTTTCAGACTGTTTGGAAACTTCGGAAGCTACAATACGATGTAAAGGCATTTATGGATCCCACTGGGGTCTAACAGCCCCATTTTGCTGAATGGGAGAGTTCAGGTCTTCAAACTAAGGTTTAGGGATTAGACTGTACAGCTATGTGTTGCTAAACCGATGACCTCTCCTTCATGAAAGCATAAGTCATTTTGGTGTTAATTTGGGTTTTTGAGTGTTTGTGGTTGTGTTTGATTTTTGGTCTTCTGCTTTTGGTTGGATTTTTTTTGTGTGTGTTTGTTTTTTACTAGTTAAAATAATTACGTATTAGCTTTACTTCTTGTGACGGTGCAATGAGTGCTTTGTTTACATCTAGATGATTTTTTGATCTTCTAGTGTGAAGGTTAGGTTTTTGTATAAGGATACAAGACAAAGCATGATAAAGAATTAAAGACTGATAGTGGAAAACTGATCCAGTGTACTGTTAGGAAGAAAACTAAGATATCTACAAAACATTCCCCATTGTCACACTCTGAGGGAAAACAGCAAGTAGGAAGGTAACAGTTATCACAGCCTGGGTCATTCACTCAGCTTCTGCATTTAGATCCTAGTGAATCTGAAGGTATTTCTGCACTTTTGAGGTTGAACACAGAGATGCTGTCTCTGGCTGCAGATTTCTAAGCAAGCGTCAGGGCTCAGGTTGGAGTTGAGGTTATTGTGCCTCAGCTGATCTGCAGTAATCTGTGAAGCATAATGTGCTGTCTAGTCAGCGAGTAATCGCTACAGGGCAATTGTATTTGATATAACCAGGTTTCATTGTGGGCTAAGTGAAGTCAAGTCCTTAGCCCACACCAAATGCAAGCTGGTATGTTGCTGCTCTGATGAGGGAGTAAGTTGTGGTAACTTATTTGATTAGTTTCCCCATGCTTTCTCAGCTCTGGAAAGCTGAGAATTCATCAGTGAAGCTTTGTGACCACTGCTGGCTTCTCCAACCTCCTAAGTAGCTCAAGAAGAGGATCTAGAAAAGAGTGTGCTGACAGAGCATGTCTTTAGGATCACAGGGTGAGGAAAGCAAACAGATGTATTCCTTGCAAAGGGTTCAGCACTTCTTGTTTTAGAAAGTACTAGTTGTTCTCTTTCATCCTCACCCCTCTGAAGGCCTTTTTAGAAACTGGGACAGGATCTTTTAAGATATTCTTCCTAGAACTTTATTTTTGAAAGTCTGGTTTCTGCAGATTGCTCTCTTGTTTCCTGCAGCTGGCTTCTCTTACTTTGGCCACTTCTTGTCAAATCTTTCCCATGTCCATCCTTTTTCCAAGTCTCTTTTTTAAACATATTTTTTTCCTCTTTCTTTTCCAAGATGTAGTACATACACAGGTATGGTTCTGCTTAGGAGGAATATCTACACCTTCAAATTTTTAATTTCTCATTTCCACAAGAAAGGTGTTCATCCTAGATATTTACCAATGCATTGTTTAAAATTGTTTGTGTTTATACAGGTGCTAATTAAAGTTTTTTCATCTGTTGTCAGTCATAGCCATTCCTCTTGTGACTGCTGGTGAGAGCAGCTCTGTTGGAGCAAGCATGCTGAACAGTGTTGAGCCCTAAACAGGAAAGGAACAGAGTGCTCTGGAGATCATATCTTTCATACATGTTTTTGGCAAAGGCTGTAATTAGACTCACAGTCTAGCTGTACTACAAATATCTGAGTAACTAAATAATGATTCTGCAATATGATGCTATATCAGATTAATACAGTATCTATATCTTATCACACATCTAGTTTCATGTTGTGGTCTGACTGACTCTGATACCAATGATGGCCTATATTTTCATTGTCTGGTTTTTTTTTTTCACAGCTTTCACTTGCAACCTTACAACCTCTTCAAGCTGTATTGTCTCAGATAAATCAGTTGTCCGGAATATTTTTACAGCCTGGTTTATGCCTGGTCAATTCCTGAATAGAAAAGCTCTCCCTTGTTCAGTTCTGTTTTCCCTTTACCTAAGTAAATTCTGTTTGATGACAAAAACACCACCAGCCAGTAAAAGGGGGGAAAAAAATAAAAAGAAACCCTCCCAACCCACAGAATTTTCCAAAGGTGGTACAGAAAACAAGGATGGCAAATTGCCCGCCAGACTTTGCATATAAAGCAGGTTGTCTTCATTTTCGTGCTTAGCAATTATAACCACATGTCTCTGTTTTCTGCATGAATCATCTCTGATATTTGGATTCCAGAGTTAGCAAGGTGCACTTATGCTGTACCTCCATAATGGTGGGCTGAGGGAGACAGGGTGCTGAAAAGACCCTAATTTCTCAGAAATAATATAGTAATTGCTGTTATGGTGACTTTGTGCCTCCAGACTCTTTGTCACACTCTCCAATGGTGGGACAGTGATATTGACCACGTGGGATACCTATTCTGCCTGATGAGTTACAGTACTGAGGAAGGACTATGTGGAGGACTGCTTCCTAGTCAGATCTTCTTGTTAAGCGATACAGATCTCTATGGTCTTGGTTATAATGTTTTCATTTGTTAGGGCAAACAACATCTCTGAGACTGAGTAGTGTTGCTTGCAAGCTATGGATTTGGACATGTGAGTGCTGGGATGCACGTTTCCTTTGTGCCTTTTTTATAACCACTGATGCTAAAAAACAGGCATGGTCCACAAAGATATAAGCTTTCAGTTCAAGAAGTGTTCTGAATGAAAGCTCTGGTTTTTGCAGTCCATCTCTGTTGTGCGCTGGGTGGCATAGTGCATGAACACACAGTTATTTCTGTTAATCTCATCAAATATACTCCTTCTGCACCACTGCCGTTAGGAGAATATTGATCATAACTTTTCGCTGTTCTTGGTTACATTAGAGCCATCCACACAGCCACTTTTTGGGTGTCTTGTAGTACAGCTAGACTTGGGCAAAGTTAGGCTTTTTCAATACCCCTCTCTCCCAGTCAGTCATGACAGCAGGAAAAAGCTAAAGCCACATAGTTATATATGAACATTGGAGCCCAGATGTCCCAGATGAGTCACAAAGAAAATTCTCTGAGCTGGTTCACCAAAAATACTATCTCTACTTTCTCAGGTTCCAAGAAATTTCAATCTATGCAGAACTTATAAAACAGTATTAAAATTCAGCACAGCATAGGAGAATTACATCATGTCACACATGCTCTCAAAAATAGCATCTTGTTGATGGCGTTCAAGTAACAGTATTTAATTGTGCATTTTTTCACAGTTTTTCAAGATGTTTGGTGGAATTTTATATATAACAAGAAAGCTAAAGCTTATTATACTTTCTGTGCTGCAGGAGGTAGACTGCAGCCCAAGGACCTGGGAGAGGACAAAGCATTTCATTTTGCCCTGAAAACTTTATCTGCTTTATTTTAATTGGCACAGCTGTGTCCAATCTCCATTTCCCTGCCTTTCTTTGAAACCCTCTGGATGGTAGAAAACGTTCCAGGTTGGAAGTGTTGCCCCTCAGAGCCAGGCAGCACTTCAACTGGTATCTGCAATGGCTAAAATTACCACTTTTGAACGGAGGATACTGCTGCAGGTACAGATTTTCTCTGGCAAGAGACAGGTTTTACACAGTGGGAGTTTGTTGCAGCTTTAACTCTTCAAATAGCTCTAGGTCACTGGAGTGGGATCTTTCGGTAACTGATTTCTGTCATAGAGGGGAGAACCAATATGTTCTTTGTTCACTCCAAGCACGTTGCTCCCAATGCAGGGCAGAAAAAAGTTGAGACCAAGGCTTGGCATTGGCAGATGTGTGCTAGCAGGAAATCTTCGGGAAGAGGGTTTTGGCTGGTGAAGTTTGGCAGGATAAGAGCCTCTTTTTGCTATCTCCGTTGGTGTGAAAAGACGATTCATGCTTGGGAATCTGTCCCCATGTCTTTTTCTGCATGTGTAGTCACAGAGCAGGTGGCATATAGATTGTATCATATAGAGATCAACACATGCGAATTAGAATGAACTTAAATACAGGGTGACTCAAGATGGAGGTGACGTGTACCACAGTCTCAGGAAATGGTATTGCTTCTTGTGGTTCTGATCTGCACGCTGTCACCCTATTCCCAAACACCCCTGCACCCTTCTCTTCTGGATTGGGAAACAATTAAGCCATCAACTCTGGTATATTTGGGAGAGATTATAAACTCATATGAACCGGGACTTCTGTTTCATGGCCCTTGCCTTGATTTGGAATGTAGATATGTTCTGAACATCTACTGGTTTGAACAGCAGATAGTTCTTCTGTTCCCTCATTCAATTACCTAATGCTTCACACATCAAAAAATAAGATAGGCCTTTTGATCTGGGACCTGTGTTGATCGCCTAAATATGGCAAAGTCCATATTTAGCATTTGTCTATGTTAGTGTTTGAGCTTGGATTGTGGATACATTTTTGAAATTAGTGTTTCTGTTTTGGTTTATAAAGCAGTATTGGACCGCTCCAGGGTGAAACTAAACCAGATGAAGTGCTCCAACCACCAGTGTGTATCCATGGAATTATTTAGAAACAGAAATACCAGACAGGAGTTATTTAGAAATAGCCACCTTCCCACACACTGTCTGTGTACTGTGAATGTCATGTCCTCAACAGCAGCTGTTTCACACCACAAATCTGCTTGGGCTTCGCTGCTTCCTGATACAGCCTTCAAGCTCTGCTGGCAGGAACAAGCATGGGTGCTCTGACTCGGGGCACCAGAGCGGAGGGGGTGTCTCGCCTACAAGATACAACATGGTTCCACTTTGAGGTCTAAACTCATAAAACATGCCTCTTGTAGAGGTAGAGGGCTTGCTTTGTGATCAGTGGAGCAGATAATCAGAGAGTGCCTACAAAATCTCCATTTAATACAGTCTGTCTCTATCAAAAACATCTTGTGAAAGCCATCGGCTAAGGTCAGCTTCTTGTAGCTGTGCTTTGGCAAATTAGAAATCTTTTTGCCTCAAAACTACTTTATGCAAATATGTTCCTATATAGTAGTAAAATAACATTAACAATGTTAATAATAATGAAAAAGAAGTGCTTTTAAGACCTGTGGCTTGCAGTGCATCTGTTCCTCTTGTCTCTGTGTTTCAGAGAAAAAGCTTGGTGTTAAATACTTAGCTAATTTAGGCCTACAGGCCTGAAAACCTGGCACGGCTTTATTGTGTGCTCAGGTAGATAATAATCGGGTTTTAAGCTTGCACAGCTGTTTTGAGCCCATTTTCTTTTCATTATGCTCGTGCATATTGCAGTTGAGCTCATCTTTCCGTGCATAAGTCTGACTGGCCAGTGTGTCATGAAAAATTGTGTGTGTGCTGCTCTTGCTCTTTCTGTTTGTGTACGTAAATACATACTTACTAAGGGAGAGCAATGATGGTAACGGATCCCCAAGTGGGGCAACTTTTGTACAGTTGTAGGAAATCTGACTCTTTAGTGAACCTGCAAAGTTGCACTTGTTGGTCCCTCTTTCTACTGGCATGTGTCTGGAGTGAAAAATGGGGTGTGTGTTCCTCTTGCCACCATTGTTAAGAACTACTGTGATTGACAAACCATACTCTTATTATTATTGTCATCGCTACTTCTAAAATGCCGGGGCCGTGGATCTCCTGGTTCTGAGGAGGTCTCTGTGCAGTTGAGAGGAGGTCAGCTTTGGACCAGCCATGCTGCTGTAACTCCACAGCCCCGCTCCTGCAGTGACCCCTGTCCATCTTTCATTCCCCAGTGCCTCTGCTGACATATAAAACGGAGCAGAAGCATGAAAATGCTCAGCTAAGTTCTGAAGACTTTCTGGCGCACCCATGCATTGCTCATACCTCCAGCCATGCCTGCAAACATCCCGGCTGTTTATCCGGGGAGCTGCTGTCGAGCTGTGCTGTCACCCGCGTAAATGCCAGATGAACGAGGTGTGTGCAGCTTGCCAGGATGGGCAGAGCAGGGGAAGAGGAGCTTGTTCAAGCTGCCTTCTCCTTCCCTTCTTATCTTGTTACGGCTCTGGTCTGCACTGCAGCCAGTGGCAAACCCTTGATCCTTATTGGGTTTTCTAGGCTCTCGGAAAGTACTATTTTGACTACTAATGTAGGAATAACATTGATCAATTTTTCTACTACAGAAGGATAATTCTTTACATAATTGTGCATTACTTTTGCTTTTCTGCCTGCTAATGGATTTTTTGTAAATAATATTGTTCATTGCTGCCACTTTTAACCCCTCTATTCTGTCACCCATTCTACTTGTCACATTAAGATGTCTTTATTGAATCTTGTCTCAACTTGCACTTTACGTACTGTAAACCCAGTCCCTTGTTAACTCCACAAAATCTTGATCAGATTGGAACCTCTGTCTATTACTGCAATGAAAATATTAAACAGTAATTTCCTCCCGAGATAGCAATAGACGTAACATTACTGCGACTCTCGAACTGCTTATCAAATAGAAAATTTATTTTAACACCTGTAGCTGAAATGAAGTGAAATATTCAGTGGCTGCTGTGCTAATGTTTCCATGAAGGAAATAAAACTGCAAATGTATGCAAAACCAGTGACAATGCTTAGTATAAACGCTTATTCAAACTTCATGAAAGGGTGAGGGGAAATATTACTCTGCTGTATAGCTTGATATTGGCATTTTTTTTTTTTATAAAGAAGTGATTTTTCTCATCATTTTTTGAGGAAAGAAACTATCAAACCCTCTATGCGTGTTTCAGCTGTGGGTGTTAAAAGACATGATGATACTTCCCTCCTTCTCTCCCTCCTCTGCAAGAATTTGATTCTTCGATCTTTTTAAGTGCAGGAAAGCTAAATGCTGTCTGCAGTGCTGTTGGATTATTCCCAAACTAGCTTCTTCCGTTAAAGATGTTATTTTAAAATATGTTATGGCCTCTCACCAGTGTTGAAATATCTTTTGAAACTAGAGCCATAACTCTTCCTTTACTAGCAAAGATACTGATGACGCTTCAAGCTTGCGGTCTTGCTCAGGTCTAAGAAACTAACTCATTGTGTCCAGTGGAAGCAGTCCAATAGGACACTCATTGAACAGTTCTGCTTCATGATTACTCACCTATTTCAGACAGTTATGCATCATCTGCAACAGCTCTTCACTTTAATTCTCCTGTGGTATGGAAATGCACAATTTAAATACTATTACAGTTTGATTCATGTTTTCCCTGTCATATTATAGAACAGTATTTATGGTGCTATGGCAAGAACCGCTTTTATGAGTATCCTTTGCTCTGGCTGTGTCTCAGTGTTTAATCACTCTACCGTGAGCAATATCCTTGAAAGGGTAACAGGATGTGAACATCCTGGTTCATGAAGAACATATGCAACAAGATTATTAAACAATTAGTCTCCATAGATCATGTTTTCTTGGTGTATTAATACGTTTCAAGTGCTTGGGGAGGTAATAGATTTATTGGAATAGAAGCATGGAACCTATGCCTTTAATAACAAGGTAACGTGTTTAGTGAATACAGTTAATTTCTTTGTCTTCTGTCATGATCTGTGAACTGGAATGATTGACAGAAAGTTCTCTGGAATGACAGAATCGTAGAATCATTTAGGTTGGAAAAGACCTTTAAGATAATAAAGTCCAGCCGTTAACCTAACACTGCCAAGTTCACCACTAAACCATATCTTTAAGCACCACATCTTGCACGTCTTGTAAATGCCACCAGGGATGGTGACTCAACCACCTCCCTGGGCAGCCTGTTCCAATGCTTGACAACACTTTCCATGAAGACATTTTTCCTAATACCCAATCTAAACTTCTTCTGATGCAACTTGAGGCTGATTCCTCTTGTCCTATTACTTCTTAATTGCGAAAAGAGACAGACCCCCACCTCTCAACAACCACAACCTCCTTTCAGAGAGTTGTAGAGAGTGATAAGGTCTCCCCTCAGCCACCTTTTTTCAAGGGTGAACAGCCTCTGTTCCCTCAAACGCTCCTCATAAGACTTGTGCTCTAGACCCTTCATCAGCTTTGTTGCCTTTCTTGGGACATACTGCAGCATCTCAATGTCATTCGTGTAGTGAGGGGCCCAAAATTGAACACAGTATTCAGGATGCAGCCTCACCAGTGCTGAGTACAGAGGGATGATCACTTCCCTAGTCTTGCTATTTCCGACATAAGCCAGGATGCTGTTGGCCTTTCTGGCCACCTGGGCACACTGCTGGCTCATGTTCAGCCAGCTGTTCACCAACACCCTCAGATCCATTTCTGCTGGACAGTTTTCCCTCCACTCTTCCCCAAGCCTGTAGCGCTGCATGCAGTTGTTGTGACCCATTTGCAGGACCTGGCACTTGACCTTGCTGAACCTCATACCATTGTTCTCAGCCTTCCTACCCTCAAGCAGATTAAGACTCCTGCCCAACTTGGTGTCTTCTGCAAACTTACTGAGGGTGCATTTGACCCCTCGTCAGGATCATTGATAAAGATGTTAAACAGAACTGCCCCCAATTTAATGGTGGGACCTTACTCAATCAAAAGCTCTTATTTGCGTCAAAGCAAAATTTACCAAGAAGTCAAGTTATTTGTGGGGACTTTTTTGAGATTTCAGTAATTTTTTTTCTCCAAATTTAACAACCAATTAAAAAAAAAAAAGCCATTGATTCCAGTGGTAGCTTGGTAATGGTGGATTGTACTTAGTAAAGAAACAGTTGCAGTAATTTTTTCCTTCCTTCCCTGATTCCCCCTTACATATATGGAACTGGATGATGTTCTTTCTGTATCCTTCAGAGCTTTCCAAGGGAAAAGAGCTCAGAAATGGACTAGGTCTATGAGCAATATTGCACCCTGCTTCCGAAATACTCAGTGTTTCATAACTGGAAAGAATGACAAGCCTCTTAAACCTATTTTTCAAAAAGGTTTAAGTTGGGTAGCTTTATTAGGAAAGAGTATTAAAATTCCATTATTCTAAAGTGGTCAAAGTTCAGCTATCATTAATTGTCATAGACCTTAAGTGAACAATTCTAATCTAGAGATCTATATCAATGTATCATTTATTATTAAAGCTAATTGTTTGTTTAATTATTCACGGCACTGTCATGGATTGATTTCTCCGTGGCCCGGGGTTAGAATTTGACTCAAATTTTAAAATAAATTAGAGAAATGTTTTGTACAATTTTTTCTATTTGCAGTAACTGAAAAAATACTTTATTTTTACCTTAAAGCATTTTTGTTTGTGTTTGTTAATACAATCTAAATCTCAAATATAAAAAACCTAATCATTTCTATTTATGAATTGATCCTGAAGTTTTAAGTTGACTTATTGCCTGGTATTAAAAGATGGTTACAGGAATATTACAGGACTTTGAATTAACTTGTGCATTTACTGCTTCTAAAGAATAATATTAAGATAATTTGACAGCCGTGGTAAATGTAGACTGAGGGGAAAAGTCGGTGTATATTGAAGATGTGAATCCTGCCCTCTCCCCCAGTCATTCGTCTGTTAATATATGTCTGAGGCTGTACTGTCTATCTTCAACTCTTTTGATATCGGACACTAAGTGTTGAGAACTATGCTGCTTTAAAGTGTAGTATATTGGCTATCACTGAAATAAATGCAGAGAAATAGGGATGGCAAGAGACGTGACCATATGACCACCGTGTCCCCACGTGTGATCAGCTTAAGTTGCTCCCCTTAAGAGGCTTTTTGAACAGATCAGGAATGACAGCATTTCTTCTGTTCACTTAGGACACTTTCTCTGCTTTTATCCTTACTCCTAGAAGAAGTTGCTGAGGCTCCCATGTGTTCATGGACCACGTCTGTTCACTTTTCTGTTTTTAAGTATCCTGTTTATTTTAGTGTTTCCTCATGAATCCTGTTTTCTGAACCTCTGAATATCTTCATGGTTATTAACTGAGCTTGCTTTGGAGGGTGCAGTGATATGTAAAGCTGGCCACTGAAGAGAGCAAGATTACTTCACATCTTGCGTATCTTTTGTGTTGCAAAGCACTGGCTAGCTTCTCTCAACTTGTTACAGGCTCTGCATTTAATAAGTAGCCTGTCCCTACCAATATGAAAGAGGAATTGAGCAGTGTGATACCTAGGATGGATTCTTATAATACTCTATAGGTGCTGGTGCTCCTTACATAGCTTTGACTGAAGAGATATGTGACCACAGCAGTCCAAAGTATGCTTTTGTGTTACACCTGTCTAGCTTTTCCTCAGTTTATAGACTTCCTGAAATAAGGTCATATCTGAACTCTATTTGATGCTGAATTTTAATTAATGAGCTTATCTAAAATGTTTTTGGACCTATTTTAGACTTTTAACATATGCTACATCATGTGTAACTCTATGTATTTTTTCCTGGAAAAAGTACTTTTTTGGTTGGGAGGGCACCTCTGTAGAAACACCTGTGTGCTACACAGGAACAGGAGGCCGTAAGCCCAACGTCTACGTTCACGTTGTATGTGGCCTCTCTCTTGAAGATGGGCAGCTGGGATTGCAAGAGCCTGGGATCCACTAGAGGTGAGCAAGCCTCTCTGGTCAGAGGTGGAAAGGCTTTTCTGCTTCTTTATAACTCTAATAACTGTCTAATAACTAATGCACTGGTGTGTTCTGTGTTTATGAACTGAAAGTTGCTCTTTCTGCTGTAATTTAATGCCGTTGAGGTGCAGATGTGCTCACGCTAAACCCCACAAGGACTGTGGCAGGCTCAGCTCCAGCCTGGACCTGTCACTTTGTGTGCACATGTGCAAATAGATAAGGTGCATAATGAGCACTCAAGGTGCTGTGAAGATAGTGAGTTTTTGTGATAGCTAGAGCTAAAGCTTTCCAGATAGTTTTCTTAATGCTAGCTCCGTTCCATCTACATCCCCCCCTCACTTCACTTTCTTTTATTTTTTTTCCCCACCTGAAGCATTGCTGAAAATACCTCTTTGCTGGGCTATTGCAATACTTTTCCTTTTTATTTATATCTGTAGCTAATGCTGGCAGGGATGACTTACATGCTTCCTTATTGGAAGTCTGCTGCTTTTTGTTAGTGTTTTGGACTGCTTTTTTTTTTTTTTTTCTGTAAATGCAGATAGTATTTATTCAACTTTATGTGACATTAATGTTTTGATTTTGCAAGAAGAGGCCCATAAATCAGAAATACTGTGAATTGCAAAGCAGCTGAAAACACAATGAATTCTTGAAGAGATTTCATAATGGTGTGTATTTTTCGATGGTGTCTGAGTATATTTTGTGCCA
Organism: Calidris pugnax; assembly: GCF_001431845.1. Classification (NCBI taxonomy): domain Eukaryota; kingdom Metazoa; phylum Chordata; class Aves; order Charadriiformes; family Scolopacidae; genus Calidris; species Calidris pugnax. The sequence goes on along the minus strand of NW_015094506.1, from coordinate 17,766,472 downwards.
CATTTCTACATAATATTTGAAAAAGTATTAAAATGGGAGCTAGAACAGTAAAACTCATTGCAAGAGGTTAATAAACAGTGGCTGCGCAGTTGTACGAAAGATCATACTTCCAACCAGTTTGCAATGTCAAGTTCTTTTGGTTCCAGGATAATCTAAAGCTTCAGGAATAAGAGAACTTTCATCACGATGCAAATGTGTATTGAGAAAAAAGAGATAATTTTGACATTATATAACCCGGAAGCTTCTGTCTACAAATTTCTGCATAATAATTAAGATGAAAAATGTCACTTAAGCTTGAAAATTATAGTGCTGCCCCTTTAAGGTAGCACTTTGCATCTTTATGTTGTCAAAGATGACTGCAAACACTCTGCCAATGCACCTTCAAGGTGCAGCAGTAGTACTCTGAAATTTGACAGGTTGGAGTTCTGAATTGAATTATAGTGACAGCCTTAGCCCTTTATATCTCCCTTTAAGGTAGCAAGCTAGAAAACAGTATCCTGTTAACAATAATTGTGTGTGTTGGCATATAACATATATGCCTGAGAGGAAGGGACTAGGGCTAAAATATGTTAAATAAGTATGAAAGGTACTAGCAGAAATTAGTTGCTTAATAGATGTGGGTTTTAAGCTCTGGGTCAAACATAACCATCCTGGAAACCTTAAGGATACTTCAAAGTAGTTACTTAAGATGATTGGCTGCCTGTTAGGGTTGGTGATGTGTGTGCTTTCAGTACATTAATTGTCTGCTACCTAGGCTTCTGGGTTTCAAAGGATATAGTCAATTTTGTCAGTATGTGGAAAAATGAAATTCTAAGTAAGTTGCTTTCATTTGTTGTTTTCTATACAGAAAACCTTTTTAGGGCCATTGAGGAGGACTGATCATGTTTGGTGGCAAAAGAAAAGCAAGAATCAGCAAATGTTGCAGAAATCATGTAGCTGAGTAAACGCTGCCAAGCTGTTGAAAAAATAGCAAACTTGGAGTTATTTTCTTGTGTTGATTCTTAAGTTTCTGGGCCTTTAGGATATATTTGATTTATGCTTTTGTGTGTTGGGTTTTTTTTTCCTTAAATATGGGATCTGGACATTTCCTATTTTAAGTGGAAGTTTAAGGGTGTTTTTAAGCTAGTTGTATTTTTAAAATTACAGGTAGCAGATATTATTAGAAATAAAATCTTACTCACAGCTCCATTTATTTGACTAGACCCCCTGGCATCTGTTTTGTGTTGGTCCTGAAACACTTGAGATGGCTTTTGTTTTGCAGCGAGTAAACTGTGTGCATGGAGAGCCGGTTGGCAATGTGATCCTACAGATCCAGATGCAGGGATAAGTTTATGAAGGCAGCTAATGTGGCTTAGCCAAATGCTCTTGTCATGTACTTCTAACAAAACATGTTGTCTGATAACTCTCAGCTGTAAATCCCTCGGCCAGCCCAGCCTCTCAAGGGGTGGCTCTGACTTGCATGAGGTGTCACGCTGCCAGCCAGGAGCATCTGGAGGAGGAGAGTCACTCTCTGCTTTTCATTAAGACTCTCTGGGGCTGCAGGACAGGTGGGATGGTGTGTGCAAAAATAAAAAGTACAGGGCTGTAAGCAAGTGGGTGCAAACTAACTTAAAAATGTATCAGGCTAGTTACAGAAAGTTCTAGTTCATATTTTAGGAGGTGTTTTTATTCTGATTTCCCACATAAACCTATGTGCTTAGTTCTAAACGTGATGCAGGTGTGATCAGAAATTTCCTAAGGCCATCTGCTTGGATTTCACACTAGAGTATTGCCCGTGTGATAATTGGTGGTTTTATTAAGTTTTCTAGTAAGCTTTGTTCTTCCTAAGGATAAAGCAGCACTGAAACAACAGCAGGTAGACTTTGTGCATTGTAAAATTGCCTGTGTTAGCAGGGAGTTTCCTTCTATTGTGGTGGAATGACAATTCTGCCATACTCTAAATAGCTTTTCATTATCATTTAATACCTGTACACACAACAGTGTTAAAAGTATACTTATTTTCATACTTATTATCACTGTTGTTAAATGCTACTTCTGTTTATATACAATTTGTTATTCAGAACAGCTAACACACTTGAGGTCAAACTTGGCCCTATTATGGGGTCTTCTGCCTCTATTGAATTTGAAGACAGAAAGTTCAGGTTCTTAAAAATACGTAATAGTGAATGTTTGCTGGATTGTTAAGGATATATCTGCTTGCTTTCTTTAAATGTAGAGAATATATATTTAGAAAGGCAGAAAGAAAATGGAACAACTCTGGTCAGAAGTCTTACTGTCAAGCTAAGAGACAAAAAGTTTAAAGATTATTTCTTCCTCCTAGCAGATATTCCTTGTTTGAATATTTCTTAGTGCTGTCTTTCCACTCCTCTATTGCCCGGGAGAGTGCAGGAAAAACTGAGATAAAAGTGGCTTTGGAGCATCACAGACCTGAGGGCCCTGAGGGAAATCCAGGTTTGCTTCCACGGGTCCCTAAGCTCCCAGGTAGATGGTTCCAAGGGAATCACCAGTATTGCTATTTCAGTTTATTATGTCAGCATCATCATGAAGTCAAAGTCATCCGTAGGCAGAATTCAGATTGCTTTTTGCACGTGTGTGGTGCTTGTCAGGGAACAGAGGCTGTTGGTAGAATTAGCTCAGCTGGTTCTCTGCTAATGCAGTGCTGAGGTAGTAAATTGGGTACTGTCCAGCCCTGATGCTTCCTCTCTGGGCCCCTCTCACTTGGAGGAAATAACTCAAGTGAACTACCCAGAAATATTGGCTGTGCTGCATCAGGCTGTGGTGTTGGAGAGTAGAAGTCCAAGATGCCCTGGCTCCATTGGAAGTGGCTTCCTGGTGATCCCTGTGGGTTTCACCTCACCCTTGACTGGGTGGTAGGGAACAGTGCCCGACAGAAATTGCCCTCTGTGTTCTCTTATCTCTCATTTTTGTTGAAGACCCCACGGCACAGTTTTTGTCTGGGCTGGAGAAGTCATTTTTGGGCTTAACGTGAGCTTCTCACACAAACTTTGCTCTTTTCTTACATGATTCAAGGCTAATATGTTTTGTTGTATTTTGCATTATATACTAGACAGTGTACTGACATGGTGGAGAATTTCCAAGCAGGACTTGTTATTATGATTTTGTTTTCACAATTTAGTTCATGGGTTTTGAGTGTCTCTGGTCACTAGATGGAGAACTGTATATGAGTAAATTTATAAACTTCTTTTTTTTTTTTCTTTCCTGATACCATTGCTTTCTGCCTATAAACCACAGTATGTGTCATTTCTGGTCATTCAACCACCACAGCTCATCAGATAATCTTTGAACCTACTAGTAGCTGATGAGACAGGTACTTCACAGGCAATTTCATGGCTCCATCCAACAGAAGATTTAATCTTCTTCAAACAACAAAAATCACTCAGTTTCAACACTGAAGAAAGGCAGTAGTGCCTGCTGAACTGATTAACAGAAAACACATAAGCTGATTTGTGGTAGATGTGGGTGCAGTGTCAAAATTGTCACTTATGCTGCGATAAAAAGTTCTCGGACCTTGCAAAATCCAAATGCCAGAAAGAATGGTTGAATACAGTGTTGAGAGTACAGTAAGATATGCATGCATCTTTCATGAATAGGTTTTCATCATATTTTGATATGAGGCACAAATGTAGGCATCATAAATGGGAATACTTACTTCTCAACCCTTTCTGTTAGAAGACAGTTACATTGCATTATCATGTCTTAAGTTGCTTTAAACTTTCCTGAATATTAAATTTTTGGGTAGAAATTTTCTGTGGCTTGTATGTGTCTCAAATCTTTGAGGGAAAGAGGATTATATGGAAACTATAGCAAAAGCAACTCTGCTATTTCTTAGAGCAAATCAATGAGAAGTGAGTTGTTTTCCCCATGTTGAACTCCCACAGGAACATCGCTGAGAAGCTTGAGTGTAGCTGTTCCCTGACTGCTTTTTGAAATTCTGTCAAATTGTATATTTTTTTGCCATTTTGTGAGTGGGGTTTCTTGGGGCGTGGGTGTCATTTTTAACAGGAGCTCAAGTCTGATTATGAACCTCTGGAATCTGTTTTCACAGTTACTTACAATATTACAGCTGGCTGAAACTTGGCATGCCTGTTTTCAATGAAATGCCAACACTAAATTTTCCTCCTTTGAATGAGGATGAAAACAAACATTAATTTGTCCATAAAACTGATTTTTTTTTTCAAAAAAATTATTTCAGCTTCATTGAAGCACTATTTTAAGGAAATGAAAACATTGTATTCGGCTTTTGACTCCTCTAATTGTTCCATGTAATAAGAAATAACATTGTAAATCATACGGCTTCAAATGAAGCATGGCTTTTTAGAATGAAAAGTGACAGAATTCAGAACATTGGTTTTTGTTGTTGCTATTCTGCTTCTATTCTTTGATTAAAATGCTGAAAAGGAACTCTCAAAATTTTGTGTCTCAAAGTTTCATCAGAATGGGCATTTCTACCATTCCTTCTAAACCCAGATGAGCCTTGCTAGTGTTCAGAAAACATCTTAAAATTTCAGTATCATGTAGCAGTTTCCATGAACCATTCTATGATTCTATGTCAGAGCAGTGTTGACTGAATGAGACCTCTCTGTAAGTGCTTCTGCTTAGGGTTGGTTGAGAAGGAAACGTAAGAACACTGTCTGTCTTCTGGTCCTCATCCCCTCTATCCCTTGTTATTTGTGCCTGGGCAGCAGGAGAGAATGTAGCTGTGGCTATGATGATCTAGAGGACTACTTTGCGTTTGGAGAGCTGGATATGGAAAAGGAGTGCCTGAGCTTAAAGTGCTGAGTAAGCTAATTATAAACTAAAGAAGAGACCACTGGATGACTTGGAGATGAGGAGCTCTACAGTGATGTCAGTGGGCACCATGGGTTTGGCCACCATCCTGCCGTCAGCAAGAATTGCACACTCGGAAAGTGTGCTTTGGTTCCCTTTTCTGGCTTTCAAGAGAGGACACTTAGTTAACTCAATGGGTAGAGTATAGTAAAGTGGATCTAGCTACTGTCTCTGCTCAAATTCTGCCGTGGGGAAGGTAAATAAGGGGCAGATATTTCACTACTTGCAAGAAACAAGGAGATGCATGGGAACTACATAGCAGTAAAATTTCAAGCAAATGAAAAGCAAGCCTGCCCTACATAATATAGTGTAGAATTTGCTGCCGGAGGATATTTTAAAGGCCAAAACTATGAAAGATTTGAAAGGGACCAAAGCAATTTAATAGGAATGGAAGTTCTCAATACAGTCTTTGGCTCAAAAAACTTCTGAAGCTCCAAGTTAGTGGAAGCCGTAGGGCTCCCAAGGAAATAATCATTCAGCAGATATTCTGTTGCTGTTTAGCTCTCTAAACTGTGAGTACTGCTGGAGTCGGGGTGCTGAGGTTGATGCATTTTGGCCTTATCAGAAATGGCTGGTCTTAATTTTGTGCAATGGATTTTTTTTTTCTTGATGCATGTTTTAAGGACCTGAAAAGTTTTTTTTTTAAAAAAAAAGTAAAATATGATATTAACAGTACTAAGTCAGCAAGCTGATGCCACAAGTAATGGAAAGTCATACTTGGAGCTGACTGTGTAAAGTGAATTGTCTCATCCAGTGGTTCTGCTTATGGACAGGGGCAGGAAAAAAATAACACGGATTCACAAAATGTCATAATACTTGCACATGAGAGATGTTAATGAAAATCAAATGCTTCTCTTTGTAACATAGCTTTGTTGTTTTCTGAATTTCTTTTTAAATTTATTTTAAAAGCTGCAGAAACATGAGAATTTCAACTGAATCAGTAGTGTTTGAATATGAGGTATTTGTTAAATGCAAAACTACTTTTTTGCTTTTCTCAAAATGACATTTGCATTTACCTTTTGCTTCCTCAAGGTGTTTGCTATCCAAACGCTGAAGGAAAAAAGGAATTGTTTGCTGTTGTATAAATATGACATTGTTTTGCCAAAATCACCCTGTCTTCTAGAAGAAACCCACAGGAGACCTCTAGGGAGACAGTAGCATCCCTGTGATTGACTTAAATTTCCTGCAGTGTATGGGATGAGAGATGTCTGAGCACAGGACAGTGTGGTCCCATGGCCCTGCTTGTCTGAAGGACTTGTGGACAAGGAATTCCCTGGACACCTGGAGGCTTTGAAGAACAGAGTAGTGACATCCACAGAGGCAACTGTCTTTCTGAGCTGCAGCCTGGCCTTTCTTTTCCTCCTTAGCTATCTCGCTCTTCAAATATATACTCTGCTGTCAGCCAGATCCCTTGGTAAAAGCCACAGAAGGGATTCAGTGGCCATTCCTGGATGGATGTGAGCACAATATCCTGCCTGTGTTCCATGAACTACAGAAATCGAGCAAATCTCTGGTATGCTTTCCCCCAAAGCTGCTGAAAATAATTTAGAGGAAGCAGGGGTAAAAATTAAGTGCAAGACAGAGAAATAAAGCTTGTTGGAGTATTATTCAAAACTCTCTATCTCATTAGTATTGAGAGACAAGATGTAGCCACAAATCAATTTTCTAAATGAAACTGCAAATGAGGCTAATAATAAAATTTAGCACGGTAATAAGATAAGAACTAAATACAAGATTACAGTGTCAGTGGTAGGTTGTAGATATATTTTCTGACTTAAATTCAGCTTTGCAACTAAGAGTTTTGAAGGGCAAAATGGTAGTTGCACTGTAGAATAACACACAATTTTGTTCAAGGGGTGCTGAAATAATCTCTTCGAAGTAAACCTTGAACTACGCTGAGCTCTAGAATCATTATACCTTAGGCTATTTTTAATTAAGATTTATCAGCATTTTTCAACAGGATTACGAAGTGTAAAGCTCCTAGGCATTCTTATGAACAATGCATGGTAAATATGCTGCAAAAGTGTGTTCTGCTCCCTTCAAACCCTCCAACTCTTCAAGTTGAAAATTAGCGTTTTCTACATCTACTAGCTAACCCTTTGTTATTTAAATATATGGTGGTTAGGGCTCTATTTTTCTATTGTTTGCATGTGAAGTAGCTTGCATTTTCATGGAATTTGAATGCAACTTGTCATTATTCTCCTACTTAGCAGCTGGTGCACATCTCTGGATGCTGGCCAGACGGAAAGGTGGGAGAAGGGATGTAAGCCTCTAAAGAGAGGGTATTGTTTGGTTTTACTTGCCAGACAACCACCTCTCCTTTCCTTCTTCACTGTTACGTGCTTAGCTAAGAAGATGAGGGCTCAAATTCATATATCTCAGGGTTGAGTGCAGTTTGAGATTGGTACCTGAATTTAAGCATTTATTGTTAGGTGAATGTGAGTTAGGTGTGAATTAGGTGTCTAACTCCCTTTATAACTGGTGAAGACCTAGGGAATTATTCCGTTTCTTAAATAGGCATCTCGTGCCAGTTGAGATAACTTTGGGCATCCCTCGTGGGCCCCAGCTGTCAGCCCAGAGGCACATGGGTCCTTCACCAGGTCCATCTGGTATCTGCCATCCCTTGGGCACTTCAAATGACACAAAACACTGATGTTAAGGCAACTGCAATTGAATTCCAAGTTGGGACAGGCTACAGGCTCCTAGAGAGTGATTCAGCTTTCCCTGGGGTAGGGACTTAAGTTTGTTGCCTTAACTAGTAACTATAATGGGAGCTTGAACCCTTCTCAGAGACCCCTAAATGTGGATGTTTTAATCTTGGACAGATCCCAGTCAGAGTAATTACTTTGCCTCTGATAACAGCTGGAGATTTTGGCGGTCTTAGCTGCTAATTTATATTATGAGAACTTAATTTTTGTACAACAGCAGTTTTCACTAATAACAAACCTTTAATAAGCTTTTCCAGTTTAATGCTGGCCTTCTTTATTATTTGCTACATAATTTTGTGGCTAGAAAACCTATATATGGATGTCAATATGTAGCTTGAGAATACTTAGTTCAGTATTCGTTTGAGCTGAAAGTGGTTTGCTGGGAATAATTTGTATGGAGGCATGCATCTACTCTCCCCATGCACGTACACACCATAAGCAGGTTTCTTATACCATCTGATTTAATTTCAAATTATCCCAACAACACTCTGCATTATTTTACAGTATTTCCCCAGAATAAGTTATATCAGAACCTATCTATTGATGATTTTTTATTTGGTCTTGGTTAAAATAGCACATATAACAGTAGAAATCCATCCAGGAATAGCCTCTTAATCACTCTTGACTTCTGAACAACAGCCTATAACACTTTACCGTTTCCTAAGCTGGATATCACATATTGCCTGGATTGTTGTGAATCAATCCATTACTATTTTGTCTCAAACAGTAATGTTATAAAAATCAAACAAACAGCAAAACCCCCAATAGCATCATGAATATGTAAACCATTTTATTTCCTGTTTGCATTATTCCAGTGCAGCAATATGAGCAAAATAACTTTGATATGTGGGATCCATTTTATAGAATGGCTATGGGTAAATTGTCAGTCATGGGGTTTGACCAAAAGATGGTGATTTAAAACTGCAACAACAGAATCTGGAAACCTGCTAGTTTCAGGGTGGTTAGATGTATTATAAAATGAGGTTTGTGAGGAAAGGTAGGAAAAAAGATTTATGTAGATAGAATTAGACCTACAGCCCTAACAAAGGGGATTTTATTTTTTCCTTGTATGTTGCAGTAATACAAACTGAAATAATTTTGCTAATGACCACCAAAGGAAAGGGAAGGATTGGAAGTGAGTAGGACACTAGGATTGCCACTTAATATTTCTAAAACTTGATTTTGAAAGGAGTACAAAATAATTAAGAGAACCGGTAGAACAAACTAATTCTGAAGTGGTAAAGTTGAGTAAGATGTTTAAACATATGCTCAATTTTAAACATGCAATATATTTTGAGGCTAGATTCCCTAAAAAAGAAAGTACTTTCCTTCTACTTCAATTCAAAATTCCAGATTGTTTGCTCAGTTACCACCTGACCTGGAGGGAATCAAACTTTGTTTGCAGAATACTTCAGTATGTTCCATGGGCTTCAACTATTTCTTCTGAGAATGAAATAATTCACTGACAGAACAATGGTACAGATTGTAGGCTGGTTTTGCCTTTTCAGCTTTTCAGACTGTTTGGAAACTTCGGAAGCTACAATACGATGTAAAGGCATTTATGGATCCCACTGGGGTCTAACAGCCCCATTTTGCTGAATGGGAGAGTTCAGGTCTTCAAACTAAGGTTTAGGGATTAGACTGTACAGCTATGTGTTGCTAAACCGATGACCTCTCCTTCATGAAAGCATAAGTCATTTTGGTGTTAATTTGGGTTTTTGAGTGTTTGTGGTTGTGTTTGATTTTTGGTCTTCTGCTTTTGGTTGGATTTTTTTTGTGTGTGTTTGTTTTTTACTAGTTAAAATAATTACGTATTAGCTTTACTTCTTGTGACGGTGCAATGAGTGCTTTGTTTACATCTAGATGATTTTTTGATCTTCTAGTGTGAAGGTTAGGTTTTTGTATAAGGATACAAGACAAAGCATGATAAAGAATTAAAGACTGATAGTGGAAAACTGATCCAGTGTACTGTTAGGAAGAAAACTAAGATATCTACAAAACATTCCCCATTGTCACACTCTGAGGGAAAACAGCAAGTAGGAAGGTAACAGTTATCACAGCCTGGGTCATTCACTCAGCTTCTGCATTTAGATCCTAGTGAATCTGAAGGTATTTCTGCACTTTTGAGGTTGAACACAGAGATGCTGTCTCTGGCTGCAGATTTCTAAGCAAGCGTCAGGGCTCAGGTTGGAGTTGAGGTTATTGTGCCTCAGCTGATCTGCAGTAATCTGTGAAGCATAATGTGCTGTCTAGTCAGCGAGTAATCGCTACAGGGCAATTGTATTTGATATAACCAGGTTTCATTGTGGGCTAAGTGAAGTCAAGTCCTTAGCCCACACCAAATGCAAGCTGGTATGTTGCTGCTCTGATGAGGGAGTAAGTTGTGGTAACTTATTTGATTAGTTTCCCCATGCTTTCTCAGCTCTGGAAAGCTGAGAATTCATCAGTGAAGCTTTGTGACCACTGCTGGCTTCTCCAACCTCCTAAGTAGCTCAAGAAGAGGATCTAGAAAAGAGTGTGCTGACAGAGCATGTCTTTAGGATCACAGGGTGAGGAAAGCAAACAGATGTATTCCTTGCAAAGGGTTCAGCACTTCTTGTTTTAGAAAGTACTAGTTGTTCTCTTTCATCCTCACCCCTCTGAAGGCCTTTTTAGAAACTGGGACAGGATCTTTTAAGATATTCTTCCTAGAACTTTATTTTTGAAAGTCTGGTTTCTGCAGATTGCTCTCTTGTTTCCTGCAGCTGGCTTCTCTTACTTTGGCCACTTCTTGTCAAATCTTTCCCATGTCCATCCTTTTTCCAAGTCTCTTTTTTAAACATATTTTTTTCCTCTTTCTTTTCCAAGATGTAGTACATACACAGGTATGGTTCTGCTTAGGAGGAATATCTACACCTTCAAATTTTTAATTTCTCATTTCCACAAGAAAGGTGTTCATCCTAGATATTTACCAATGCATTGTTTAAAATTGTTTGTGTTTATACAGGTGCTAATTAAAGTTTTTTCATCTGTTGTCAGTCATAGCCATTCCTCTTGTGACTGCTGGTGAGAGCAGCTCTGTTGGAGCAAGCATGCTGAACAGTGTTGAGCCCTAAACAGGAAAGGAACAGAGTGCTCTGGAGATCATATCTTTCATACATGTTTTTGGCAAAGGCTGTAATTAGACTCACAGTCTAGCTGTACTACAAATATCTGAGTAACTAAATAATGATTCTGCAATATGATGCTATATCAGATTAATACAGTATCTATATCTTATCACACATCTAGTTTCATGTTGTGGTCTGACTGACTCTGATACCAATGATGGCCTATATTTTCATTGTCTGGTTTTTTTTTTTCACAGCTTTCACTTGCAACCTTACAACCTCTTCAAGCTGTATTGTCTCAGATAAATCAGTTGTCCGGAATATTTTTACAGCCTGGTTTATGCCTGGTCAATTCCTGAATAGAAAAGCTCTCCCTTGTTCAGTTCTGTTTTCCCTTTACCTAAGTAAATTCTGTTTGATGACAAAAACACCACCAGCCAGTAAAAGGGGGGAAAAAAATAAAAAGAAACCCTCCCAACCCACAGAATTTTCCAAAGGTGGTACAGAAAACAAGGATGGCAAATTGCCCGCCAGACTTTGCATATAAAGCAGGTTGTCTTCATTTTCGTGCTTAGCAATTATAACCACATGTCTCTGTTTTCTGCATGAATCATCTCTGATATTTGGATTCCAGAGTTAGCAAGGTGCACTTATGCTGTACCTCCATAATGGTGGGCTGAGGGAGACAGGGTGCTGAAAAGACCCTAATTTCTCAGAAATAATATAGTAATTGCTGTTATGGTGACTTTGTGCCTCCAGACTCTTTGTCACACTCTCCAATGGTGGGACAGTGATATTGACCACGTGGGATACCTATTCTGCCTGATGAGTTACAGTACTGAGGAAGGACTATGTGGAGGACTGCTTCCTAGTCAGATCTTCTTGTTAAGCGATACAGATCTCTATGGTCTTGGTTATAATGTTTTCATTTGTTAGGGCAAACAACATCTCTGAGACTGAGTAGTGTTGCTTGCAAGCTATGGATTTGGACATGTGAGTGCTGGGATGCACGTTTCCTTTGTGCCTTTTTTATAACCACTGATGCTAAAAAACAGGCATGGTCCACAAAGATATAAGCTTTCAGTTCAAGAAGTGTTCTGAATGAAAGCTCTGGTTTTTGCAGTCCATCTCTGTTGTGCGCTGGGTGGCATAGTGCATGAACACACAGTTATTTCTGTTAATCTCATCAAATATACTCCTTCTGCACCACTGCCGTTAGGAGAATATTGATCATAACTTTTCGCTGTTCTTGGTTACATTAGAGCCATCCACACAGCCACTTTTTGGGTGTCTTGTAGTACAGCTAGACTTGGGCAAAGTTAGGCTTTTTCAATACCCCTCTCTCCCAGTCAGTCATGACAGCAGGAAAAAGCTAAAGCCACATAGTTATATATGAACATTGGAGCCCAGATGTCCCAGATGAGTCACAAAGAAAATTCTCTGAGCTGGTTCACCAAAAATACTATCTCTACTTTCTCAGGTTCCAAGAAATTTCAATCTATGCAGAACTTATAAAACAGTATTAAAATTCAGCACAGCATAGGAGAATTACATCATGTCACACATGCTCTCAAAAATAGCATCTTGTTGATGGCGTTCAAGTAACAGTATTTAATTGTGCATTTTTTCACAGTTTTTCAAGATGTTTGGTGGAATTTTATATATAACAAGAAAGCTAAAGCTTATTATACTTTCTGTGCTGCAGGAGGTAGACTGCAGCCCAAGGACCTGGGAGAGGACAAAGCATTTCATTTTGCCCTGAAAACTTTATCTGCTTTATTTTAATTGGCACAGCTGTGTCCAATCTCCATTTCCCTGCCTTTCTTTGAAACCCTCTGGATGGTAGAAAACGTTCCAGGTTGGAAGTGTTGCCCCTCAGAGCCAGGCAGCACTTCAACTGGTATCTGCAATGGCTAAAATTACCACTTTTGAACGGAGGATACTGCTGCAGGTACAGATTTTCTCTGGCAAGAGACAGGTTTTACACAGTGGGAGTTTGTTGCAGCTTTAACTCTTCAAATAGCTCTAGGTCACTGGAGTGGGATCTTTCGGTAACTGATTTCTGTCATAGAGGGGAGAACCAATATGTTCTTTGTTCACTCCAAGCACGTTGCTCCCAATGCAGGGCAGAAAAAAGTTGAGACCAAGGCTTGGCATTGGCAGATGTGTGCTAGCAGGAAATCTTCGGGAAGAGGGTTTTGGCTGGTGAAGTTTGGCAGGATAAGAGCCTCTTTTTGCTATCTCCGTTGGTGTGAAAAGACGATTCATGCTTGGGAATCTGTCCCCATGTCTTTTTCTGCATGTGTAGTCACAGAGCAGGTGGCATATAGATTGTATCATATAGAGATCAACACATGCGAATTAGAATGAACTTAAATACAGGGTGACTCAAGATGGAGGTGACGTGTACCACAGTCTCAGGAAATGGTATTGCTTCTTGTGGTTCTGATCTGCACGCTGTCACCCTATTCCCAAACACCCCTGCACCCTTCTCTTCTGGATTGGGAAACAATTAAGCCATCAACTCTGGTATATTTGGGAGAGATTATAAACTCATATGAACCGGGACTTCTGTTTCATGGCCCTTGCCTTGATTTGGAATGTAGATATGTTCTGAACATCTACTGGTTTGAACAGCAGATAGTTCTTCTGTTCCCTCATTCAATTACCTAATGCTTCACACATCAAAAAATAAGATAGGCCTTTTGATCTGGGACCTGTGTTGATCGCCTAAATATGGCAAAGTCCATATTTAGCATTTGTCTATGTTAGTGTTTGAGCTTGGATTGTGGATACATTTTTGAAATTAGTGTTTCTGTTTTGGTTTATAAAGCAGTATTGGACCGCTCCAGGGTGAAACTAAACCAGATGAAGTGCTCCAACCACCAGTGTGTATCCATGGAATTATTTAGAAACAGAAATACCAGACAGGAGTTATTTAGAAATAGCCACCTTCCCACACACTGTCTGTGTACTGTGAATGTCATGTCCTCAACAGCAGCTGTTTCACACCACAAATCTGCTTGGGCTTCGCTGCTTCCTGATACAGCCTTCAAGCTCTGCTGGCAGGAACAAGCATGGGTGCTCTGACTCGGGGCACCAGAGCGGAGGGGGTGTCTCGCCTACAAGATACAACATGGTTCCACTTTGAGGTCTAAACTCATAAAACATGCCTCTTGTAGAGGTAGAGGGCTTGCTTTGTGATCAGTGGAGCAGATAATCAGAGAGTGCCTACAAAATCTCCATTTAATACAGTCTGTCTCTATCAAAAACATCTTGTGAAAGCCATCGGCTAAGGTCAGCTTCTTGTAGCTGTGCTTTGGCAAATTAGAAATCTTTTTGCCTCAAAACTACTTTATGCAAATATGTTCCTATATAGTAGTAAAATAACATTAACAATGTTAATAATAATGAAAAAGAAGTGCTTTTAAGACCTGTGGCTTGCAGTGCATCTGTTCCTCTTGTCTCTGTGTTTCAGAGAAAAAGCTTGGTGTTAAATACTTAGCTAATTTAGGCCTACAGGCCTGAAAACCTGGCACGGCTTTATTGTGTGCTCAGGTAGATAATAATCGGGTTTTAAGCTTGCACAGCTGTTTTGAGCCCATTTTCTTTTCATTATGCTCGTGCATATTGCAGTTGAGCTCATCTTTCCGTGCATAAGTCTGACTGGCCAGTGTGTCATGAAAAATTGTGTGTGTGCTGCTCTTGCTCTTTCTGTTTGTGTACGTAAATACATACTTACTAAGGGAGAGCAATGATGGTAACGGATCCCCAAGTGGGGCAACTTTTGTACAGTTGTAGGAAATCTGACTCTTTAGTGAACCTGCAAAGTTGCACTTGTTGGTCCCTCTTTCTACTGGCATGTGTCTGGAGTGAAAAATGGGGTGTGTGTTCCTCTTGCCACCATTGTTAAGAACTACTGTGATTGACAAACCATACTCTTATTATTATTGTCATCGCTACTTCTAAAATGCCGGGGCCGTGGATCTCCTGGTTCTGAGGAGGTCTCTGTGCAGTTGAGAGGAGGTCAGCTTTGGACCAGCCATGCTGCTGTAACTCCACAGCCCCGCTCCTGCAGTGACCCCTGTCCATCTTTCATTCCCCAGTGCCTCTGCTGACATATAAAACGGAGCAGAAGCATGAAAATGCTCAGCTAAGTTCTGAAGACTTTCTGGCGCACCCATGCATTGCTCATACCTCCAGCCATGCCTGCAAACATCCCGGCTGTTTATCCGGGGAGCTGCTGTCGAGCTGTGCTGTCACCCGCGTAAATGCCAGATGAACGAGGTGTGTGCAGCTTGCCAGGATGGGCAGAGCAGGGGAAGAGGAGCTTGTTCAAGCTGCCTTCTCCTTCCCTTCTTATCTTGTTACGGCTCTGGTCTGCACTGCAGCCAGTGGCAAACCCTTGATCCTTATTGGGTTTTCTAGGCTCTCGGAAAGTACTATTTTGACTACTAATGTAGGAATAACATTGATCAATTTTTCTACTACAGAAGGATAATTCTTTACATAATTGTGCATTACTTTTGCTTTTCTGCCTGCTAATGGATTTTTTGTAAATAATATTGTTCATTGCTGCCACTTTTAACCCCTCTATTCTGTCACCCATTCTACTTGTCACATTAAGATGTCTTTATTGAATCTTGTCTCAACTTGCACTTTACATACTGTAAACCCAGTCCCTTGTTAACTCCACAAAATCTTGATCAGATTGGAACCTCTGTCTATTACTGCAATGAAAATATTAAACAGTAATTTCCTCCCGAGATAGCAATAGACGTAACATTACTGCGACTCTCGAACTGCTTATCAAATAGAAAATTTATTTTAACACCTGTAGCTGAAATGAAGTGAAATATTCAGTGGCTGCTGTGCTAATGTTTCCATGAAGGAAATAAAACTGCAAATGTATGCAAAACCAGTGACAATGCTTAGTATAAACGCTTATTCAAACTTCATGAAAGGGTGAGGGGAAATATTACTCTGCTGTATAGCTTGATATTGGCATTTTTTTTTTTTATAAAGAAGTGATTTTTCTCATCATTTTTTGAGGAAAGAAACTATCAAACCCTCTATGCGTGTTTCAGCTGTGGGTGTTAAAAGACATGATGATACTTCCCTCCTTCTCTCCCTCCTCTGCAAGAATTTGATTCTTCGATCTTTTTAAGTGCAGGAAAGCTAAATGCTGTCTGCAGTGCTGTTGGATTATTCCCAAACTAGCTTCTTCCGTTAAAGATGTTATTTTAAAATATGTTATGGCCTCTCACCAGTGTTGAAATATCTTTTGAAACTAGAGCCATAACTCTTCCTTTACTAGCAAAGATACTGATGACGCTTCAAGCTTGCGGTCTTGCTCAGGTCTAAGAAACTAACTCATTGTGTCCAGTGGAAGCAGTCCAATAGGACACTCATTGAACAGTTCTGCTTCATGATTACTCACCTATTTCAGACAGTTATGCATCATCTGCAACAGCTCTTCACTTTAATTCTCCTGTGGTATGGAAATGCACAATTTAAATACTATTACAGTTTGATTCATGTTTTCCCTGTCATATTATAGAACAGTATTTATGGTGCTATGGCAAGAACCGCTTTTATGAGTATCCTTTGCTCTGGCTGTGTCTCAGTGTTTAATCACTCTACCGTGAGCAATATCCTTGAAAGGGTAACAGGATGTGAACATCCTGGTTCATGAAGAACATATGCAACAAGATTATTAAACAATTAGTCTCCATAGATCATGTTTTCTTGGTGTATTAATACGTTTCAAGTGCTTGGGGAGGTAATAGATTTATTGGAATAGAAGCATGGAACCTATGCCTTTAATAACAAGGTAACGTGTTTAGTGAATACAGTTAATTTCTTTGTCTTCTGTCATGATCTGTGAACTGGAATGATTGACAGAAAGTTCTCTGGAATGACAGAATCGTAGAATCATTTAGGTTGGAAAAGACCTTTAAGATAATAAAGTCCAGCCGTTAACCTAACACTGCCAAGTTCACCACTAAACCATATCTTTAAGCACCACATCTTGCACGTCTTGTAAATGCCACCAGGGATGGTGACTCAACCACCTCCCTGGGCAGCCTGTTCCAATGCTTGACAACACTTTCCATGAAGACATTTTTCCTAATACCCAATCTAAACTTCTTCTGATGCAACTTGAGGCTGATTCCTCTTGTCCTATTACTTCTTAATTGCGAAAAGAGACAGACCCCCACCTCTCAACAACCACAACCTCCTTTCAGAGAGTTGTAGAGAGTGATAAGGTCTCCCCTCAGCCACCTTTTTTCAAGGATGAACAGCCTCTGTTCCCTCAAACGCTCCTCATAAGACTTGTGCTCTAGACCCTTCATCAGCTTTGTTGCCTTTCTTGGGACATACTGCAGCATCTCAATGTCATTCGTGTAGTGAGGGGCCCAAAATTGAACACAGTATTCAGGATGCAGCCTCACCAGTGCTGAGTACAGAGGGATGATCACTTCCCTAGTCTTGCTATTTCCGACATAAGCCAGGATGCTGTTGGCCTTTCTGGCCACCTGGGCACACTGCTGGCTCATGTTCAGCCAGCTGTTCACCAACACCCTCAGATCCATTTCTGCTGGACAGTTTTCCCTCCACTCTTCCCCAAGCCTGTAGCGCTGCATGCAGTTGTTGTGACCCATTTGCAGGACCTGGCACTTGACCTTGCTGAACCTCATACCATTGTTCTCAGCCTTCCTACCCTCAAGCAGATTAAGACTCCTGCCCAACTTGGTGTCTTCTGCAAACTTACTGAGGGTGCATTTGACCCCTCGTCAGGATCATTGATAAAGATGTTAAACAGAACTGCCCCCAATTTAATGGTGGGACCTTACTCAATCAAAAGCTCTTATTTGCGTCAAAGCAAAATTTACCAAGAAGTCAAGTTATTTGTGGGGACTTTTTTGAGATTTCAGTAATTTTTTTTCTCCAAATTTAACAACCAATTAAAAAAAAAAAGCCATTGATTCCAGTGGTAGCTTGGTAATGGTGGATTGTACTTAGTAAAGAAACAGTTGCAGTAATTTTTTCCTTCCTTCCCTGATTCCCCCTTACATATATGGAACTGGATGATGTTCTTTCTGTATCCTTCAGAGCTTTCCAAGGGAAAAGAGCTCAGAAATGGACTAGGTCTATGAGCAATATTGCACCCTGCTTCCGAAATACTCAGTGTTTCATAACTGGAAAGAATGACAAGCCTCTTAAACCTATTTTTCAAAAAGGTTTAAGTTGGGTAGCTTTATTAGGAAAGAGTATTAAAATTCCATTATTCTAAAGTGGTCAAAGTTCAGCTATCATTAATTGTCATAGACCTTAAGTGAACAATTCTAATCTAGAGATCTATATCAATGTATCATTTATTATTAAAGCTAATTGTTTGTTTAATTATTCACGGCACTGTCATGGATTGATTTCTCCGTGGCCCAGGGTTAGAATTTGACTCAAATTTTAAAATAAATTAGAGAAATGTTTTGTACAATTTTTTCTATTTGCAGTAACTGAAAAAATACTTTATTTTTACCTTAAAGCATTTTTGTTTGTGTTTGTTAATACAATCTAAATCTCAAATATAAAAAACCTAATCATTTCTATTTATGAATTGATCCTGAAGTTTTAAGTTGACTTATTGCCTGGTATTAAAAGATGGTTACAGGAATATTACAGGACTTTGAATTAACTTGTGCATTTACTGCTTCTAAAGAATAATATTAAGATAATTTGACAGCCGTGGTAAATGTAGACTGAGGGGAAAAGTTGGTGTATATTGAAGATGTGAATCCTGCCCTCTCCCCCAGTCATTCGTCTGTTAATATATGTCTGAGGCTGTACTGTCTATCTTCAACTCTTTTGATATCGGACACTAAGTGTTGAGAACTATGCTGCTTTAAAGTGTAGTATATTGGCTATCACTGAAATAAATGCAGAGAAATAGGGATGGCAAGAGACGTGACCATATGACCACCGTGTCCCCACGTGTGATCAGCTTAAGTTGCTCCCCTTAAGAGGCTTTTTGAACAGATCAGGAATGACAGCATTTCTTCTGTTCACTTAGGACACTTTCTCTGCTTTTATCCTTACTCCTAGAAGAAGTTGCTGAGGCTCCCATGTGTTCATGGACCACGTCTGTTCACTTTTCTGTTTTTAAGTATCCTGTTTATTTTAGTGTTTCCTCATGAATCCTGTTTTCTGAACCTCTGAATATCTTCATGGTTATTAACTGAGCTTGCTTTGGAGGGTGCAGTGATATGTAAAGCTGGCCACTGAAGAGAGCAAGATTACTTCACATCTTGCGTATCTTTTGTGTTGCAAAGCACTGGCTAGCTTCTCTCAACTTGTTACAGGCTCTGCATTTAATAAGTAGCCTGTCCCTACCAATATGAAAGAGGAATTGAGCAGTGTGATACCTAGGATGGATTCTTATAATACTCTATAGGTGCTGGTGCTCCTTACATAGCTTTGACTGAAGAGATATGTGACCACAGCAGTCCAAAGTATGCTTTTGTGTTACACCTGTCTAGCTTTTCCTCAGTTTATAGACTTCCTGAAATAAGGTCATATCTGAACTCTATTTGATGCTGAATTTTAATTAATGAGCTTATCTAAAATGTTTTTGGACCTATTTTAGACTTTTAACATATGCTACATCATGTGTAACTCTATGTATTTTTTCCTGGAAAAAGTACTTTTTTGGTTGGGGTTTTTTATTTTTCAAACTTCTGTTTGCTAATTAAATTTTATTTGACATTTCATGTCTCATTAGTATTAGAGACTGTTACTTTCTATTTACCTTTCTAGATCATTTATAATTTTATAGAATTTTATGTGACTCTTGTTGGCTTCTCTCCCACACTCAGACTGGACAGTTCTACTGTATAATCCTTCTAATACAAAAGTCTTTTCTGTTAATTTGTGTACTCTCTCTCTATCCCTCTAGTCTGAGGCTTCTGTGATGGTAGCTGAAGACACCAGAACTCCATGTAGAATTCAAGCTGGGAGCATGTGACACATATATAATTGCATGATGAAGTTTTCTCTTTTGTTGTAATCCTTCCTAATGTTCTGTGTTGTCCTTTGGACAGCTATCAAACCGAGTAACATCTGTGGGGGCTTTTGTTGTGTGGGGTTTTTTTTCCTTTTTAACTGGAACATTTGATGGTGAATCTAAGCTACTGTTCCTAAATGGTAATAACAAATTTAGAATCTATTGTTGCCTGTTGATAACCAAATCCAGTCTTGGTTATTTGCCTTACTTTGGCATTTGAATTTCACTTGCCATTTTATTGCCCAATTGCTCAGTATGATGAGATTTTTTTTTTTTAAGTTCTTCATAGTTTTAGTTTTTTGAGAATTATTCAGCATTACTAAATGTACTTTTCAGTCATGTTCCTTCTGTCTTTAAGCACATATTAATCTGTAAGTTGATCTTTCCTCCTATTTCAACATAGCTATGTTTTTTCAGAGCTTTTGATATGGAACCTTGCTGGTTTTGTGACTTCCGTCCAACTTCTGGATTAAAGGCATTTCGTAAACCCATGGGATCACCTTTTATTTGCATGCTAGCTAATTACTTCAGAGTTGTTAATATATTTTTGGTCTGTTATCAATTGTCTTACTAAAGCCCTATTGACCCTTCTGCTGTATATCATGAGGATTCATTTATTTAATGATGATATTCTTTACTGTAATTTACAGCACCGAAGATGATCTAAATGATAGATTGTAGAAATGGAATATTGCACGATAGTTATGACAATACTTTAGCAATTTCATATAAGAACCCTTTCAAATCTCTTGGGTGAACACCATCTGGTCTTGGCAATTTGTTACTGTTTTTTATCGATCTATTCTACAGCTACTCTACTGATGTTAATTTAAGACAGTCTCTCATTCTTCATAAAAGAAAGACTTAGTGTGGGAGCATTCAAAAATCTCCTGGTGTAAAAAGAGTCTTGTAGCCATTATGCTGTCTGTTGTTGGCCATACAAGCTCCCTTGTAGTTTACTCATTCATTTATTGTATTTGAGGAAAAACTATTATTGCTGCTATGCCCTTAGCAAATTGTTCTACAAATGCTTTAGTAATAAATCTTACTATTTTATGTTTAAGTTGCCAGAATTGCAAGGTGCGTGTGACTTCTCTAACCAGTAGCTGACTTCCGCTACCTTACCAAACAGGCAAACAAGGTGGTTACTTTGTAGGGTTTTTTTTGATACATCTGTTGGGTTGGTTGGTTGTGGGGTTTTGTTTTGTTTTGTTTTTTCTCCTTCCAGAGCCTTGTCTTTGATCCTTCCTTTTGTTATGGAACATGGGCACGAGAACTGGCCCGTCCCCAGCACTTTTGGACAGGTCACGTAGCTGTGTTCTGAGGTACCATCTCTGCACCCAGCAGGGCACACTACGGTACAAGCTTCACTGGCATCACTGACCCATGTGTCCACTTGCCTGGGATTTGCATGTTAGAGGGCAGATAGCTTCAAGTACCGTGTGTAGTGTAGTAAGCCAGAAAATGTGTGAGCTCCTGCTGGGCTTCTGTTCGTTGGTGTTGGCTTCTGCCAGTAGATTTTGAAGTTCTTGCTGCTTTTTATCTGTTTGTTTATTCCCCCTCCCTTCTAGCAGAGCAGAGGCCTTCTCCCCTGCCCTACTCTATGGATGTGTGGTTTTGTTTGGGTTTTTGCTCAGTTAGAGGGGGAGGCCCAATTTTATCTGTTCACTTGGGAAGGTGTTGGCATATGAGGCACCTGGATTCTGAATGCTAACAAAAAATAAGGCTTTATTATGTGAACTTTTTTTGTTTGTTTGTTTTTAAAGCACTATGTTCTTGATAATTGTTTTGTTGCTTTATCAGACAGCTTTGAGGGAGGAAGTAAGAATTCAGTGTGTATAAATGTTTAGATAAGTAGGAAGAAATTAGAGCGGTCAGTTACCTTGGGGGTTCACAGCTTTCCTGTCATTACAAAAACCCCCAAAACTCTTGTCTAAGGGTGTGTGCAGGTGTTGTTGGATGGTTTGGGAATATTGGACAATGCTTGGAAAGGTGAGGAGTGAAAACATGAGGATCAATACTTCTGTAAGTATGAGCAGGATATTGTTATTTGCAATGCAAATTACATTAAATATTTAAGCATGATTCCTTTGTGCTGTGATGTGGACCTACCTGAGTGTACCTCCTTTTTTTGCTTACAGTTCTAATACTTTGCCTCCTGACACCTTTCTCTTATGAAAATCTGACACTTTTGAGACATGTAGCAGCTTTTCAGTTGTTATTACTTCAAGTATCTTTCTCTAATTAGAGAAGGAGGCAGGACTGTGTGAAATCAGAAAGATGTGCATAAAAATTTCTTTTATGTATTCTGCTAATGACTTTCAACACGATAAAAAAAAAAACACAACAAAAAAAACCCCAAAAAACAAAACAAAATAAAAAAACCACCAAGAACCAAAAGACCCCAAACAACAAAGAACCCTATTAAAAAAAATATATTTGTAGACAGACAGTATAGAGTAGGTTCTCAACTGATGCAAGCTGCCACGACCCTATTAAAGTCAAAAGACTTGCTACAGTTTGTGCAAGGTGAGGCTTTCTATGTGTCTTGAACTGTGGGGGAGCTTGTTACTTTCTGAGCGTGGTTGGGGCAATATGGGCTCTTGTCCCTCCACTGTCACAGGCTGAGTGTGTGAAGGGCAGCAGGGCTGTGGTGGGTTGTTGTGGGGTTGCTGACAGCAATTGCAGGACCATTGCAGAGAAGTCCTGTTGAGGCCAGGTTACATGTCTGCAGTCCTTGGGGAATTGAGTTGCCAAGCTCGTAGGAGGTCTTTGAGCATGCATGAAGTGAGACTTTCAGGAGCCCAGCTCTTGGTACTCAGTGCAGATTTTCAGAGATGTGACAGGTGTGGTCCAGAGAGCAGAGCAGCCTCCTTGCTGTTTTGAAGCCTGTGCCGCTCAAACAGCCATTTCCAGCTTGGTGCTGTTGTTGGCTATGTGTCTACAGGGGATCTCCACCCCATTCGTGGGATGCAGGCTGCTCACTCATGCATGCAAGTTGCCTGCCAAAACTCTGTCTTGTCCTGTCTGAAGAGTGTCCAGCCCAGAGTGACTGGGATATAACACATCTCACAATGTGTTTCTGGTTATACCCCATCCTGGTCGCCACGCCTACTACAGGCAACACCTCAGGCTTTTCTCATCTCCCCTCCTCCTCAGGGTGCCTTCTTCCATCCAGCATCTGACCAGCTGGTGGGGATGGGTCCCTGGGGAAAGGAATGGGTGTGGATGGGCTCTGCGGGCAAAGGAGTCTCTCTGGTTGGCAGAGGTGCTAGGGGAACCAGAGGGAGTCTTCCTAGGATGCACGGAGCGCTCCCCTCCCGGCTCTAACGGATTAAAAATGCTAGGGCTCCTCAGCCAAACCACTGCCAGCTCATTTGTTTGCTTTTAGTGTGGGTTAAGTAGTGGAATTATTAAATGAGAAATGGCTGGATCTCTCTATTAAAACAGTCCATGTAAAATGAATGTATCCCGAAGTAGGAACCCTGGGTAGAATATTTCAGTTGAAATGGTTCAGATTGTCAAAGATATAATTGACCACAACTAGTCTTACAACAGATGGTACAATTAATTGCAAGTGGTACTTGCAGCCTCACCTATGTGTATATAAAGATATCTCTGTATGCTTTTTAAAAAAATAATAGTGTATTACTACTCCATAACTGCATAACTCTTCATTCTAGAGGCTCAAATAACTTTGTATTCCTGGATGAATGACTCTTCAAAGCCCTTGTGAGCTGGATAACTATTCAGTTAATTTTATGACATATAGAAGTTGGCTGTCTTTTCATCATCTGGCTGAACATTTGACTACAGAATTATATTTCTATTAGTAGTGCTGTCATTAATGAAAGTGCCAAGTTGTTATAGTGTTTTGTGGCAGTGTTTGGCTGAGATGACTTGAGCAAAGTGAGATTCAAACACCTTATTGGCTGGAGAAACACGTGTGTTTAGAGGAGAATATTTTTGTATCTAATAAAGGGCTTAATTAAAAGATCATACAATCCTCTGAGACACTCAGATGCTCAGAACAATATATTTGGGTTAAAAAATAAATAATAAAAATACCCAACCAAAGACAATTGGGAGTATGCAGTAATAAAATGTGAATATATCCTATTTTATCGTTCCATTGCTGTTAGACACGTTATGGAAGTGAAGTTCAGTAGTACATACTGTCTTGTGAGCCAACTAAAATGTATTTTATATGTCATTACTTTTTTAATCTTCATAGTTTTTGTAAAGCTATTGGCCTTTTTTCTTTAATTTATTGGGAGAGTCTTAGGAAAAAAATGAAGGTGTACCTTTAGCTGAGAGGATAAATGTGCTTTGGTTCTGAACTGAAACAAGACTATAAAAATTGCGCCTTTCTACCCAGGAGATCTGATCTCTATATTTTTGTCTGTTTCATTCATTAAATTTAATGACTAAAAAGTAATCTTTCACTGGTCTTTATCCCAGTTGGTTAGTAAACTGTCATGTAGCAAAAAAAAATAATTTATTTTGCTTTCTGCTTAATCACTGAAGTTGATAATTAATCCCCAGCTGTAAGGCCAAATTCTTCCAAGTTTGGTCAGTCAAATTTCATAGTATAAATGATTTTAAATGTTGAAGAACTGCATTAGTATAACTGCCGTTTGTTTTTTTTTTCTTGGAGAAAGTTTCTCTAATGCTAGCCCTACCTGGACAGAGAAATTAGATTGTCCTTCAAAACCTGGTAGGCTGAGTTTTCCAACTGCTAGGTCTGCATTCCTACAAAAATTGTTTATAAACTAAGGCAAGCCAATCAAAATAATGGAGGTACTCTCACAAGCATCTCCAAGAGTTTAACTTCATGAGAGACTTCTTGAGGTGGGACCAATTCTTGGGACTTCGATGGGCTTTGGACCATCCTTGTGAATACATTCTTAACTACTTATTAATGTCATAAATAAATTTGCCTCATAGCTGTTTCTTTCTTGGGGTTTTCTAGGGGGTGGGGATATGGGAAGGGTTGGCATATTCTTAATTAGTGTTATAATCAGATAAATAGTTTGTAATGTCTACTGCTGTTTTGGCCAGAAATGAGAAAACACTATACATATAAATGTATACTTGTGTTTTTCATTTATTTTTAATTTAGGCTTTCAGAGCTTTGCTTTTTTTCCCAATTTCCTGCTTCTGCTGACCTATTTTGCTAATATGCTTACCATCCTGTTTGTTCATTAAAATGAAGGCCAATTAAATTTACTTTTATTTTATGTTGATTCAAAGTCTTGGGGAAAGAAGCCATTCTGTTTTCTCACAATGCCCCCAAAGGACTATTAAGACATGGTTCCAGCAATGTATACTGTGGAGGGATTTATACATGCGGGTGGACTGAATGTATTACATTTGGACTACACTGTTATAACTACAGTCGTTCTCCTTGGCCTGTACAAGAGGGGATGTGGGTGGAAGTTAAAAATGCCTGTGTGTTTGCTGCCTTAACACGGATTCGTTGCTGTGGAAGGCAATTACAATCTAGAAGTGAAATCTACCCTGAAATATCGGGGATTTGCCTTGTTCCCTAATGTGCTTTCCTGCAGGAGGGTGTTTCTAGGTCTGTGGTGCAGATGTAGAAGGGGAATGGACCACAACGCTGTAGTCTATCCATTCACATTGCAGCACATGATGGATGTGTCATGCCTCCATCCCTCTGCCCCTTGGAGATCTGTGGCAGTTCCTGAACATTCATCTGGGTGGTGACACATCTGCTGAAGAGCAAGAGCATGTCCGCAGAGGATGGGACTGCTGTGGGAGCACAAAGTGTACCTGAGGATGCTCCTGTCCCTTGGAGGTTCTGGGTGGTGCTCAGAAATTCACATCAGCCAACACTTGGAAGTTAATAAGCGCCTTTGCTCCCTGCCCCCTGTTCACCAAATACAAACTGGTTTTCCTTCCAGTGGGAGAAGTTCTGAGAAGTCAGGTTGACGGGCTGCAGTGAGAATACCACGTTTTCTTTGATCTGTTTTTGATCTGTTCAGGAGACGTGACTTCTGCTGCCTGGCTTGAAACACGCAAAGGACCGTTGGAAACAGAGTACTGGAAAATGTTTCATCTGTTCCTTATTAGTATTTGGATTATGGAAAAAGGGCAGACCTTAAGTTTGATATTTCTATTCTGTATCTTGTAAAGGTCATCTGAGTACAAATTTGCAAAAAGATCTTGTTGATTCCTTCTGTGGTATTCTTATGCTGAATAGGGAGCTTCTGACATGGAGAAATGAACTTGTTCCTTGGTTTTTCTGTTTAATTGTCCCATGGAAGGGAGAATTTAGTAAGATAAATCAGGAGCATGTATGTAGTTAACAGGCATGATCAGTTAAATTTGTTTCAAGAGTATGTGCATGTGATAATATAGTTATACAACTATACAAAATAGAATGATTGTTCAATTAATGTTTTTTTTTTGCATGACAAAGCCTGATTTGGATATAAAACTAGTGCTGAGATGCAAGAAGCAAGAAATTACTACTTCGATGTGCAGAGATTAGGTTCCCTACATCACTGCCTGACAGCTGAATGCTAGAAAAAAATTCTTCAGTAGCAAGGGTAAGCATTGGGGAGTAATTAGGAACAAAACTTGCTCTCAGTTATTTCCATTAACTTTGAAATAACTGGAACATGTTTTATGGAATTTCAGGGGTGCGATTTATAGCCCAAAATACTCTCTGTGTTCGCTTTAACTAGCAGAGATCTATTTCAGGTCTGTGTTTGCCTTTGGGGGCTCTACAGTAACTGCCAATGTGAAATTTCTGGAGACTCTGTTAATTCTAGGACTGCTTTTCTGCTGTTGGCGGGTGAGAGATGCTGATGCTCAGTGGCTGAGGTGGCCCAGGCACAGCTGCATGGGGGAGGTTCCCATGTCTGGCCAGCCCTACCCATGGGGAGACCCCTTCCATGATTTGCCAGTGGGTGCATCATCTCAGAGTTAGTGTGGGAGCCAGGAAAAGTACTAGATTAATTAAATTAATCTTCTTCCAACAGCTTGCAGGGAGGTGGGTAGGAATAAATCGTTGGGGATTCCAAGGCTAGATTTTTGAAGCCTACTATAATTTGACAAGTAATTGATAAACTTGGTTTGGTAGCTCCAAATGAAAGTGGATACTTTCATTCTCTGGAATTAAGTGATAGCATGCTCAATTTCTAGCAAAACAACAGCTGTTATCTAAGGCATCTTTACTAGCGTGAAGAAAACCTGGTGATATAAGAATATCATTGATATTTTAATACCAAAAAATGAGATTGCTTAGTTATTCCAAATCATGAAGGCAGCTACCTTATGTTTGTAAGTGCGTGTACTGGAATTCCATACTGAGATCGAATATTCAGGTTAGAGTCAACTGATTTACTGAAATTACTAATTTAAGCAGCAGCTGTGCTCCTGTAGCAGACCAACAAAGGAACCCAGTAGGAACTTGACTATGTTTGAACTGTCTGAGGAAGATGTGGTGGACCAGATTGATTCCGGCTCTTGAGCTACCTATAGAGCTACCCTGTGTCATGCGGCTATAGGAATTGTTCCCATTCATCAAGCTTTTTATATCTAGACATCTGGGAACTAGTTCTGGTAAAACTCCTGAAGAAAACCAATGTGTTATTTTGTTACAGAAACCTAATGCAGTCTGCAAGGTGTAACCCAGCTGGGCACAGCAGATGTGGTGGGCATAGGGTGTCACGCAAAATGTCATGCAAATGGGAGCCTCTGGTAGTCAACTGGTAAGTAAGGAAAGGAGCTGTGTTAGAGGAAAGGAAGTGTGGTTTGGCTGGAGTCAGGAGGTGACAGGATTAGTGGTTCCTGCAGTGTAACCCGCAGAACAGAGGCAAGGAGGGTCTGGCCAGAGGCACCAGTGGGCACTGCTTCCCATGGACCTCCTTGTCCAGAGCTCCCCCAGGAACTAGGGCTGCAGTCTTTGAAATCAGAGAAATGGAAATCATGCTGCTTGGCCTCTACCTGTTGTACTTTACCTGATAGTTATGGGTCTACATGTTTTCTGTAATTTGCCCGCAATCTTTTTGCATTTTGATTTTCAGTATGGAGAAGAGGGGGTGAAGAAGTCCCCAGGTGCTTTTCAAATACTAGATTTGAACCTCTGTGTCCTCTTATTACAGGCTCTAAATTACAAGGTGGAGCTATGCCTCCTTTTCCAGTTCTGCAGATGGGTGCAGGGAAACCAACCCAAAAACGTAAAGTATGCCAGATGGATCATTTTGGCATCCCTTTAAATGTTCAGTTCTTTGTTCATCCAAAATTGTTCCCCACACTTAATTTGAATTTGTGAATAGTTTTGACCGTTTCACTCGGTGAATGAAAATTTCTGTGGAAACGTTCTATATAAGTGACTTCCGAGTTCCTGAAAAATTACTGTGATAGATGGTTCTGTGGAAAGAAGTGCTCAGTGGTTATTATCTGGCAAATGCCCCAGATACTTCCAAGTTCTCTACAGGCAGTTTGACAAAGTAGTTGGTTTTCCTGCTGTAATTCTGTATTACTGAATTCTGCATAATTCAGCATTAGTCTTCTTAATCTGTTTTGATATGTCTGATTGTAATAGCAAGGCAGTAAAAGCAAGACTTGAATGATGAGCATTTGGTTCCACTTGTCAGGAGGTTTCTTTCTTTTTTTTTTTTTTTTTTTTTTTTTAAGGAGAGATATGTAAAATGAGGGTTAAAAATAAATTCATAAATTCCTTCTAAAGGGGTAGGGCCTGGATTCTGAGTTTGTTCAATAGGTGTGCTGTTTCAGAGATAGTATAATCCTTATAGTTTTGTAAGCAGGTTTGAGATACTTGGCTTGAATGTTTGTAGGTGATTTGGGTCTGCTTTCAGGTGTCATCTTTTCATCCATGGAATAGATCCTGTAAATGTACTGAGATGGTCCAAGCTCCTCAGGCTGCTTGCAGTGCTGCCTGGGAGGGGCCTGGTATGGAACGTGGAATTCCACTTAGTTTTTTCACGAGGATGCAAATGAATGCCACTCATCCCAGGAAACCAGCTCTTCTGCACTTGAGGAGCAGATGGAGTTAAGGTTTAAGGTGATTTCTTTTGGTTTCTGTCATTTTGTGCGTGACTTGAACTGACATAGAAAGTGGTGTATGTTCCTTTCAAATGGGCTCTAGGTGACGTGTGATGCATGTGACACTTCTGGGGGAAAGGGTTAATGTTTACATATCATAAAGATCAAAGAGTTTTTCTCCATCTTGTTTGCAAACTCAAGTTGTACCTTTTGCAAATCCAAAGTAGCTGCATCTGTTTTTTAAAGGTTAGCGCAACCTTTAGAATGATGGTAAAAGACATGGACCTTGGTTTCCTTGTGGCCTGTCTGTTCCCCAGGAGCTGCTGGTTCAGGAGGGAGGTGTCTCTGGAGCAGTCTGGCATCTCCCTGTATTTCCAGTTACAGTGCCAGCAGCATACTGGCGGGCTCCTCTCGCCCAGTTCTGTCTTGGCCCCTGTTTCCCCCTTACTCTTATCATTGTGTCAGTAGTGCTGGGTCCTTGCATTTTGTGAGTACCTTTGTTTTTCGCTAGTGAAGTCCTCTAAAAGCACTCATAGAGTTAAATGTGGCTTAGGCAGTATGCAAACTGTATCTCAAATGATCTTTGATTAGGTAAATAAATGGTCTGAGTAAAAGTGCGACTTCTTCCCCCCCTCCCCCCCTTTCTTTTTTTCTTTTACCTAACAGGGCTAATTCCTGTCTGTTAAGATATCTTTTAAGAGATCAGGTTTTCTGTTTAATACAAATGACGTACTGTATTCTAGAATCACTGTACAATTTTATCAACTCCTATGAAATCTCTGCTGGAGGCAGAAATTTCTGTAAACAGTTAATTTGCCATCATTCTCCTTAGTCAAGATCTGCTATAAATAGTATTTTCGTGTTGACTTTATAAAAGCCTTTGCCTTGTGTTTGCTATCTTCATTCTTTGTGGTAGCTTTTTTTTTTTTTCATTGCTCTGAACATTGAAATAACTTTTTCAGTAGTGGAATGCTGATGTTCCACAGAGAAAAAGGAAATATTTGTAAAAATGGACCCTTGATTAATTTCATACAACGCAATTTTTTTTGTAAGCCAGTCAAATAGGTAATAACTGAATATTTGAATAATCTAAAAAAAAAAACCCAACCTGCATTCCTTTAAAGGTGGTAGATATTGCTTTTATTAGCAATACATGTATTGGCAAACCTTTTAATGCAGATTGGTAGGATAAGTAGTAAAGCTGGTTGTCTCGTGTGATGTTTGGACTGACTCAGGAGGTAGCACCCTGAGTGCTTCCTGTGCCATGTCTGTATCTGGTGTATGAGGGGAAAAAGCAAGAGAGTGTTAAAGCAAATCTGGAGTTGGGGCTGGTTTTTACTACTGTGTACACCTGCCCAGTCAAACCACCAGAGCAGAAGCCATCTTTTTTATGTTCAGTTTTGTCTCAGCTCAGCAAAAGCCCTGGATGAGTATCATTTTAAATATATATTGGAATATACTTAAAACAGGAACATTTCAATTGTCAGGCTGTAATGTTGGGGAAACTGTATTTTATTTAAATCTTGTGAATATAGATGCAGACACCTGAGTTAATGTAGAATTTATGGTTGAAAATTTAAATGTAAGGAGAAAGGGGGAAAAAAAAAAAAAGAAGTCAGGAAATTCAAAATGATGGTTACCAAAGCAACTATGATTCTTCCCCACTTGCACTCCAGTAGTACTGTATGCTTCTCAGCACTGCTAAGCTCTGATGTGTTAATATATACATGCAGTGTAGCCGAGTTACTGTGGGAACTAAAGTTGTGGGGATTTTAGATGCAAATCCTTTGTAGGCTACCAGAGATGATGGAGGGCTTTGCTTTTGGTTTAATATTCACTTTTATGTAATGATCTTAAAACAAGAGTCACTAATGGATGAATAATTTCCAAATAATGGAAAATGAGAACGTGTAACCCTAACAGCAAAATGCATGCAGTTCTTCTAGCTCAGTGGTCAGACAAAAGCACAGGGTAGGAGGAGAGGAGCAGACTTTTGGATGGCAAAATATGATTATTTCTTGCTCCTGGGAGTGGAAATAAATTAAAAGATTAGATTAGAACCCGTAAATTAAAAATTGTGGTTATAGCAAATGGGAAATGCTTTTAAGATAAGGGTCCGGTTGGAGGAGTAATGCACCACGCCCTTCCCACCAGCACCAGGCTTGCCAAAGCAGGGCATGGGGAGGCAGAGCAGGGGTTGCTTGAGCTCTCCTGGTAGGCAAAAGCACCACTCGTGGCCAGTTTCTCCTCCTACACGGTGCAGTGAGAGCTCCCCCTCCTGTTTTCAGTTTTACCTGACCTTCTAGATAGCATCAATAACAGCCATTAGCATTTTAAAAATCTGCGAGGAGCTATGAAGCCAGCGGGTAACAGGGCTGTGTAGCTGAGAAAGGGAGAGAATGACCCTACCGGCACGTTGTGCCTTGGGGCGCTTGGGTCACCAAAGCAGGTGCTTGAGCTGAGTAAATAGGAGACCAGCAGTGACATTAGGTGGAGCGGTTTATTGTTAGTTTTTGTACAGCTGTGCAATTCCTGTGGCCAAGAGGGAAGTTCTTTATGCTTTATAACTGGAGAGCCTCTGTGTTTTTTAAGGCTCCTTGCATTTTCAAGACTTCTCCAGTCAACAGTCAACCCGGTAGAGTCAATCACTGTCTGTGTACTAAGCCCTGCCAAGGAGATCTGATAAAGAGCTGTGGGAAAAGGGATGATACGGTGATAGGAAGAGAATTGGGAAGTTTGCAAGATGAGGTATTATGTCTGTCTGCTTGTATCTGAAACCTTTCAGTGGCAATTGCATTCAAGCATTCCTGTTGTATTAGTCAGAAAATACGATTGAGGTTTATTCTAGCATTGTGGTTTTTATGCTAGACACAGTACCTGATAAATTTACAGTATTACAGATAAGATGATACCTTATCTAGTGTACAGCAGCTGTACAAGTTGAACTGTCAGAATTGTTTGAGCTTAGATTGGAACAGTGATTTGTGTCATGTAGTCCCCGTGGTTTGGGTCCAGACATTAAAGCTGCATTTTCTATCCTGTCAGTTCACAGTTTGGGAACAGTCATGACAGAAAATAGGCAACTTCAACTTGCAGGCTGAGCCAGCGTTCTTCACATCTTTGCAACTCAATTTTTTGGTAGGCTAAGAAGTTGGATAGTCCTCATCTAGTGTGCAGTGCATCTATCATGAAGGTATTTTCATTAACTGTTTAAATTATTCTTTCATGCTAATAATTCACAATTCATGTACTCTAATTTGTCCCCTTCACCTGTAAAAATATAATTCTATAAAGAAGTAGCAATTAGACCGACATCCGTGCAGCCAGCTTCAACCTTACCTTTTTATCCAGATCAACAGAAATCGGGAAAGGCAATATTGAAGTTGTGGATGCTAAATAAGGTCTAAAATGTCCATGATTTCTGTAAGTTATTACTGGAAATAGATATTTGAGAAACTGTTTGCTTATTTGACTGTGGTAAGTAGACTGCAACAGTCTGAGAAAGGTAACAAGCCTTGTTGCTGTGCTGCTAAGGTGGAAACTGGTTTGTTGTCAGTACATAAATGAATTTGCTAAAGGATTCTTCATTCAAGTGACATAATCGCCTTAATGCTTCTAGAGTCAGCTTGGGATATCTTCTTTAGAGCTGCTCTTCATGCAAAGTGGATCATCCATTACTAGCCACATTTAGAAAAATATTTGAATAACAGTTGTTTGCTGCCTTGTGACAGGTTTCCCTCCTCTTGATTTATTTTTGGGTACAGCCTCAATCTGTTTCTCCTTGAACAGTGCAATAGAATTAATTCCATAAATAACTTAGCACTTTTGTGTAGCATATCTAGCAGAAAATTTTCTTATTTATTTTATTTTTATTAGTGGATGTATTCTACTGTTGGTTGACACAGGGTTTTTTTGTGTGGCTTTTGAGTGAAGCCACCTTAATCTGATGTTAATTTAAATGTCAAATAAAGGATGCACCTATGGAAGTCAAGGATCCTACCCTAGCTAATTATTCACTAAGGGGGCTGCATTCTATGTTAATGAGGTAAAACACGCAAAAGACCAAATAGCTGAACATCAAAGCCGCTATAAGTGAACATGCAAGAGATTTAAAAGTAAAAAAGCCCTGTACAGCACTTTTTCAGTATGTGTAGATAAAAAGGGAGGTACTTAGATGGCTTAAAGCAATAATAAAATATGAATTCAGAGCCCTAAATGTCAGTGCAGTGAGGAGAGGCTTCAGCTATCCACAAATCAGGACTCTGCGCATAGCACAACCATAAAACTGATGAAGGTATGCAAATGTGGAGGTGCAATGTAGTATTAACAATTTCGAAAGAGGGATAGGTCAGTCTTGTGAACGGGTATGAAATTTAGACAACCTTGATGTACGCTAGGGAAACCTGCAAAAAACCTGCTATTACCATCCTCATTTTCGGTTTAGTATTTGGGTTGGCAGGTTTTTTTGGATCACTACCGTAACAAGAACTGTGCATCTCTTTCATCTGCATAAACTGGTAAGCTAAGTGCTGCTGCTGTCTGTTCCACAGGTTGACCTTACTCTGGTCCTGCACGTGTGTCTGCCACCTTGATCACACACAGATCACACACTGATCTGATGTGTTAGGTAAGGGCAGCAATTTTCCTGGTGGTCTTGAGCAAAGTCTGCTGAAAGCAGGAGCTCAGGGAGCTGTGCTGACAACCTGCATGTTTGAGTGAGATCCCTGGGTTTGGGTGGGGTTTTTTTGTGTGGGTGGGTGGTTTGAGGTTTTTTTTGTTTTGTTTTTTTTGTTGTTGTTAGTTTTGGGGTTTGTTACAATTTGCCAAGTCTATAGCTTTCAAAGAGGAACAGTATCTAGCCTGTTTCTTGTAATGCCAACAAAGAGGAGAGTGTGTTTTGTAATGGTGAACAAGAGCAGGCAGTTATTGAGGTATTTTTTGTGAAAGCCTCTCTAAAATCAACAGAACCAGTCGGGGAGTGTTTATGTCCCTCTAGTGTTTTATATGACCTGTAGACCATTATAGAACTAAGTGTTTAGTGAGCACTGAGCAATTATCTGTTTACTGCGGTGATACCGATAAGATTGTGAAACTGGCCACTGCAAAGCACTGTAGAGCATTGAAAAGGCCCCTCCAGAATGGCTGACATCTCCTATAAATCTAAAGAAATAATAAAAGTAGAAAATGTGTGTTGTGCCCAGAATACACAGACAATAACAATTCACCTGGGAAATACCTTCTGACTGATTCACTGATTGGTAAATGGCTGATGAGATCTGAGAATAGTCAGGAAACAGTGGTGCAGAAAAGGAGGAGTTTTTCTTCTTTGAACTTTTAAATATTTGCCCTTTAGGACCAGTTAGTAGACTTCTCGTGAATCAGAAGTGGATGCTTTGTGTTTGTTTTGTAAAAACTGCAACAGATAAAGAATGCTTATTTTTGTTTTATTATGAAAATTCCCTTCCCTGTTATATCAGTCTTTACAGTAAAGTGTATTAGCTTTGTTATATATATACATATATAAAAGTTCACATTGTACACTATAAGGTAGTGAGGTAGTAGAATTTTACTGGGGACTCTGGTATTGTTCATGGTTAAGAAAAACAACCTAAAAGACAGCCCAGCCCTGGAAAATAAGGACTTTGCCTCTTGGAAGCTTAGAGCTGTTCATGAAGGATAAAGGACACACCTGGACAACCAAGATAACACCAGCATCTTCGCGTTGCTAAGACATCTTTGAAACCCTCCCAGTGTTGTCTGGCATCACAGATAAGTAACTATAGCAAGCCCAACTCCAGGGACATCTGGATCAACATGCAGTATCAATAATGCTGCAGAAATATGGTTGCTTTGCAAAGTTTTACTATGATTAGTAATCGGTAGTGTGGGTGCTAGTGATTAGTCAAATCATGTTGTACCTGAACATTTGAAGTATATGAAACCCCTGTGTAAAACCCTAATTTGGCTGGGATACCTCATGCACATGAATAAACGTTTACTCTTGTAATTCTATACCTTAAGTCCTGACATCTCTCCTCGGTTGGCATGGGCCAGTTGTGAATTTTCGCGACAGTTTCCACTTTCCTCACCCTATACTTTTTCTCACCTTGTCCTTTCTTATGTCTTTCAGTGCCTGGTTTTCTCACATTGATTCTATTTTCCCCTCCATTTCTTCTTCATTGCTGCTTTTAAGAAAAATTTAAAACAAAAAAATAAATTCTACAAGTGACTTCTGATCCTTCTTTTCCCTTCGACTCCTCCTTAATCACTTCTTTCTTTGTTTTCTCATACGTTTTGAAATATTCTTGGTCTTCCTCCTTCTTCCTGCTTTCTTCCTTGTCAAGATGTTCACCTCTTCTCTCTAGATCCAATATTCCCAGTTCCCTCTCTATGGACTCTTTATTTTGCCTTTCTTCCCTGCAGTTACAATTTTCCAATATGCTTCCACATGCATCTAAGAGAGGAAAAAAAGAATTCAATTCTCTTAGTGCTGATTATGAACCCTCAGGCACCAAGCCTCTCCATCCTTCTCGTAGCAGGTGCTTTGTGCATGCACATAAAGTTGCACTGAGCAACAAGGATGGCTAATAATATTCCTGTGCACATTCTGATTCAAACAGTAAATCAGATATGTATTGAGGATTGCAGGGTTGAGAGCGATAATATTACGGTCCTTTTTCCACCTCCTACCTTGAAATAATGTCTAACCTTTCTGGCCTCCTCTGGTAATGTGATCTTGAATAAATCAAAACAAAGGAAAAAGGGGTTAGAAGAGGGAGTAAGGTTGGATAGATATTACACAAAAGAATGAAAAAATCCTGTTGTTTGCTACTGAGACAATACTGGATCCATGATTAGTTTCGGTGTTTTTCTAGCCATGTGAGCTGCTGTGAATGAGCCAGACTTTCAGATGTTTCACATGCATATAGTATATTTTGCGTGATTGTGATTTCTAGTTGTACTTAGCTATGTACACACATCCAGGCAGCTTGAAGCTGGAAGGGGGTGTTGGACTGCCTTATACTTGCACTAATCTGTATGCCGTGAACATCTGCTATTGGATTTTGCCCCTCAACCAAGGCAGACTGTGAATTTTGATGAACTCTTCTTCAACCATTGCCCAGATAACACGCGTGGTATGTCTGGTAATTAACACATATTGACAAAACCATGTTTATAGGCTACAAGTTGATGTAGGAGCTTTCCCTTCCATCTCTGTAGTTTTCTGAGTCTCTATGAGATTGGCTAAAGCACATCACAGATCCTAGGATTTAGAAAAAAACATCGGGTTGGCGGCACTGGGTAATGTATAGCGAGTCTGACTTTCAAGAAATAGGAACATTTCTTGAAATATGGTTGATTTTATAAAAATGCAGGCTTTACTGTTCCATGGCAGTGCTGGATGGCACGAGCTAGAGGTTGCACAGGAGGTTCTCACGTGCCTCAGCCTGCTCTTCAAGCTGATGGAAAAACAGTGTGTGCTTGTATTGATAGCAACATGCTTTCCCTCCTTCACAGAGGGAATTTTGTATTCAGAGCTTCTGTGAGGTGAGCTTTCTATAATTTTGGGTGTAGCTATAGTTGTTTGAGATACTAAGCTGTGTGTTTTGGTGTGGGGGTTTTTTGGTTTAGTTTTTTTTTTTTAACACTGGTTCTCTGTAAGCGTTGTGTTGCTGATGTTGATCATGCTTGTTTCCTAGTGCCTTTGAAGAAGGGTGAGGATCCTTAGACCCTCCGGAGTGGTAGATCTCTTCTTATTGGCCCCAGCATGCCAAACTGCAGCTCTTCAGCCTCGCTTACCAGCAAAGGAAGTGTGAGGTGGTCTGTAGGATGTGAGCCATCAGGATGGCTGTCTGGGGTCCTTAACAGTCCCATTTGGGTCCCATTACAGAGCTCTTACGCACAGGCTTCAGCTGAGTTGAGCACACTGTCACCTCTCTGGATATGTTTAAATTGCCAGGACTGTGCGCTCTGGTACTGACCTGGAGCGAGGGTAACACCTCCCGCAATATAGCGGTCCAGGGATGTGATGTAGCCCCTGAGAGGATCTGTCACAGCCTCTGCTATGATTAGTTGACGCTGTGAAGCATGAAATAGCATTTGCTTTCTGTGCTACAGGTATCAGATAGTGTGCCCTTCTTATTGCTCTAGTGGTGTGACAAACAACTGTATTTCATAAACTGGCATTTTCAAAGAGGTCCTGCTTGTTGAACGGAAGCCAATTAACATAAAGTTTAACCAGCAACAGCATATGAAACTCTAAAACTAATTAATTTTAATGGTGAAAAACCAGCTTAAGAATGATTTGGTGTCTGGAGCATTAATATATCAAATGCTTTAGTTCCATTTTCTGCAACTCTGCTTACTCTAGAGAATATGATTTTGACCTTTATTTAAAATGAGATTACTTAAAGGTGATCATTAGTTGAGCGCAGTCTATCTGAGGGATATAGTTAGAAAACCACCTTTCCAGTAACAGGGGAAGAACTGAGGGGCTGTAATAGTTGGGAGATGCACCTATAAGCAAATAAGAAGAAAAAGTAATGAAATCTGGTTTTCAGTTGGTTGATTTTAGCAGAAGCGTATTTTAATAGGCTAAGAAGAAATAGGAGATTGTCTCAAATTCTGGAAAACAAATTATTGCAATGAGCTTACTTTGCAGGACGCAAAATCTTGGACCAAATCCTTACCACTGAGTGAACTTTCAAAAACTCATTTGTGGCATTCTATCCCTATGGTTTGAGTGATGCTCAGCACTCGCTTCCCTGCCTTCTTGGAAAATGTTATTTTGAATTAAAAATTTTTTCCTTGTTTTTGCCTAGGCTATGAGTCCATTAAGGACACTTCACCAGCAACCAACCGTATCTGTTTCTGGAGCATGTAATTACCTGTTGTCAAATACAGGTAACATACAACAACTTGAGTATCTAATATAGGCACTGTATGTGCTTGGCTTTGGAAGAGGACTACTTTTGTTTCAGCATAGAAGTCATGTAACAATAAAATCTGATGATCTATTCACATAGAATAATCCATTTACATAGGTTGTGTTGGATTCAGATTTTCTTTGCTAA
This sequence comes from Calidris pugnax, assembly GCF_001431845.1. Classification (NCBI taxonomy): domain Eukaryota; kingdom Metazoa; phylum Chordata; class Aves; order Charadriiformes; family Scolopacidae; genus Calidris; species Calidris pugnax. The sequence continues at coordinate 17,728,653 of NW_015094506.1, read as the reverse complement.
TTTTCTGTCAGCTTTACCCACGTTTCTCCTAGAGTGAGTCAATTATATAAGTTACAGTGAATATTCACCAAATTATTTACCTTTAATACTAAAAGTAATGTACAGTACAATAACTTCTTAACTTATTAAATTTTTGTAGCTGAAATCCTTCCAAGTTTTCCTCTTTATATGGTATAAGGCTCGTCAAGATGATTACATTAATAATACATTACTATAAAAATTAAAGTGCATCACAGAGAACGTGCTAATAGGTTTCATTGATTGAAAATTGTAAATGGGTGCTAGCAATCAGAAGCCAGGTGCAAATCTGACTTCAAATGAACTGATAGTGAGAACAGTGCCAGAATCATTGACAAGATTCATAGCTCTGGTGTTGGGAGGGGGAAGGTTAAGTATAATGAAGTTACTTAGAATTAAGCTTAAAGAAAAATGTGAAGTGCATGTACTGGACTTTTGCAGAGATGCTTATTTTTGCTGTTATGAATTTAAACATCAGTTTAGTAGTTTCACGCTCTCCAATTTAATTTCTCTTTGAATTATTTTCATATTTTAAGATTTAAAAATAATTGTGGGGTAAGATTAGTCTTTTCTTACGTGGATGGTGGAAATAATTTTCTTAAGAATAAATTTCAAGGCATCAGAAAAAGTGAATATTTAGCACCACTTAAATGCAGTACTCTGCCGTTAGGTATTGTTAGCCTTACTACTTCTAGTTGCAGACAAAGGTACCGTTCTCTAAAAGCTGGCTAAAAATGGTAATAACCTTCATCTTTTCAAAGAAAAGAAAGCAATCAACAGAAAGCCTGATAGCCATTGATACGGAAGGATTATTTTGTTTTACTAACAAATAGGAGTGTATTGTGCTTCATAGAGATCTGGAGACATGTTCTTACCTGGGTCTCTCTGAGTTTTGATTTACAGGTGCACTTTAAGGGAACATCACTTGACAGTGACTTTGAACTTTCTAACGTGCATACTGTGCGGTTAAAACTTGGTCTTGGAAACAAACTTTTAATCGGTGATGGTTGAATCTTCATATGTAAAGTTTACTGCTGCATATCAGATTTCTTTAAGAGTTTGCACCTGTCCAGAGTGGACTGCATTGTTTTGTGTATGAAAAGTGGAAATTTGAGATTTGAAAATGAGGATATCATCAAGTGTTTTCTGGTCACTTCAGATACTATGGTTCAGATACATTTTTTGTTGTTTTGTCTTCTCTTGCAGACCTCTCCTACAGCTTTAGTATCGTATCAACATGTTTAAGAAACCTACCCTTTGTTTATGGTAACTCTTGTTTTGTATTTTTTTTTCTGTTTTTTTTTTTTTTAATATGTTTATTTTGTTCCTGTCTCTGTCTTTGTAGAGCCCTTAAGAAAGCTTATCTGGAATCTCTGCAGGATGCAAGGGAATATTGATATCTTAAGTGTACAGACCTGAAGATAGAAGTGTAGGCTTGTGGAAAATCACAGAGGAAACTGGTATCAGATCTGGAAATTGAATCCAGATTTTAGCACGTAACTGTAACAATATATACCAGCTGGCTACTATCCATGTCCTTATTTCCTGCAAATTTAAATTTTAGGCAGGGTGCTTTGGAGATACTGGGCAAGATCAGACTATTGAGATTCTTGTGGCTTTTTGTAGAGAACTTTAAGTCTATAATATACCACTCTTCCTTTTTACAAGGAATAGCTTGAATCTGTGTGAAGGTTTACCCTGTGAACTTGCCAAGTAGCTGAACCAGATGTGCCTTGCTACGTGGAGATAAAGCAAGAACCACTTTGAAGAAAAAGAGAGGGGAAAAAATTGAAAATAGAGAAGAGAATCCAGCAAAAGCAAATATGGGAATGCGCACATTAAATATATCTTGAAATATGGTGGTTCATGAATTACTTGTCTGTTTTTTAGCTAGGGCATGGAAAATGATGGGGGTGGTGAAAAAACAGGCCTTGCATGTGGGACTGTGTCAGCATGGGACTTTATTGTTTATTTTATGTACTGGAGTGTGGACGTTCCCAGGGTCAAATCCATGTGCGCTGCTTTTTAGGTGGTGCACTAACAGTGACAAATTACTGGGCACTGTCCCTTGCTGGTGGGAGAGAGCTGCTGCTCAGCCGTCCACCCGGCCCTCACACCTGATATGTGCTCCTGCAGATTGTCAGCACACATGTAGGCTTAAAAACTGTAAGAATACCCTGTGCCTGTTTTTCTGCTGCCAGAAGATCGTTTGTGGTATTTTTGTGTCACTTGGGTTCTACTATTTTGAAATCTTTTTTTTTTCTTTTCTTTTTTTCTCTGAGTGTGTGCTTCAGAAACATCCAATAGACACCTAATACAGTGTGTGTTGTAAGCTTGGTAATCATTTATAGATTTAACTACCCTGTAAAATTTGACAAAAGAATAAATGCAAATGACTTGGCCGCCTGCTTAACTCAGGGCTTTGTGAGCTGTCTGGGAGGCTGTACACATGGGAGGGGGCGAGAATTGCAGATTGATGGTAAAGAGGATGGGTCTTTAAAAACTGGAAATGAATGTCAGGACAATATATTAACTCAAGTCTTAGTTAAATCATTCACTGGTAAAGAAATAAATCTCTATTAAAGTGTCATGGGCTATGTAGCTGTTTAATTCCTTTGTTTGCTCTCTGGCCGATGGTGGGGCTGCAGGGAAGAAGGCAGCTGCCTGTTTGCTTTGTCCTGCCTGCTGCGTGCCGGGTTTGATCAAGTCTGTGGAAGGAGGGCGACAGTTTGTTCCCAAGGGGGGGAAAAATGAACATGCAGGAAGATGGTAATTCTTGGGAACAGCAAGGAGAAAACACTGGGAAGGGCTTTCTGTGTAGCCCCTTTGGGTCTTGAGAGAGTTGGGGTTGGGGGGAAGAAGCATTAGAGAAGGTGAAGGCATGAACTAAAGGCTCCTTTTGGAAAAGACCATCAGAGCAGGGTGGAGATGAGTTTGCAGGTGTCTCTTACTGTTATGCTGCCTTACCCACCAGAGAGGAGTTGCCCCGGTTTTAAAAGGTCCTAGTTTGTATTCTAATAAAACCCAGCACAGGAGACTCGAAGACCTTTTCGTTTTCTTTGGATGTAAGAAAATTTCTTCTGAATGTAAGAAAAGATGTAGTCCAGGTTGTCTGAAAGGTTGTGCTCAGCCAGGGACCATTTGGGCAAAGATTCCTTATTTTTGAGATCTGAGTGCATAGAGCCAACATTTTCCATCTAGTTCAAGTCAGTCCCAAAACACTGTATGTGGTAGTGACATAAGTATTTATAGGTACCCTACGTTATTAGTGAAAAGTTGATCCAAATCATGTTTTAGTGCTGCATCACTTACTTCTCTAGAAATGCACTTAAAATTCAGATCAGGATGCAGTGTTTTCTTTTTCTTAATCTTGCCCTGGAATGGATTTTCTGATTTATTTTTTTTTAAATTTTTTTTTTTACCTAAGAGGTTTGACTAAACAGGAGAAAATAAAAGGTGTTTGAGAGTTCATATTAGAAAGCTGTGTGTGTAGGGAGAGATAAGCTGAGGTTTGAAAAAATACAACAGTTAATTACACTTGAGGAGGTGGTGGTGGTACACTATAGAGGGCTGATGCGTTTACCTGCAATCTCCTGTTCTCTTGTCTACAATACACAAGGGAAAGAAAACAGGAAAAATGTTCCATGACCATTTTTTTTTTTTTTTTCCTTCACCTCCCTCAGAAGCATGTCTGATTAATTTCTAATACGGTAGTGGTGGTCGCATTATAAATGCTTCACATGTCTCACTTTTCCTTTTTGCCTACTGATTTTCCAATAAGAATTGGTAACTCAGTCATTTTTTATTTTTATTTTACACAAAATGTTCATTGAAAGGAAGTTCAAAAACATGAATGCTAGTCATGAATTCATTATTATCAGATTATTCTCTTGTGCATTTTGTTTATGGTGCTGACAGCACTGAATAACATTACTGGCCTTCTTAAGCAGCACCATATTATTATTATTATTGCCTAGTGTATTTAATTGTAATGTTCATTACAGGTTTTATGAGGTGTGGATTAAAGGTAAAAATCTCTGGAGTTGAGCTGCCAATAACCATGCTGTGGGTTTCAATTATAGAATAATTCTTCCAATTATTCTGCTTAATTTTGGGAAGCAAAGGTCAGAGGAATAAATTTTCTTTGCATGAATAAACACTGGGGAAATTAGTGAGGACCTAAGTATTATCATATAAGACAACAATCCATTCTATCAATCTACATATTTGCAGGTCACAATGATGGAAGATCTCTATGCAGTTTTATTAGCAATGATGCTGGTAGTCAGACATTTTAAGAGAGCCCTTGAAAATGCTCCCTGTGAGATTGGCTGCTCTGGTAAAGCCACTGCAGGATCCATAGGCTTTGCTGTGAACACCGGTAGGTCAACCCTAAGCAGTTTGGTGAATTTCATCCTGTTTTAATTTAATAATATGAGGTAGACTAGAGAAGTGAATTTTAAAAATGTGTGGAAGATCCTACAGCTCCCTGGCTGTCTCCTGTGTAAGACTGCATCAGTAGACTGCCTTGATTTAGCAATAAAAATATTTTCCTACTCTAAAAGATGGGGAGGATTCATTGATACTTTTAGATTTTTCCAGAGCTTCTGAGGAATGGCTACAATATAGGAATAGCACAAAATATTATTAAATTTTAGTATTTTAATGACATAATGGGAAAGTACTTCTTTGAGTATTTGGTCATCTTCTGTGCTTCTGCTTCACCTAACTGTTAAACAATTCTGCAGATATTAGAAATTGTGTACTTGCAACTTGCATTAACCACATATTAAATGTAATACGTAGAGGGCAGTGATGACATCAGAGTCTTCAGGTGCTCTCTTTAGATACTGTTGTTCAGTTCCTCAGGAACTGGATGCAGTTGTGGGCCACCAGGATGTCTGAGCCTGTAGTAATTGGCCCAGGGGACTTGAGGTCCCCTCAGATGCCTTTGAAACATGACTTGGCAGGACCTGAGCAGCCTGGTCTGGCTTTGAAGCCAGCTTTGCTTTGTGCAAGGAGTCGGACTAGATGGCCTCCAGAGGTCCTTTCTAATCAAAGTCCTTTTATAATCCTATGACTTTGCCTAAAATGTGCTTTCCCCACTTCTGCCTGTCCTCCGTTCTGTGTTTCTTATCCTGTTTCCTTTGCTGAGAAAGTTTGCGCATCAGAACCACCAGACTGTAACTAAAAGTGTAACTCTCCGTTGTCTCAATTAGTCTTGCTGTGAATGCTGTCTCAGCATTGTGAACACGTTTGCGGAGATGTTCATAACGGCTAATGGAATACAGCTGAGTGAAAATACATGATGTTATATAAAGAGTGATACTTGAGAACATGGGAAAGGATAAGAAAAGATAAAAGGCATCCAGTTTTTCAGAAGAAGAGCTGTAATGGAGATCTGTCAAGAGGAGACCTTTGGTTGGGAAATGAAGAACAGTTTTATTCCTGTGTATAAATAGAATTCAGAGCTCCCAGACACAGTGAAATAAAAATGCAAAGAGATTTGTCACTTGGATGTAAAGGATATGTGGGAGATTTATGTCCCTACACTAAAAAAATCTCGTATATATGAGCCAGCCAAACATTTTAGTTTTGTCAAATGAGAGGGGAGTAATTACTCATTCTGGTTGATGTTCTATAAAGGAATGTGCTTATTCAAACTAGATGCATCTGATAGAAAATGAAAAGCTTTTTCTGGTTTTTTTTGCCTTTATAAAAATCTGGTTCCTTTCTCTATGGTGACATTTAAAAGGAAGAAAAAATTAGTAAAGATTATCCTAAAAATAACCCCCAAACTAAAAACCTTCTTCTGCAGAGAAAAAAAAATTTGTAATTAATTTTAACTTGTTTAACATAAAAAAAAAAAAAAAACCACAACCAGGGAATAAGAGTTGTAAGTGAAACCTCACTATAGAGTTACAAGATGAAATGATTTGGGATGTGCTGTAGATCACCAACAAATTGAGATGGAGATCTTCATCTTTGGGAAGCACTATTTTAATTTTCCTTTGAGTTATTCAAATGTGAATCCATTTACACATACCTTGTATAGGGAAAAGGTCGTATGAGAATCTTATGAAGGACAGGCTTGCTCCCAGAAGCCAAGATGATGGCCAGACTCTGACAGGTGCTCTAATTATAGCTGGGGCCAGAGCTGGAGTTTGAACAACCCAGTGAAAAGCAGGGAAGGGAATTTTTAAAATGTGAGACTGGTTTCCCTTCTTTTTCAGAAAGGTTAATGGGACCTTGCCAATCCTTAGGTTTTTCTTGCTGGTCATGGTCACTTGACATCTCACTCTACAGAGTTTGTTGGAAGGGAAAGGCTGCTGTTGCCAAACTTAAGCATAGGAGCATATTAGTTTCTCTAGAAAAAGATTTGTGTGTTTATGGGTTCTTCTGTTGCTATCAGAGCCTCTACACACTACTGCTGAAGCATAATTTTCATAGTTTTTAGGGATTTTACATAACTCCTTTGTGTCTGAAGAACCAGTTCTAGCTAGCTTTCCCAGCAAATTATCTGTGTAGTGTATTATGATTTTGTGTCATGTAAGAGTTGTTAGAAAGATAATTGTCCTTCACCAAAATATTGTATTTTTTTTCCTTCTGCTTATACTTTCAAAATTTGAATATGTGAAAATGGGTATTTTTCAGCATTTCATGGAGGTGATTCTTGTATGCATTTCTTTCCTCATTGAGGTGATGACATTCACTATATATGTAAGCAGGGATTGGCTATTACTGCACATCATCAGGGCATTATGTCGTGTTGTAAATATTACCCATCCCTCATGACACTGGCTAAGTTCAGATTGCATCCCTTTCTTCTATGCTACTTGAGTGTGGGTCTTGTTGTGCAAGTGAATCTGTGAATCAGAAAATAAATAGGCCTGAAACTGTTTATAAATGGAAGGCATCAAACAAGTTAGTAATAACTGTATTTTATATCTAACATGTATTAAAGTGTCCTTATTGTGTGTGAGGTTAGCTATGCTTTAGTGTAGACAGGACAAGGTCCGTTGCCATCTCATGCATATATGAAACCATAATGAGATTAGCGGGGAATTGGGTTAAATGAGTGAACATCTTCAATTTCAAGGAGACATGTAAGGCTTCCCGTGGCAGTGCGAAGCTCTAAATGAGAACCCTTTTAGTGATCCCTGTGATCTGGGGAAAGGAAAAGGCGGGGGGGGAGGGGGAAATATCTGTGAGGGACTGGTAAAAATCTCTTACTGGATTCTCTAAATAAATCCCATCGTGTCTACAGAAGTAATTTTATCAACGAGTTCCAATGTGTTTTCTGACAGGATGTGTCTGAAAAGTGGAAACACTCTTTTAAAAGTCACGCTGAATTTATGTTAAAATATAATCTCTTTTTAATGACAGTGGCATTCTTGAAATAGTGTGTTTCTCAAACTACTTTTGCACTTTTTCTTAGTAATAATTTTGAGCAATTTTTAAAAGTACTGAAGTTTCTTACTGTTCTGAAATACAAGATAAACACGTACAAGATAATAATTTTACCATTATCATCTTTGAAACTCTATAATAAATGTGCAAAAAGAACCATAGCTATAGTTTGGAGTCTGAGTCCACTTTAATATTCCAGTGATAGCTTAAAAAAAAAAAGGGGAGAAAAATTTTATATAAAACTTCACATTTTATTTCTTGTGATCAGTGAAGGTTATATTCAAATGCATAGAAATCTTTACCTAGGAGAGATGAGTTATACAGGTATTATGTGATGAACACTTATAAAATGCCTCTGTCTTGTGCTTCTCTTGAAAAGTCATTTGCTGTCATCTTCATGGCTGTTGTGATCACTGTTATAGAAAGTATTTCAACATTCTCACTCTTCAAAATGTTTCCATGAATCTGACAGTTGGTACCCAAATAAAGTCATTACCTAAAGCAGTAGCAGAGAAGAGAATGTGCTGCTATTATTACTTTTGAAGAGAAGACTTATTTTTAAACTCTGCTCAGCCTGCTATTATGCGCATGCTGGTTTTACCTTATTATTAAAATATCAAAACAGAGATCAAATTCAGCTGTGATGAAGAACATGTCATCTGTATGTAATTCTACTGCTTAAAAGTATGGTATGTTAATAGTCATGTGGGGGGAAAAAAAGTCAGTCTCTCTAAGAACTTATTTAGCTTGTATAAAGACCAGGCAGGGCTTCAATATTCATAATTTTTTCTTTTTTGGTTTTCTTGAGATAGAATGGAAATGCAAGTATTGGGGTCAAGTTTTCAGGTGCATGTGGAATATACTAAATGCACAAGGTTTGGGAAGGTATCCCACCCTAAACATGGGTCAAAGAGCGATTTGTTCAGGTCTCACAGAGTGTGAGGTGGTAGAAGGCAGCTCTAGTTGATGCCAATAGTGACAGTCTCATTGGGGCTTTTGTAGGTACATGGAGTGAGATGACATTCTGTCCCACACACATTTCTGGACTATGAAAAAGGGACAGAATAAAAGTCCATGGCTTTGTCCTGTCTCCATGCTATTCTCTTGTGTTATGTAGATTTGTGTTGCACTAAACTCCACCAAAAGATATGAAAGTTATCTAGGGTGCCACTTTATACCCCAGGAAATGACCATCTCCTTCAGAGCAGTCTGTGGGTGTGAGAGAAGGTAAAAGAGGAGAAGGGAATGAAGCTGTAATTCCCCAATATTCTTGCCAGTGGCACAGGAATAGCTGTTGTAATATAATACGCAAATTAATACTCCATCTTCTGTGTCACTGTGTATTGCAATAGCTTATTTTCTTTGCCTGCCAGTAATGCAAAATCATAGAAACTTGATTTAGGTATTTCATAACTGTTTAGTACCTTTTTAGGAATAAAGTGAGGACTTTGCTTTTAACAGAAGATCTAGCAGATGTACCAATAATGGCTGAAGTGTGGTTGTCTCTTAGTATTTACAAATTATATTTTTGTGGGGGAAAAGGCACATCTCAGCCAAATATTCTTTCACCCTCCCTCGTGGCATGGACATGCATAAATGTCCTAATGAACTAGGATTAATGGGAAGGCTATCATTATAGTAGGAAAAACTTTGATCCAGCTCTCCGTGAAGTCTGTGGAAAGAGTCCAACCAACTTTCCTGGGAATTAGTAAGTGAACGAAAACCACAGTCCATGGGAAGCAAAGCTATTGCATTTTTCTTTTCAAACTTAACTGAGACTGATTAAGCATTTCTGTGCTCCAATTTTCTTCAGAGAGCAGTAAGTTTTGTCACCTTCCTTCCCTCTCCTGCCTACAGAAAATCTGGTTTTCCTGGTGTGTCTTACTTGGTTGGGTTTTTTTAATTCAAGTATGATGATACAACATATATCTGCCTTATTTGAGGGGTGATTGCGTGCTCAGTTCAGATTAAATGGCCTTCTTCAACCTGATACCCAGGGGGAAATATCCAGTTGGCATAAGCCTGATATTTCTGTAGATACCTTATTCCAGTGGCTTAAGACTAGATTGGGAACTGTCAGTTATGACTTTGTTGGAAAAGTGTGTAGCCCTTCATTCCATGGGATACCAGAAATGTAGCTGAGGACTGAGGGATAATCTTTACTGTCTGAAAAATGCATTTTGTGCTTGCATGTAATAAAGCTAGGAGCCAAAAAAAGAATGCATTGTCTAGAATATGGCACTTTGTACAGTGGACACAAAACCCTGTTGAGATCTTCCTAGTTGAGCAAGGCAGACCTGAAAATGTCGTCAACTGCTGGCTGGATGTTTATTTCAAGTACATGTCTGTGTTGCTTTAAAATGCAGAGATTTAACATTTCTGAGATGATGGATGAGATGGAACAGGTTGAATGTTTGAAAGTATTGGGGTAGATACAGCATGGACACTCTTGATCTAGGTTGTCAACAAGGTGTTGAACTATTCCCAGATACCATTATCTGAAGAGGCAGGAAGGTGGTATGTAAGTTGGAAGAGTGTAGTTGTCCTTTTTGGCCTTATATTTTGCTGTGACTAGCACATTCCTGGAGAGAGCAGTGAGGACTAAAGGAGGGTACCCCGTGTGCTCTCTCCTTGCTGTCATTAGTAGGCTGTGGAAAGCTGTCGGCCTTAGAAAAAGAAATATTTGGCATTGTTGTTATTACTTTTATTTGTTGGGGAGAGAATAGGCATATTTCTGTGAGACCTTATAGTTCATCCGATTGCTAAGCTGTGCTGGCCTGAAGCTGAGAGCACTGAGCCTTATCATCCCCTGAACCATAGCAGACTCCTTCTGTTGCCAGAGGTAAAATTAGATGGTTTCACATGATCTCGTTCATCTGCAAGACACTGAGCTACTTGCAGATATCATACCTGGAAAGAACTGTGAGTAGGGGGAGTACCTCCAAAGGGTGAGGACAACACACTTGTCCTGATCTCTGCACCCTGCTTTTAAATCACTGCTGAACAGCGATTCCTGTCTCCTCCCATTCCCTGCCTCTGTAAATTACTGGGATGGGGACAACACCCAATTTCACCAAATGATTTAGTGAATATTGCTGGGCAACTCTGTGAAGAAGACTCAGAAGTTCTTGTTTTATACTCTCAGGAAGCCTCTAAATAGATGGGTTTTAGAGGCTGTTTTGTTAAACTAGGTTCCATAAATTAACTTTCATGTTTTGTTTTATCTTACATGTAGAAGTCACCTGCATTTAAGTGGAATGCAACTTCTTCTTAAAAACATTGAATAGAAATATACAAAATTTGCAGGAAGAAGATGTTTGAGTGAGTGAAGTCTGCAATGTTTGTAGATGACCTTACTCAAAGTAAACAAAGATTTCATTACCAATTCAAGTTTCTCTTTAGTTTCAGTTGACTTACACCTCAAATTCTGTTTGAATTGAGGCTCTAGGGATTTCTTAAATACAATACTTTCAATGACAGTTACTTATACTGTTGAGAAACTGGCGAAAACCAAAATGCTTATGCTCACTTCTGCTTTTTATACCAGATTTCTCCTACTGTATAAAACAGTAAGTGATAATGCCCTAATGTATTCTATAGAATTAAGATAACCTTAATTTTCCTTCCATTTTGCTTACTATGTTTTCAAAAGCATGTAGTAACATGCTTATTTATAAAATATTGAGGATGGCAGAAAGGCAATTAGTAGGATAAACTTTCAGCCACTTGCAGCTTGCTTGGATTTCTTTTATTTAAAAGTGGGAAAGCAAGGTGGTGTTTTTTTTCCAGTCTCAGTTGAACTCTGTGAATGATACATGTATATTCTGAAACCACTTAATGTATGTGCGTAGGCCCAAATGGTTATTAATAATCAAGCAATATGTGGATAGATCTGTTTCACAACAGATTTTAGGGAATTTGCCTGAGCACTGAGGTAGGCAGGTTTGGTACCACAGGAGACTGTTTTTGATGATGCAGTCATTTTAAGAAATGCCTGCTTGCCCTGGGCCACTACAGCACAGAAATTTGCCATTTGCTCATTGGCCTGGTAGGAATGTTTGTGGAGCTGCACTGTAAATGAGACCTGTAGAGAAAAGCTGGCATGAAAAGAACAGGATTTCTCCGTTTTTTCTCACATTTGAATGCACTTATACAGGTTAAACAAAGCACGTCAGCTTGAGTAAGCAGCATGGAAGTGTCTCCATATTACTGTACATTGATTTTGACTTTAATGTCAGTGGAAGTACATAGTAAAACTGTCATATGTAGTTCCATAAAATCAGCTGGTTTTAATGAGCTTCTATGTTAATTTAAAACATATTCACCATGACAAAGACATGCCATATAATTGTTGAATCTCCTTTGTGTTTCTTATAATTGAATATTAATTATAATTTTAAAATGATAATATAATTAACATAATTTATTTGAGAAATCCATATTACTATTCTTAATTACATTATTTCTAACAATACTGCACATTAAAGATAGTCTGATAAGAGTTCACATGCTTCTGTTCCTTGGTGCTTGCCCTCTAGGCATCTGATAGTAATCCTTAATATTCTGAGGAAAAAAATTCTATCCTTTCAACATTATGGAAATGCATGCAGTTTGGCAAATCAATCCCATTAACCTTTCTTACCCTGATGGTTTTGGTTTCTCATAGCTTTTTGCATGAAACTGTAAAAGCATAAAACTAACATTAATGCAGGTTTAAATCCTTGCAATCTGTTCTGCTTTTGGGATGTTTGTATCACTGCAGATGTTCTGAAAGAATGTAATCCAAGTACAGTGTATATTGGATTGTTCACTTTTAAAGACTCCTCTTTAAAGAAATATCTGTTCGGTGGTATAAACTTGTGGTTGAGCCAGATGTCACAAACCTGAAAATGAACCGGGGTCCTTCTACGGCATGCCTATTTATATCTTGTGTATACTGGAAATATTTGGGGTATAAACATACAGAGAAACACTGACAGTATTCTTGAGGGAACTGAGGATGCATCAGCTCTGTCACTCACAAAGGGACTATCTGTGAAGGAGCTGGAATGGAAAAGCTGTCTCTCATGCCAGCTCTTGTGATGCGGGAGCCCGGCTCCTTGCGTTGGGGCTTTGTCTTAGCAAGGGTCACGTCGGGAGCCCACATCTCGCCACAGCCCCCAGTGGTCTCCAGCTCGGGAAGGCAAAAATGATACCCTGGGAACTCTTTTCCCAGACGTGGGATCTGGCATGTGAATGCCCTGACGTCACCTGCCTGTGGCTCGCTGCCTAAAGGTGGAGAGTCTTTGCTGTCTGATTCAAGCCATTGGTGCCAGGGAAGTGGACAAAGCTCTTCTGTCTCTATGAAGGCTATCTATGTATAAAATCTTTATTACAGTTAAATAAAGAAATGCTTCTTTGTCTGATTTAACTGTTCTCTGTGGTCTCTCTCTGCATCTTCTTTCTGGTTTTCATTCAAACAGAAGCTATATTTAGGGAGAAATATCAGTGAAGTCCAAAGGAACGCATGAAGTTGTCTTTGGAGCTCAATAAACTTGGCTGTGGTAAGACTCAGACTGCATCTGGTGATGCTGGCTGTCTAATCCAAATGTGGTTGTTTGAGAAATAAAAATGGTTCTACCCTTACAAATAGCTGGGAATTTTAACTCAATATGAGTCATTAAAATCTCCCCCTCCTTCGCTTTATGCTTATAGCCCAGTAGGAAGGAAACCTTTTCCTGTTTTCTGTACTGCTACAGACAGAGGTTCATCAGAGCTCATTAGGGAGATAGTATAGCTTAAGTACACTATATATGTGCATACAACCTGTTGGAACAAATCTTTTACTGTTTCTGGTTTGTGTATTTTGATATGCCTTGTGATTATCATTGATTTTTCTTTGTTACACCATACAAAGCAACAGCTCTCTGAGTGTTAAATACGAATTAAATAGGGGGAAAAAAAAGGCTTGAAATGTATTTTGAGAAAATAGGATTAGAGGTAAAACAAGAAAAGAACAAAGTTTATTGGACAGAAAAGGAATCGGTAATTCTATGCCCTGGAGAGGATCAGGTGAGAAGTACAAAGGAAGAGGTAATGAGAGTGTGGAAAATGGCTTGTTTTAGGTAGGGAAAGATCCAGGTTGTATGTAGAGGTGGCAAATGAGGGATTAGAGGGTAAAATAAGCTAGTTACTGGATCAAACGTTAAGGAATCTGGTTCAATACAAAGGGGTGAAAATCTAGGCTGCTTGGGAAAGGATTAGTATTGAGAAGTGATAATTGCAGTTGAAAAGGAAGACAATAAGGCTTGCACAAGAGAAGAGAAGGATAAAAATGAATCTGAAACAGCAAAGTGAAAAAAAACAGGATTTAGTGAAGCAAAAGTCTGCCATGTAATAGAAGCTTCTCATTTAATCCAGGAGGGAATGATGATAACACAAATGAATAATCAATTTGGTTTCCGTTTTCCGCATGTGGCATGTGCCTCAGAATTCTTCCTGGAGGACAGAGGTAGGGAGGTCATGGTTGTGATTACGTGAAATGGATTTGGAGCACTTACCATTTTCAGCTGCTGCCAGGTATGCTCCAAGGAGTAAACTTTCAAAACCACAATCTAAGGATGTGCATTCAAAAGCTTGTGGTTTTTTTGGCTGAAAATGGATTTGGGATGCATCTCCCTCCCACTGAGTTTGCATCCCTAAATCTGTCAAGAGATCTCCCATTCTTCCCCAGAGATATGCATTTATTTTTTTTTATGTATATATTTGGATAGTGGTAGGGAATGTTTGTGCAGCCAGTATGATTTACTTTTTTTTTTTTTCCTTGAGTAGGAACTTCTGGTGCAAGAATAATTTTAGTTGCTAATAATAGCAGAGTTTGGAGCAATTATGGCATTTTTTTTACATGGAAATCAGTGAAGCAATAATGAACAAAGTTAGTCCAACGTTAGTAAAATGTATTTAAATCATGCTCTGATTGGAGGAGTTATCCTTGAATGAATTATTCATTAGCTATTTTTCAGACATAGATTAATGCAAAATGTATTCACATTTTATTTGAAGGAATATTGGAAAATTAATATATGACTGCAATTAATAATTTGAGTGTAGGTAGGCATTGTTCATGATGATTATCGCTTCCTACAATACCTAAGATATGAGAAAGAGTAAGTCAGATATAATGATCAGAAATGAAAATATCTGCTTATGCTGCAAAGCTGAGCTCTTCCAAAAGAGAGAAACGACCGAGTCCCTTCAGAAATGTTCTGTAGCATTTTCACTCCAGTGTCAAAAGTTGATGATGCTATTGGTTGAATGCATGTCCCTCTTTGTGTATTCTGAGGATAAGGGCAAAACAGCCCAAGGTTTCTCATAGCAAATACCATCTTCTCGTTTTGCTTCATGAAAAATGCATTTGTTTCAGAAGAATAGTTTCCTGAACAGTTTCTTAGATTTCTTTTCACTGCCTGAGGACTGAATTGTTATGATTTCTGCATTTTATTTACATTCTGCCCTTGTCAATGAAGTAAACCGTGGAACTGAGATGAACATCTGCGTCTGTGTTTTTTGGTTGGGTCAAGGTTGAGTATGTTTTTCAAAGGTCTGTGCTAGTCTGTCAAAAGTTCTTGGTTTCAGTCTCGGGTTAACTGTGGTGGCCTATGTTATATGGGCCATTATACAGTAAGCCAGACTAGGGGACCTGGTCTGGCCTTTCCTAGCCTTTAATTATATGAAGCTTGGTTAGTACTGCCTGTTCAATGTGAAACAGGGGCATAGGATAGGCTATAAGTTTCAAACTATATGTATTACTCAGTAGAAGATGGCCTTCAGCTCTTAACTATTACTTTATATTCATTGGAGGGATCTAACCGTAATTGCTCACATTCTTAATTTTTGGCTGTGACACAGTAAAAGGCTCATGTACTGGCACCAGATCTTGGGATACTCTGCCACTCCATATCACAGCTCTGTTTCACATGGAGGCAGAGAAGCAGCTGAATACTCTGACCTGTAACGTTCCTGGTATTTTTCTTGTAACTTTCTGCTGCAATGTAGGTTTTGCCCGCTGCCATCTGATGAAAAACAACTGTTAAAGATGCCCAAAGAAAAGGATGCCTGCTGTGGTTTTTATTTCCCAAGATATTACTTCTTACAAGCTTGTTGCCTTATCTAGAAATTTTGTAAAAACATTGTGATTTAATAAATACTTGCAAGTCACCTTTCAGTGCCTGCCCATATCATATACTAATGCATCAAATAGTTACCCAGGGAAGGAAAAGCTGCTTGGTGTGGAAAATTGTGTTCAGCTTTGACATGTTAAGTCTGACTGCCAAACTGAAAAAGTATTTAAAATTACTCTTCAGGATTCTTGACATGTCACATTTGTAATCGGTCTCCTTTAAAATGTAAATTTGGATTTTTAAAACTTTTTTCTTTTTTTTTTCTTTTTTTTTTTTTTCCCCTGAAGGGTCACTTACTCATGTTGGACTGATTTCTGCTTCCTAAATATGGCATAAAAAGATTTTTAATAGTCTTGTAGGGCAGGCTTATTCAGAAATAAGTATATTATTATCACAGGAGTACTTTTCACGCTATTGTCAGAAAGGTGCAAGATGTATTAAGGGTTACTTGAAATGAGAAGGCAGGCAAGTTTTGTCTTTATCAAAACAAGATGTGAAATTTAAAGTACATGCCAGGGAGCTGATTAGGAACAGTTAATGCTGTTTCGGTCAGCAGAACTGTAAAATTTTGGCTCTTTGGACTAATCTTTTTCTTTCCCAAACCACTGTAGTGAGTGGAATTGATGTTAGAGGAATTATCCACAAACAAATTAGTTTTCTTTGAATAGTTGTTAATGATATGGAAACTTCTCCACTCCCCTGGGCTGGAGATGAGACCATTCAGAGTGATGCTGTCTCTGTCCATCTCCACACCAGAATGGATACAGATGTGACTGGATATTTCCCCTCTTCACTGTAGAAGATGTTTCGCATAATCTCTTTAGAAGCTGCCATGGACTTCAGTTGTTGAACATTAGATTCAGGCTTGGTTTTCCTCTTGGCATTGTTATGTTTTTTGGCTGTGGCATCATTCGTACTTTCACTACCAGATACTTACAAAGGATTGAAAAAACTTCAGAAAAAATCCTCAGGCATTCAATAATCTGTTGACTGTGATCAGTGAAAAATAACATTGTCTATTTTCTTTACCTTTGTCAGGAAGAATTGAGATATCTGATGTGGGGTAAAGGCAAGTTCCTCAACCCTTGAAAAAATGTGTTTTCAGAAGTAAAGATAATTGGAAAGAAATGGGAATGGGCAGAACAAATATGATCTGGATGCAGTTATATATAGTGAATAATGTTCAGCTTCATCTGTGACTTAATGACTCACTGGACTGCATACCAACTTCAAATTTTAAAGCAATACAGATGTTTCAGGAACACAAGATTCCATTTCTTAGGTTTCATGTAAACTATAGAAGATCAATTAAGCAGAAAATTTTATTTAATGAAAAAAATATGTTCTGTGATCAGTGTCTTTCAAATTCCAGATATTCTTGCAGCACACTTGATTGCAAAATATTCAAAACCTGTGTGAGAGATCTTAACAGAGAATTATAATATAGTGTACTTATGCATCTTGTGCAGTGGAAGTAGTAATGGGCTGAACTATTGGCCCAGGTGAGTGTGGTAAGAAACAATTCACCCCTGTAATTTTATTGCTTGTGTTTTTAATTCAAACAGTAACACAGAATTACTATATTTTTAAATACTCCTTTTGTTTAAGATTGTAAGAGACATAATGCACAAAGGTCTATCGCTTCCAGCACAGATACTCACTGCTGAATCCTACAAAAAGTATTACTTATCACAGAAATATCTCAAACATTTTAATTAAATGATATCAAAGTCTGAAGCTACATGGAAAAAAAAATTGGATTCAGCAGCCATTGGTTATTATGTCTTTATAGAGTGGTGTATTAAACCATGTCATCTTCAAATAAATGGGAACCTTTGTAAAATTAAATAATTAAATGTACATGCAGTCCACACTTTCAGGGATTTAAAATTTGTTTGTCTTTCTCTTTTCTTCCTGGTCTTCTGCTTCTGTTTAAAAGAAAACAAAACACTCCCCACTAAACAGCCTTCCCTCCTTCATCCCCCCCCCCCCCCCCCCCCATTTCAACCTAGGTTCATCAAAAGCCTCTTAAGATATCAATCTGAGTTCTAGTAACTATTCCTACTGCTGAAACAGTAGAAAATACTGAAGGCTTAATCTGAGACCCTCTTTTTTTTTTTTTTTTTTTTTTCCTCCGCAAAGTAGATGATGATATAATCACTACATACTTTAGTTGAGAAGAGAGCATTGCCTTTAAAAACGTCTAAATTATTATCTTCATGATTTATTTTAACCTATGACAAAGTAGTTAAAGGCCAGTAAGAGATTATAGGTTGTTATCATGAGATAAGGGTCACTCTGTTCAAGGCAAGTTCATTCTGAAAAGGTTTTTTTTGTAAATATTTCAGTTTTAAAGAAATTGTGTCTGTCCTTTGGGCCTACATTCACAGTTAACCTTAGCAGCTGACAATTCTACAGCAATATTTGCCTCTGGGGAATTTCAGTATTTAATGGATAGGTCTGATGGTGTCTCCTTTATTTACATCATTGATTGGAAGCCTCCATTACTAACTGCATAACTTGCTGAAGAAAAATTATACCGTACCTTGCTTTTCCATATTGGGTAACAGAATTGCCTTTCATAAGCCACTTTCCTTTTTATTGTAGAAAAGACTATTGAGGGTCTGGATTTAGCTGGGAGGTGATCTGCCCTGACTCTTCAGTGCCTTTGCGAAATTAAGAGCAAGTGAGGTGGGGCAGGTCACAAAGCATGCATTTGACCATCCAATGCATCTGTTCTAAGCACTGTGAAGCACACAAATTTCTGCAGGTGAAATGTGTTTCTACAAGAACACCTGCTATTGCATGTTTTTATTGTAATAACAGTTGCAACTACCAAGATGAAATATATTGGGAGAAATCAAAGTCTTTTTTTTTTTTTTTTTTTTTAATGTCCTGTAATTCATGTGAGAAATGCTTACCTGTTTTCAGCCTTTTGGGGGTTAAGGGTCTAGTATTTTTTTAATGTATAATTCATTTTTCCCATTATATTGCATTAGTAACTAAATGTCAGGCTTCTTAAGATAGCAATTTTAAACACTTGCGGGGAGGAGTAACAAGCACAAATGGGAAATTAACAGATATTCCTGTCAGCATGTGATTAACTTGATTTACATGGAATTACAAATGTTTATGCAGCAAACATTTGGTCCACATGTTGTAAGCTAAATCCGTGTGACTAAAACCTTTTGTCTGCATTTTTGCTTTTGAACAGAGTATGGTTATGGGTTCCAATATAGTCAAAGTGAACAATTGTTCTTAGCTACTTTTTTGTGGCATTTGCCAGGCCCACCAAGCATCCCTGAATATCTATTACTGTAAAGGTTATATTGTTCTTTAGTTCTTCATGGTAAGGAAATAAAAATCAACTAGCACTGTGTATGCCTTGATTAGTTTTGTAGCCTATGTTGGGTTGAATGCCTAACCACTAGAAAAGTAAGTAAATGAAATTACAAGTGAGTATTGTTTATGATTTAATAAAAAAAAGGCAAAACAAAACCAACAAAAAACAAAAGAACAAAACAAATTAACAAAAAACACCTAAGGATAAGATTTGTTCTAGTTTGGATGTAATTAGTCAGCATACAAATGTAAATTATCTGAAACACTTCCATCTGGGGAGATGTTTTTATTAGGAATGAATGCTATTTTTCCCTTATTTCACATTCCCTTACTTTTGTTTCCAATTTAAATGATTCAGAAGATTCACAAGGATAAGGTATCTGTACCAAAAAAAAAAGCCCTTTTTTTTTTTTAATTTTTGGTCAATTCAGGTATTAATTTAGTGTTGCTCTGCACCATTTCAAAAGCATGGATTTTCATTACTCTTACAATCAGCAAGCAGCTGCAGTAAGGTGTGACTTTTCTGTGATCTCATTAATGGGATAGGAATTAGAACTCGATAGAGTGAATGAAATTAATTTCTCTTGCTGATCCTCGGGACTACAGGGAAGCGGAGTGAGTGCCTGCCTCCTCGCAGCTGGGAGGAGGAGGAAAATCCAGTTCCAGCAGGAGTGCCCTTTGCAGGATGCTCGCAACAGGAGGAAAATTGCAGTCAAAGCTGGAAACCTAAATCTGGGTTTTATCATTGTGTCAGACAAACAAACCAACAAACAAGCGGGAGGTAAATAAACAGCACACAGAAAGGAGCGATGAAATGGGAGCGGATGTGGCGGCCAAGAGGCTCTCTGTGGGCTGCTGAGGGAAACAGAAACAGAGTGCTGAAGAGATGATCCCCCCACTGCCATCACCCCTGTGCCTTGCAGAAAGGCTTTCAGGGGAAATCATCGCCTCTCATTCTCTTCTCCTGTTGTCAGGGGTACTTCAGTAGTGACCCTTTGTATTTTGCTGCAGAAGTCCTTCAGGTTGCTGGTGTTGGCGCGGAAGGGAAGAAGCGCTTTTGCTGGTGAGGTACATTATCCCGTTGCTCTGCAGGCGGCAGTCAGGCCTCTCCTCCACTCTGTGCACCTCAGCACATGGTTGCTCCTCAAAAACCATGTCTCCTAATGCAGTAAGCCAAAGACTAGGCTGCTTAGCAGGCCTGGGAGCTCGGTGCAGGCCATGACCTGGGGCCTGGACATGGCTGTCTCGGGCAGTGGCTGCCCAGGCCCAGGCAGCCTGCCTTCCTCACCTCCAGTGAACTCTGGGGATCGGTGGGACCATCACTGTTGCTGCAGTCCTGCTGAGGTGTGGTAGGCCCAGGCTGCCCAGGGAACATGTCTGGCTTGGCCTCACTGTCTTGGAGCACTTTCAAAACATATCTTGCCAAGTATTGATACAAATGTGACTGCTTGCAAATTTATAATGTCTTCATTCATGACAGTCAGTGTCTGTAGTATATATCTCTGCCATAAGGTACAGTTCCTCCCCTCAGCAAATTATAGACATGTTGTCCAGGGAGCTTTCAGGGTTGCAGCAGGAGTCCCACCAGTCATCTCCATGTTTTCCTCAGAAGTGTGTGCCGGTAGAGACATGGAGGCCCCATCCCTGGAAGTGTGTAAGGCCAGGCTGGATGGGGCTTTGAGCAACCTGGTCTAGGGGGAGGTGTCCCTGTCCATGGCTGGGGAGTTGGAACTAGATGATCTTTAAGGTCCCTTCCAACCCAAACCATCCTATGACTGCCATCAGTGCAGACAGCCCTGCTGCCCATCATGGCAGCAGGCAGGGCTTCCTTCTTCGTCTTGCAGCCCATACCTTTTGTTTAATCTTGTAACTGGCTGCTGCAATTTGAATTTAAAAAAAAAAAAAAAAAGTTAGTTGCAACCTATTCACAAGTCATGAATCCACATTGTAGACTATCAATGCACGTTATTTATCCAAACCAGGTTTTATTTTTTATTTATTTCTGAGTATTTAAAAACTGAAAGTCATCTTTGATGTTGACATGTAAATAAATTGTTGCTGTTACCTTAGGTGCTGTTTGTCACAGCTGAGTGCTCCCATATCTGCTCTTGCCTGGCAGCAAATGCAGGGAAATTGGAGGTAGTTATTCTGCCCAATCAAACGTATTTTTGTTATTTGAGATTTTCACAGTTCCATTTCTGAGCTGTTGCATCTGGTTCAGATGGTGTTAGAATTAGGGAAACTATTTCTTCTCACTTTATTCAAAATGGATCTGCATTTGAAACAGAGGGAGTCCAGTAAAATTTGATGTTTATTCTTGTTGCATATGGACAGCAACTCAAAAAGAAAGGCAGTTAGTTGCTCTTCAGAGGTATGGAAAGAGGGAAAGTAGCTCTTGCTAGTATAACGCACTGTGGTGAAAAGAAAACCTATTTAGTGGCTGGCTATCTTAAAATTACATTACTACAGAAAAAGGTCTTTGAAAATAGAACATTTTCCTCTATTTAAGATGCCATCCATGTTACAAAATATGAGAGCTGTATTGTTAGCCTCTAGCTTTAGGAAGTATTTCGTGAGACCTTACGAACTTGTGTTTTAAATTTGGGGTTATCTTGGATTTGGGTAAATGCAGTATTTCAGAGTAACTTCTCTGTTCACTTTGAGTTTATTTTGGGGACTATGGCCATATTTTTAAAAAGAAGCTATGAGGTCATAAGACTTTTATGAAATAGGCCATTGATGGAAAAAGCTTAGGATGAAGCAGCTTTCATGTAGGCAGTGTTGGAGAGGATTTTGGCACAGAAGCAGCACCCACAGCAACTGTGAAGATCAGCGTGTCTTCCATTTCACTGTCTTGGAGCACTGCTTGGTAAGGAGATGTCAGCTGGCAGTAATCAGGTACTGAGACTTTTAAGATTCATGGATTTTTGGTATTGAGAGCTTAAAAAGTGTATGGCTTTAGTTCTTGCTTTCCATAAAAAAGAATCTTACCAGAAGTAGTTAAATCGTGTGTTCTCCCATGTTATTTATTCTTTCTCTCTGTTAGTAGTAGTAATGTCTCTTTTATTTGTTGAATCTAGCCTGATGGCAACAAATTACGATTGTTGTGTGAAAGGGTCAAATAGTAGTCTAGCACTAGTGTCAGTCATCTGAGTAGTGGCTGATGAAAGGACATCGGGACATCTTCTAAATATCCTGCATTTATGTTTTGAGAGGTATACTGGCTTGTGTTGAGGACTGTCAGGTTGCAGTGTAGATGAATGGCTGTTATCTGAGACATTGGGCTACTTGGCCGGGGAGGGGGGAGAGGGAGGGGAGAGAAGAGCAGGAAAAAAAAATTAAAATTATAGAGCATTGTTTTAAGATGCTCTTTGCTGCTGCTACTTTAAAAAAAAAAAAAAAAAACCCCAACCAAAAATGTAGAAGCTCTATTTTGGTTTTAAATTTTATTGGCAGTTTAACTTTCTCCCCTTGCCTGACCTTTCTTCCTGGGTCTCTCCATCTGCTTTGGTTAATGCGATAGCTGTTTTCTCCTGTCTTGTAGTTCTCTTAAAAAACCTTAGTGGGGTTAAGTCTGTACTTGCCAAAATCAATCTGTATGATTTACTTGGTTGTTCTATTTTTAGGTTGCTTCCTGCTCTGTGGGAGATGCAACAAGCAGAACCCTCATTTCTATGCAGAATCATAAATTCTGTAGCATTTCCAGTGCATATGCTCCAAGTCAGGCAGAACAGGGAATTGTACCTTTGCCTGCTAGATCCAAACTGAAAGTTGGGCTCAGCAGGACACAGGCATATGCTTTTCTTATTTCCCCCAGGCACCTTTGGACATAGATGTCAGATTAATATAACCTGCTTCAGAATCTGAGAAGTGTGGGGATTTAGCTGTCTTTTGAGCACTTTCTTTGGAACTGAGACTACCTTGAAGATATATGTTAGTTTTTTGCATTGTGAGAGGGGAAGAAATTATCAGTACGTGGAAGGCCTTGTAAATTTTGATGGGGAAAGAGTGAAATGCCTTAGAGACATGAGCAGTAACAGGGCATGATCTGCACGGGAACTTGGACAAAGTGTTTAGTGTGATGAGATATTTGTAGGTCTTTGCAAATCTGGGTCTACTTGTAAATGAGTGTCTTAAGTAATGTGGTGATAAATAGTTTCCTATGCATTGAGTGGATTTCTCCATGATTTTAACTGAATACTGCTAAAATTCTCAGGAAGGGGACTTTGCTCTTTGTTACATAGCACAGGAAATCATGGTCTTGCCAGAGTTTCATGATGATACCACAGAATAGATATAGAATAATAACTTTCAATCAAAGAAGCGTTGTAGTAGGTGCTTTCCAGACCACAGCAGAAAGTGATATCCCAGAAAGAAGCAGAGAAATTATGGAGCTGTTTCTTGCTGATGCCATTGAGAATTCCAGGCTCACAGTTCCTTTGAATCAAGCTGCATAAATACAGTTATAACTTGCATTAATGGGAACTGCTTGCATCCAAGCACCTGTAAAACTGTTGGACAGCAAATTGTTTTTAGGTTCTTGTTGTGGCCAGTAAAATGAATAGCTACTTAAGCTTCTAGAGTGTTCATCAGTCTTGGACTTCTGAGCTGTAGAGAAAGTTTTTAAAGGGCCCAAATAATTAAGAAACTAGTAATCATTATCATATACCATCCTTCACATCTCAAGTAATTCACAAATTTGGGCAGTAGCTTGATCTGTTGGAGACATTGTCTTTGTTTTCTCAGCCAATGTCGTCCTTAAGGAATAATATGGTGCATGATTTAGATCCTTAATTCTAATATAGGATTGTGATTCTTGATTATCATACAACTTATTTTGAAGGGAATCCATGGAAGCTTGTAAATGGCCATAAAAAAGTACAGTATCTAGGTTTATATTTCAAGAATTTTTGAAAATGTTGCCCAAGTATCTGATGGCATGAATTCTTAAGTAGAGGTACAAGTTTTTAGGGTGTCAGTAGACCTTGGTTAAATCCAAGGTCTTATGAATATGTCTCTCTTGTATCTTTTTCATTATTAACAATCCAGCCTCTGTAGATAATGATAATTTTCAAAGAGGGTTCTAGGTTTGGTTTTGCTGCTATTGTAGTGATAAAGTTCTTGTTGGCACCTGCCTACTTCTAGTTAGACTGGTTCTAGACCTTTTGTCGCTTCTCTTTACTACAGGTAACCAAAACTAGAATAAGAGTAATGCTTGTGAGAAACAGAAGGTAATGCTATGATTTCTTGAAATAGTAAGGTTGATTTCGTGCTCCATGTGATATTCTGTCTATGGCTAATCTATAAAATGTGTTCAAAGAGAATCAGTAATGTTTTGGAGAGCTTTTCTCCTATTTTCTTTTTGATTGATTATTTCATTTGGAAGGCAGCTCTGTAGGAAGTGAAGTGCAGTTTGTTTTTTGACTGTGCTGCTTCATGATCCTCTTTTCAGTTTAGAATCCGATTTGAAAGGAGAGATGTATTTTCTTCAGTCTTGCTGTGTTAATTCGAGCAACTGTTTAAAGAAGCAGTTGGATAGCATGGAAGGGGCTGGACCTTCTGGTGCGAAGGGTGAATGAGCAAACACACCGTTATCTGCAAAAATAATTATGATCAATTTCTGTGCCTGCTGAAGTGACGGAGATTTAGATAGGCATTGGGTTTCTGCCACAAATTAAGGCTTTCCAACAAGGCTTAGTAATGTGTATGTGTGTGTCTGTCTCTGTCTATCATAGTATGTGATACACGTCAAGCTCTTGCATAATCTTTGCCTTGAATAAATAGGGCACTTCAAAATGTGCTAGAGAGAATAGGCACTCTGCACACGGGGAGAGTGATGGACTTGATGATTTATTAGCCTCTTTCTATTGCTGGTTTTATTAGCCTATGATTTGGCCTATATATACATAGCTTTACTGTCAAAATAAGCCACTAGAATATGCTGGCCCAAGAAAAATGATTTACAAGAGAAGGAACCCTTTTATATTTGTCTGCATTTCAACAAATATTGTTATAAGATACTGCTACTAGTTTTTGCAACTTTGTTTTTCAGCTAGTAGACTGTATTTCCATTTCTTAAAATATTTCTTCCCATTTGAACAATAATTCTGTTTTAAAATTTCCATTGTTGTAATTCACATGCAATTAAAGTTCAGTGACTTAATAATATCCCTGTGCAAAAGCTGTTTGTATTCCATGATCCATAAAAAGAAACTTCCAAACTAGATTGAAACAGTTTTCTTACATATAATGATACTTTAACTGATGCTTAGCTTTAAACAAGTTTCTGTTTGCAGATGTCACGGCGCTTCAGTGCTGTGAAACAGTGTTTTGCTGACTACAAAGTGCACTGAAGATTGGTTTCTTAAGGCCTTTTTCACTCTACAAGTCACGTTTCTTTTTGTATGCCTCCATTGCAGATCAATTCATTCAAGTGACACAGTAACAAACCTTCAGCTCCTAATTATAGTTCTATCAGCTGAAAGGGTGATTTTAAGAAAAGCAGGATGCAAGCGATGGATCCTGTTGTGTGCAGAGCCACCATCGTAAGCTTTTATGTTTGTGCAATGGTAGCACTTGTATATTTATGTATATCTGCTCATATCTGCATGTAGAAACAGATCAGTTGTTTTTTCTGTTTTTTAAAAAAATACAGGGCCCCAACATGAATCATATTTTATGGATGAAGTTCATTTGAATTAGGTTTAATTTTTGTTCATTTACCTACAATTATCATTGCAATTTCCTGAAAATTACAGTTTAGTCAAGAGGGACTTCAGAATGAATAATAAAGGGGTGAATGAATGCAGCATGTATATTACAGTTCCAGCCATCTGCTATATGTTTATCCTGGGACTTTCTACTGCAATTGAATCAGTACTGGCAACTTTGTGAACCCATACAGCCTCTGACTACAGAAGCACAGGGGGAAATTCTGCTTTTACATATGCCTATGCTTAGGTAGTTGTTTGGTGTCAAGTGGTATACCAGTCTGACCTCCAAAGTTACCCTCTATGAATTATGTCAGTCTTAGCTTTTCAAATTTCAGAGGAGATTCATCTCTTTGGTAAGTTGTAACAGCGGGCTACTGTGCCCTTCAGGAAAAAAAAGATATCTTCGGATTATAATAGGGGAGAAACAGGTTTTGCTTGATTTCTCTGCTTGTGGCAGGGCACACCAGGATACTGATATTTGTTCTGGTGCTCCTCAGTTTGGAGGAAAAGTGTCGCAGCTGAACAAAATACAGAATTGCTTATGAATGCCATATTTGCTGCAATAGGAATATTTGATAGGGAGCATTTCTGTTAGTAATACTATGTCTCAGATATTAATTTATTGCTCTGCTAGGGAGTTTGCAGAAATTGAACTTGCACCTCAGAGTTGAGGTGAAAGTCTGGTCTCCTTCAAGCAGCTTCCATCCCTAAAGCAGGGAGGAAGAATAAATTCAGCCATAACAGCATTATCCTAAGGGGTAAAGGGAAAGTCTTTCAAAACCAGGAAGCCTATAATCATATCTAAAATCTGTAAATATTGAGCATTTCAACTCAGAGGCAAAAAGTATGTAATTATGTTTTGGATTGTGAGCTCTAAAGTTAGTTGTGTAGCTGCTGTGAACTTAAAAGTTGATTATTTTCCTGTCACGTTCATTGAAACGTGTGCTTTGTTTTTTCTTAGTCTAGCAAATGTTTAGATGCAACACAAACACAATGAAGCTGACTTCACAAATCACAATAGTGCAGAATTTTGCAATTGATTACTGTTACAGCTTTCCCAATTTTATGCTGCATAGAATTTACTCATTTCTTCTTGTGAGGGCATTTCTCTTTCTCCCAAATTACTGGTATTTTCTTAGTCTAATTAAATGCTTTCAAAATCACATAACAGAATTCAATTATAATAGAAAATTATTATTTTAGTTAAAATTTCTGGTCAAAATATGTTAGTGGTCTTCCAGTATGTCTGATTTCTTAATTCTGTAAATTTAAATAAATTTCTAGATCTTCTTTTGACATGTCAACACTTCTTTTGCATGTAGTACAGAAGGTACAGGTAATACAACAATAACTGTGAAAGCAATTACATATTTTGCAGAAAAATGTAGCATTTTATAGCTTTTAATTAGAAGAAAAAAGCAAATAGTCTGTTTTATATCTATTTCAAAGCAGATGTGAAGTGTTTCAACTTCTTAATCTTCACAGTGCCATTTGCCAAATGGGGCTTGGTTTACTTTTATTTTCATAATAAAAGCGAGATTGTGTGCTCTTTTCTTAATGCTTTAATATGACTTGTGAATGGTGCAGCTTTTCTTGTTTGTTTCTATACAAATCCTTGCTGCTTCTAGCAAATACACAATTGATTCCAAATAAATGCTATCATCTTAAAAATTACTTTTACGATCAAGTATAATCAAAAATCTAGGCAGCTAAGAAAGCATTGAGTCAACAAATAAACAACTTCCTGAAACTGGAAACAAAAGCATACCAAAAAAAAGAGTCAGATCTTTGCTTGAATACTCACCAAATTGCTTAGATCCAAATTTCTTAATGTAAGAATTTGTTTTTAATGGATTTTCATTATTTTCTAAAATTTAACTTACTTTAATACCTTTTTTTCAAATTCTCTTTCATTTAAGTAGCTTGCCATTGTGAAGCACGTCTTAGAATTGTCTTGTTTCAAAATTTCTGCCAGTGAAGTAAAGGTGCAGAGTAATGATTCAAACCCCAGTCAAGAACTGGTGACCCATGTTAACAGTAACTAATTATTGTGTTGACTAAATAATTTTTGCTTTAGTGTGCTCACAAATGAGAGTACTAATATAGCTTCAGGGAAAGCTGTATTAGTGTTAAGTATAGAGATATATATTAGTATAAGATTGAGGAACTTTAAACTCACTTCCTAGTATGAAGATTATTCTTTAATCAGCAGAAATACATGCTGAGATACGCGTGTATGCCTTCTCTTTATCCCACTTTCCTGATTTTGCCTTGAGGGATCCTAAGAAGTATTCTTCCATTTCATGCAGACTAAAAGTTTCTATGCAGAAATAATCTTTCTTTTTTCTGTCTGTCTCTCCTTGGCAGCTATTTTTGGTTGTGTTGGTTTTTTTTTTTTCATTTTGTTTTTTAAAAAGTAAGTATAGAAATAAATTTTAAAAAATCTAAGGGGAAAATAACACAAAGCCTCAGAAATATGATTAATACCAGATATATCCCTAGAGCAGCATGAAGTTACAGAAACCAAGCAGGATGTGTAATCTGTCTGGAAAGAAATTGTATTTCTTGCTTTAGCCTGGCTCCTGGTTGGTCTCTTCAAACTCTTGCAAACTTTAGACCAGAAAAGACCCTCGCTCTAACACAGGGGATGTTGCTCTGCCTCCTTGTTTAGGACCGTCTGTGCAATCTGCAGGTCTCTTTCCTTCAGGACATTTGGGAATGATCTTTGGATTGGACAGACTGAGCTGGTGGCAGCAGGAGCTTCTTGCAAGTGTTGACTTCCTCATCAACTTCAATCTCAATGCTGTGCTCAGTGAATCCAGTGCAGTATTTTGTTCTGTGTGTGCAGGTTAAAAGCTGGCAAATCTGGTGTGTGGATGGTAAATCTGTTACACGGGGTGGGAGGGATTGCACTGCTTCTCTAGGCTTTACAGAAGTTCTTGGGAGGTGCATCTTTGCCTTTAGTATTCAGCAATAAGGCTGTTAGAGGTGCTGTCTCGTGTTCATTTGATAAGAGTGAATCACTGTTCTGTCTGGCAGAACAGTCTGAAGAGCAGAGGTAACTGTGTGGTCTATCAAACACTTCTCCAGATAACTGGTCTGCAGGCAGTGAAAAAAATTTCTGTCCACTTTCCGTACTCATTTGGCTTTGTCAGTTGGTCAGTGTCCTCTTGTCAGCTGTGGAGGTTTCAGCAACGCCTTCTTGGTGAGGAGCAGTTCAGTGGTGCCATCCTGGCAGTGCCACTTCGTTACTGCCTTCTTCACCACCATGCTTTCCCTGTTCGTTTTTGTATTTAGGAGTGTGTGATGTTGCAAAACTACCTCAGATTCATATCCTTTCTCCCAGACAGATACTTTATTATGAAGAGGTGTTAACACTTTATACAGCACTTTCTGGTAATCTTCCCTTCTACAAATGAATCTTCTTGCATTGTAAGATCTGAGTTCATTTGTCTGAGACGTTTGTGGGTTTAGGACTATTAATTTTAGTGGGGGTTTCCTTACCCAAACTAAGCAGCAGTGCCTTGGCTTCACCAGAGCCTGAGCTCTACTGCTGAGAGCAATGTCTGGGCTCACGCAAGTTTGTTTCATGGCACAGAAATGTGGTTGGTTTCCTGCTTAGCACCCCGCTCATCTGTGCTCATGTATGCAGTCTTCCAGTATTTCATGCCAATGTCAGATTAAAACTGAGTTTCATTAAAGTTTTTCAATGCAAAATGAACTCTTAAATTATAAATATTTGAAGTGGAAGAAAAAAATAATCTGTATTAACAGGAATGCTTATTTTTTGTGTTTCTGTTACTTACTATGTTCTCCTGAGTGGATGTTTTCTTTATCACTTAAACTTGCATTTGTGTCCGAGCTCTATTATGTGGTTGAGGCCACTGCAATTGCATTGTTCATTTTTGCTTCTAAGGCTGTGATTTTGGATGCTACAGTTTCTTCCGACTTTTCATCCTCAGTAGTGTCATTAGGTACTCAAATATGCTTTACTGAAGTCTGTAAGCGTTCTTCGTTTGTTTAACTTAAAGTTGTAGGTATTCATGTAATAGATACTCAGCCTTCTAGTACAGGTCACTTATAGTTCTCAATTTTTTTAACTGCTATTGGGTATTAATAATGATTTTTTTGTATGACTGACTTCCATATATTAGCAGATTTTTATAGAAATCTCCAGCCTTCCAGGTAGTAATGTCATCTTTTTCACGCAATGAAAATGTCACTACATTTACCAGCAGTCAGTCTGACAAGTTTGAATGAATGAACGAATCTGTTTTGTTTTGGTTTTCTGGGTGGTGGTGGTTGGTTTTGGTTTTTTGTTGTGGTTACTTTTTTTCTTTTGGGTTGTTTTGTTTGGGGTTTTGTTTCTGTTTTTAGCTTTAATGGTCAGTTGCACATCTTTTGTGGTGTTTGCAAACGAATACTTTGGAAGCAATGTACAGCTATGGAAGCATGTCTTCATAATTAGACACCTACCCTATGTGTGTGGGTTGTTGATATGTATTTTTTTTTAAATGCAGACAAGGTAGATTTGCATAAATAATTTATCAAAAAATGCACAATCTGTTTTCTGGAACTTCATAAAAAATTCATTAACTCCTCTGACATATGACATTGTATTTAATTGTCAGTTAATGTAAAGAAATTTCAGTTCTGAGGCTAAGCTGTTACTTTGTCTCTCTGCTGTGCACTAGTGAGAAATAAAATCTTTCCACTTGAGTGTTACATATTTATATATGCGCAAGCCCTAATTTACATGTTAAACCTGTTCTATTCTCATTCAGAATGTATGCATTTGGTTATGGGTCTGTCTCTTGTTAGAATTACTTGGTCCTGGAATTGTCTCTTTCTAGTGCTTCCAAAACTCTTGAACAAAAGTAATTCTGTAATGTTTCAAAGTAGATAATGTTTTTGTGCTAAGCAAAAATGATAGATTAAAAAATGGCAATTTTCCCCAGAGATATGCTATTTTTCATTATTTTTCTATTTTTTAGGGGGTTGACACTCCAGGTGTTACAACATATGCAATTTTTGAGTGTTTTAAGGCAGCTGTCATGCAGTGGGGTATTCTAGGTATATGAAATGCAGATGGTAATGCAGAAGAATGTAGAAGTTTGTTTACATCCTTATTTTC
Source organism: Calidris pugnax (assembly GCF_001431845.1). NCBI lineage: Eukaryota > Metazoa > Chordata > Aves > Charadriiformes > Scolopacidae > Calidris > Calidris pugnax. The sequence goes on along the minus strand of NW_015094506.1, from coordinate 17,697,877 downwards.
AGCTGATTGCTCCACTTGTTACTTTTCATGCCCTGTATCCCATGTAAAAGGAGTCCTCCCGAAGCACCAACTGCCATTTCTATTTCCTACAAATTCATGTGCGAACATGTAGTGATTTTATCTTTTTTTTCTCTGAATGACAGAGCAATTGCTTCTGACAGTAATTGCTGCATATGGTTATTTATAAAAGCATAAGAAATAAGTCTTCAGTTTATATGCTTAATTATATAGAAGTGAAACATTAAAAAGTATGTTTTTTCAAGTCATAGTTTGTATTTGATGTGTATAGTGGGTAGGGAAATACAGTAACAGCTACAAGGAATGTGTTATTAATAAATCTGAAGATCTGTGAAGGCATTCTTGCAAACCAATTGATTTCTGTTGTGAATTTTATTTACATTTTTGGTCTTGGATTCTTCTCCAATAGAGATCATGTGAAAATGCAGTGGTTTGACCCAGTATGAAAAACGGTCTGACTACATAAATGCAGCTTTATGCTTATCTGAAATTAAAAGAACAACTCAGCATTATGCTCAGATGGTTCACTGCACAATTAATATAAAATTTTATAATTTTTTAAACTATTAATGCCTTACTTGTAAGAATATTCTTCTCCTTTGGAGCTATCAAGCATCATCCAGTCATTGTGTAATGGACAGTAAATGAATAACCTCTTTGTCAGCCTGTAGGATGATGCCGTTATTAACAATTTTGTCATGTCGTATATGTTTCTTGATTCCCAAGTAAGCTGTCACAGGCTGCCTATGAAAAATTACTCCGTGCCTATTACATGAATATACGTTATGGGAAGACACAATTCTATCCTGGCAACACATGACTTCATTGCTAGCAATAATTTTCTGAACACTTGTGGCGATATAGAGCTGTCATCTTCTTCATTCTCTTTGTTATTTTTATTTGAGAAGCTCCTGATAGTAATAGTGTATCCCTTATACTTTATAGCACTGTAACTAGTGAAGAAGAAACTGCTCTGTGATGATATTCTCAAAAGTACTAATATCCGGGGTGCTGCATCACATCTGACATTTCTTGAAAATACTTTTCTTTAATTTTATCATACTTCCCTAGCAGAGATGGAGAAGGAGGAGGGAGGGAACTATCCAGATTGAAACTGAGCAAGTCTCAGTGTAGAAAAGGGTAGGCTTTTAATTAACTTCCCAAGAGAATGATATTGCAAAAAGGATGGAAGAGAAATGCTGCTAATGGCCCTGGTTGTGACTCAGGGGAATGTAGTGCTGAACTTACAACCTGCAAACAAAATGCTGGTCTTTTGTTAGGGATGAGCTATTTTTTGGTAGCTGAATTTTGAGTTTCCTGGAACCGCGATCCAAATGGACAAACTCTCCTCATTCGAGCCTGGGGCTGGCAACTCTGTCAGAGGAGCAGACTTGGTCCATACCCCATGCAGCCGGTGGACAAGCAGTAGAGATTTTATACATCGTGAGGACCATCAGTGTGGTCATGGGACTGGTACTGGCAGCAGAGAACAGTCCTCGGATGCCCTCGTGGGGAGGGAAAAGTGGACACAGTCTTGGACGTGCAGAGTTGTGTCAGGTAGACTGTAGTGCTGATATCTTTGCTGCCTGTGGTCATGTTGCAGGGTTAGATTTTCTGTTCTTCTGTTTATTTGGGCTTTTTTACCCTTACAGAAATAAACATGTTAAAACAACTCAATTCAGTTTTGCATATAACTGCACTCAGAGAGTCAATACAAATCATATGTGATTTAGTCAAGACTAAACAATAGCAAACTTCAGGCTTTATGTTGTGCATTGTGCTGCTTAATTTTTCAGCTATATAAATACTTCAGTCGCTAGCACCTAAAATGGCTGGTTTCCCTTCCTCCTGTGACCTTAACATTCTTAATCAAATTAAGTTTTCCAGGATGGTTTTGTCAAATTCATCTAGATGTTGGAGTCTCCAGGATGTTTATCTTCAGTAGGCTGTTTGGGAAAACACCATTTGTTGTAATGTCAAATATTAAACACTTTGAGAAGAGTAATTCATAACGTTAGAAGTCTCCAAGGAGAAAAAGTATAAATATGCCATAGTCCAGGCTGGCAGCATGGGCTTTTGAAGGACAGACACGCTGTGGGGAGGATATGGAAAGACAGGACAGTGTGAACAGCTTGCCTCACACAGAGTCTTTGAGCTATAGGGTGGATGTGTATGCTCTTCTGTAGCCGAGGTTAGGCTGAGCTTTGAAGGACTTTCTGATGTGGCTCATCATCAACTGAAAACAAAGTTACTTTACATATTTTCCTAAAGAAGGCTGTTGACTATATCAAGGAAAAAAATATCACTGTGACAGGAAAATATATGTGGTATTGGAAGAAACTCACCTTTTTCTATGGGTACTTGGTTTTGGAATCTTCTTTCTGCTGAGATGGCCTCTAATCCTCTGTTTTCAGTACGTGAATGAGGACCATGAGAAGCGCTACCAGATGTGTGGTGTTCTTCTGTTTCCTGAAGCATGGGGAGACTGATTGCCAGACAGGACATCACTGATTAACTCCAGATGTACCGCGACAGTAGCACTGTGTGCTTGGGTGTACAAATCAAATGCACATCATTATATAGTGGCAGTAGCAGTATGATGATGTGAAAAGAAATTTGTGTGTGTTAATATGATCAGTCCTGTGCTAATATAGTACACAGTATGACCTGGTACGAGACTATTATAAAGCAGTTCAAGCAGTAACTCAAACTAAAAACCGATGGGTGAAGATTTCAGCATTTTTCTTCTGAACATTTCTTGAATGGTATCCTATCCTCAGGTGTATGCGTTGACACAGAAAATAGTGCTGAGTCTTTACATATGTTTAGGGCTTTAAAAATATGTGTTTATGGATATTCAGCAAGCATACCTGCGTGATGAAAATAAAATGGCTTACAGGGGAATTGGATGACACCAGAGAGTTACCGAGTCAAAAAGAAAAGCTGGAAAAGTAATCTGTTCTGTACAGGTGAATAGAGCTCTGGTGATGAAATAATGCAGAAGTGTGGAGCAGAGCAAAGAATGGGAAACACTTGTTTTCCAGAGACAGACTGCAACTCATGAAGTCAGGGTTGATTAGTTTTCCGTGCAGCAATGCCATGACTCTCAAATCATTATAATAGTGTATTTTCTCATCTTTTCTGAAGCATGGGATCCTAAATTTGCAATAGAAAACACTAGTCAAAAAAGCACAGTTTTCCAGTATCTATAATTCTCTTCATTTCATATGTTTTGGTGCATTCTTTACTTCACTGTCAAAAGCTGCATTATCTTATTTTCCCTTCAGTGATTTGTGTTTCTTTTGGCTTCCTTTAGATGTTAACTCTTTTGCCAGTTCTGCTTCCTTGGCTCTCTTTAGAGCTGAAAATTTAGTAATCCAGAGAGGCAGGATTTTATTTTATTTTAATTAACATAGTCTTTTTCAAGATAACCTGTAGAATCTAAAAGCAGCAATGCAAACTTCATGGTCATTGATGTACTAATTCAGAATTTTAAACCTAATTGTAGGCCAGACTTAATGGCCTTCTGCTAGTAAGAACTTTATAATAATTCAGCAAATGATGGATCAGTTGATTAAGTGGAAACCAAGGGCAGCTACGTTAAAAAGATACTTCTAAAGGCAGTAAAAGAAAGGATGCCCAGGAGTAAAGACCTGGAGCTTCTGGTTTGACGTGTTTTACTGTAACTAATTTTTCCTCTTTCTAAAATTTTTCTTGTATGCTGTATTACTAGATGGCTCTGTTCTTGTTCTTTTTTTTTCTGCTGGTATAGCTTGTTTGCTTTCTTCTCTTGGGAAGCTTCTGATGTACTGAAGTTTTATTTAGTGATTGCAGCCTTCTTTGATGCACTTCCTTCAACATTAGATACTGAAACCTTTCTGATCTTAAACTACTCATGTCCTGTCTATTTTCACTGCAGAGTACTCCAAAAATAGTCCAGTGCAAGTATATTTACAGTAATGCTATCTTATTTTTGTAGTCAGAGGTTAGCATTTTTTAGGCTTCATTCTTCCTATTTCAGTAATTAAAAATTACTCGTGTATTCTCAGTCACCAATATTCAGTTTAGTCATCATTAAGTTAGTCATTACAATTTATCAACTAAAGAAATATAGTACGTAGAGACTTCTACTCTGCAATACATATTTCAGATGTGCAGGATTACGTACCATAGCATACAGTTAGTTGCAAGCCCAGTTCTGCTCTGCTTCCAAGAGGTGAGTGTTCCCTGAGGATTTTTTGTAGCTCTATCTCATCTCCAGCCAGGGCATGATTTGGAGAGAATTTTTCACAAAACCAAACTTCTGGCTAGACTATGCATTTACTTTCTAGTTCCTCAGCTGATAAGCAGGCTTTTTTGAATTGCATGGAGTTGACTGTAAGTTAAAACAGCCTCTAAACTGCTTTAATTTTCAGTAAAGATCTGTTGTGGCCAATGCACTGAGTGTAAATGTGACTTCCACCTCTGGTTGTGCTGGACTAGATTGGAAGATTCAGTCTCCGTATTAGGGATGCCAGAATTTTGAGCATCTGTTTTGAAGTGATCATAGTTTTGAAAAGGCCACTTTCAGTGTTGTGAACTGGCCCACATGGTTGGGTTGTTTCAAGCCAATTTCTGAACTCCAGTGTAACTCCATGAAACACAGATTGTCAAGTACAACAGTGCTACTGAGCGAATATAAAGACAAATTAAGCCAATTATTATGGTGCTCAGAAAACATCTGCTAAAGAAAATCAACAGTAAAGATAAGTGAAGAGAGAACTCAATTGTTTTGACCCAACTGTTAAAGAGCCATCAGAGTGACCTGTCCATTAGTAGCCAATTTATGAGTCTTTCAAAAAACAATTTTCTGAGGCTTTAGTAATAACTTTCAGACAGCTTTCTAATCTCCCTTTACCTATTTTCCAGCAGATATTCTATTATAAAATCCATCTGACATTTGATGGCCTGGCTGGAGTGCAGGAGCGCGTCACACAGGTTTTGTCCCCATGGCTGAGTTTCAGCAAGAAGAACTAAGTGGAATATAAACCTCATAGGTCTGCCTCTTCAGTTTGCATCTTTCATGATCAAAAGGGTGGATTGAATGCCAACAGACAATATGAAAGAAGGCATAATAAATGGGTTACAGCATTGTTAGGTTACCCACTGTCAGTGGGTCTACAGATTGTGATGCAGAGTGGTAAACTCTCCCTTGGTAGTTCGCAACAGCCTGGAATACAGTTGTTCTCCTTAAGTAGAAGCGCAACATAATACAGGCATTACAAAATTTGTTTAGTTAATAAAAAACTCCTAACTTTAGGGGTGCGAGATTTATGGATTTGCTAATATTATGTACTAGAAATATAGCATAGTGATCAAATGAATTTATGGAAGAGAAAGAAGCTGTAAAAAAGGTGATGAATAGGCAGTGTGTGTGTTAGTTCATTTGCTTGTTTTTCATGGTTCATGAGAAAACTATAGAGACAGTTTGAATCCTCTAATCTTTCATTTTAGTAATTTTAGTAGTCTTAATCTTACCTGTAGAAAATTCACCCTGGAAGGTAAAGCTGTAGGAGGTACAGCTGATTAGGCCACGAACAGATTAGTTGGCTTGCATATTCAGGAAATAAATTGCATTTGTCCGATGAAGTCATTAAAGGAAGCAGCATAAGGGAGTTTGGTGGCAAAGCAAGGGAAGGCTAGCTTGAGATGAAACCAAAGTAAAGGACCTTTTGAAATAAAGTAATTATGTATATCTGGATATTTATTACTTTAACTAGTACTTTCTAGATTTGGAAACCTGTTTTCAGTCTAGTGAATGAAGTTTCTCTGGCTTAGTTTCTTTTTGCTAAATGTTGGATTTGAGGAAAGAAGGGGAAGACAGCATGATATCAGGTTGGTGGACTACTTTATATGCGTGGATTTATTGTTGCTTGATGTGATTAAATGTAGCAGTACTGAAATACCAAAATAAGGGTACTGTCTTGATCCAAAGCCCACTGAGATCAACAGGAAAAAAAAAGAATAAATCACAGAATTATCAGCTTTTGGTCAGGCCAGAAAACTTCCCCTTGTAAGCTTGAAATCCGGATATTTTTCCACTGACCTAGTGCTAATAGATCTGTCATTACAATATCTCAGCTCCAATTACAGGGGCTGTTGGAAGTATTATTGCTCTGTTTCTACTGTCTGTGTTATTATCTTATGTCAATTGTGGTGTAATCCCCATCCTCACGTGCCATCTAGTAAACTACGGTGATCTATGTGATGTGGGTTAATTGAAGGGAGAGGAAGTCCTGCGAATCAGTGGTAATAGGCATTAGCAGATTATAATGTTTTATTGGCTCCTCATTACACAAGCTTTGAAATCTGAGGAAGACTTCCTTCCAAAGGCGGGGGGCTGGGAAGGAGGATCTGCATTTCGTATCAGCTGCCGTACCAAGCTACCCTCAGGCTAGCATATTTGCTCTTTCATTTTTTAGCACATGTTTGATATGTCTCCATCTTAAAATCTGCTTAATTTCTTTTTGTGTTGTAGCACTATTAATTTTTGCCTTTTGAAATAGCTGGAATGCCGAGTGTTTAAAAGTAAGGCAATGAGAGCCTGGTTTTATTTTGGGTAAAAACTCTTACTGTTGGGGGAGGCTGAAAGAAAGGACATCGTGTAAAAGAATTAGGATGCATCATTTTTAGCAACTGACATGCATCTTAATAACCCTTTGCTCTAATTGGCATTTTAATTAAAGATGACATTTTAATTGGTTATTTTACCAATTTAACTTGGTTATTAGCATAAGCTACTCCTTTCATTACCTATAATTCATCTATGCAATCTCCATAACCCCACTTGGTGCTTTCAAGTAGTATTTTGCTCTTCTGAAGAGTCTGAAATCCTGTTCTGTTGCTCCTCCAATGCACTTCCTGGTGTATACACTAATGTCTGCTATTTTAAAAAGTAGGCTTATTATATCACAGCATCAGAGATGAATAAGAAAAAATGTCTTAATAGCAAATAATTATAAATTAATTATCAATGTTGGTACATTAAGCCTTTTAAATGCAAACCAGATGTGCAATATTACTTACAGTCTGCCTGCCATGTATTGTTTGGCTATGTAATTCCCAGACACTTGAAATACAGTCTTACAATTTTTACTTCATTATTCTTAACCTATCCTGGTTTTGTGTAAGATCTTAATTTCATATTTTGTATTTTACATGAAGGGGAAAAAAAAATACTGCTATGTCTACGGTTACCCTTCTAGAAAGTAAGAGAGTGCCAAATATTCACAGGGAACAAAGAAAACACAAGTATTGTACACAACCTTCAAAAAACCCCCCAAACAACCAAAACACAAGGATGTGGCAAAGGTATATGCTTAATGGGGTTTAATAAAACTGAGATTTTTGTTTTCCCTTTGAAAAAAAAAGAGCCTTGGGTTCATTAGGAAAGCTAGGATCTTCAAAGCAGCCCACGGGAGCCCAGATGGGGCCTTGAATGGGGCTTTGAAACATCCAAGCTTAAGAAAACTTACCCTCAGCAGCTTTAGGTTCTCCATTATTATATTTTGCTTTTTAGGAAGCTGTCACGTTGTGCCACAGAGGATAGAAGTGTGGGTGAAATGATTGTCTCTATTCTTGAAATGCTTCACAGGAGCCTTTTGAGAGCTAATTAATATTAATCACTTGAAAATTGCCTGGTGAAAGGCACAATACAAATGGAATATATGTGAAAAGTTCTTTATCATGAAAGCGGTGAGCTATTTTTAAATACTTGTGCAAGAGAGGGCTCGTCGGCGGTGCCAGCTTGACAGCACTGCCTGATCTGTTACCCACAGAACATATGCACTGTGGGCAGTAGTACTGCAAGTTATCCTGACAGTGTTTCTGCCCTGTCCTAGATGGCTTGCCTCCAGCTTCCACTCCCCTCTTGGCTCTGCTAAAATTGCCAGTTAATACTTGCTTTTGTGATGGTAGCTTTTCTTACTGTGAATAGTTGCCTGCTGTGAACAGGATGGAGACTATCTTTCTCCGTTTCATTTTTCATTCTGCACTAATGAAGAACATAGTGTTAAATGATTTATCCAGCTCAACGACAATTTTGATGTAAAGGAAAGAACAAGCTCACAGATCAAGGTGATGAAATGTGAATCTCATGGTCACCACTATTAATTCTTTCACCATTTCATGAGGAGACAGAAAATTGTGTTCCTGTTAGTGCAAATGGCTGCTAAGATGCTTCTCAGCTTGATTATAGAAGCTGGAACAGAAAGTGATTTGCTTATAAAACATTGGCAATGTTTTGATTATGTTTTATTCTTGACAATATGCAGAGAAATGTCAGTGTAGGTACGTAAAGAAAACAATTTCAAATCATAAATTATAATATGGGTCTCTGCATTTTGATGTTATTATGCTACTAACATCTGTAGTAAACTGTACAGATAAGTTATCTTTGCTACTGCTATTTATATGAAGCAGTCATGCAAATGGGCTCTGTTTATTTTTTCAACTCATTTCATTAAAGGGTAAGAAGAAAAAGGGATGGGAGAGACGAGTCATGACACTTTTTTGTTTGCTCTTACAAAGGAATAATCACGTTCAGGGTAAGCAAGTGCATTCATAACACAGACATCTTGGTGGTTTAACCAGATTTTAAAAAATTGCTTTAAACATGACTTTTGTTTTTTTCACTTGTGACTAGAGGTTGCTTTCATGGCTCATAAGAAGAGTGCCTGATATTACTCTTACTGATTTGCTTGGTGTATCAACTCAGATGAAGAAAAAGCAGAAAGTAACTGTTCCAGCGAAGGTATTGATGTTTTGCTTGGGTGTCCAGCACTGCACTGGGGTGCTAACAGCATCTTAGGCAGTATAGCTAAACCTTGAGTGAATTAATGCCTAAATTAATGCCTATCTTGTAGCAATAAGAATCAGTTCCTCCAGGCTGTAAATACTAGAGTGCAATTTGAATTTGCCAAGAAGTTACTGATAGAGATATCTAGTTGAGGTGGTTGGGGCTGATTTTTTTTTTGGTGAATATTTGTTTACAATGTGGAGGAGTATGTTTTACTGCTTACAAAACTTGCTTACCCATCCTTTTCTCAAGCTCTTAAGGAACACAGAGCCTTTTCCTTTCTTCAGTTACATTTACTGACCAGGTCATGAATTTTCATGATGATTCTTGTGCAAAAGACAGTTCTGCTTCCTTTTATCTCGGAATGTTATGTGCGCAAATGTGTAGTTGCTGAGTTGTTAGGCTGTTTTGCTTTCTGCTCTTGTTTTAGAGAAAGCTTATTTGAATGTTTCTGTAACCTCAAATATTTCACAGCTTTCCCTTTTATTTCTGTCCTCAAGGGTTTGATATTAGAGATCCACCTTCTATTGGAGGACGTCTGTGCAAAATAGTCTTGCGGCCAATCAATGCTACTCCTAATCTGGCAGGATAAAGCCGTGTATTCCCTTCCACTCCAGGGGTCTGCCTTTGCTGCCTCTTCAACTCCCCACCACCTGCCAAGAAAAGACCAGGCTTGGCTCTGTGACACAGTGGCGTGGGGAATTAGGCAGTGGGCTGCCAGGCCAGTAAAGGCAAAGATGCTCAAATTAAATGGAGATGTTCTCAATTTCTATTGCTGAGAAATAGGAGAAAGGTCTCTTTGTGCGAACTACAGCATCTGAGCTTGCTTGGTAAGCTGCATGGTAATACTTGTTTCTGATGACAGCAGGCATCTAACATGCCGTAGGTTTAACGCTCTCAGGCAGCCTGCTTTCCTCCTGGTATTGGTTTCTGGGATGGATGAGCTGTCACCACTCTTGATGTGTGTAGAGAACAGAGGTCTCCCGAGATAAGGTTGTTCATTATGCTTCCTGAAGAACCATTAAATTTCTATCAGTGCAATGTGATCCACTCCTTGGGTAGAGACATTGTTTCTGAACCTTTTCTTCTATGCTAATCTCCACTTCTATTATTTTTTTTTTTTAAATATTTCAATCTATAAACAGGGAGAATGTAGAAATATGTAAGTAGTAATAACGAGGTATTTTTATGCGGAATCTCACAGTGACAAGATGAAAAATTATGCATTCTTACTGCATTATCCGGTATGTATAAGCCTTTGTAAAATGAGACATCATTCCTATGCTGCTTTGTATAAATTTGCTGGATTTTGGATGCAGCGCTCTATTTTTAAAAACACATCACTATTGTGCCAGTATTTCAAGGTGGTTGTTATTATTTTATGGCAATAAATGTAACAATCTTTATATGGGTTGAGGTTGTTTTGGCTGCTTCATCTAAACAATTAAAAGTTGGTTTTAGTTATGGAAAAGCAAATATAAACATAGATATATCGTATTTATCTGAGATCTGTGGGCATGCTATGTAATACTGGTCATTGAACTTGTGAGTATGTAAAAAAGGCATAGAGTATTTTGGTGCGTAACAATATTCTGTGTATATTGGTTATATTTTTAGATGCAGTAATATGTTCAGAATTACCATTTTACTCTGAAATGTTATTGGCTGACAAAAATTAACAGGACTGGGACACTTTGTAGCATGAAAGTTTTTAATTGTAGACAATTATATAATCCAGTTAATTGCAGAAAGTTCTTCAGATAGATATTGTTTCTGTGACAGAGTATATAGTATATTTTACAGAACTGTTTATATCTTCTTTTTGCCAATCTAAGCATCTGGTGAACAAATTAATTAAATTTGAGTATATAACTTCAGAAACCAGATTTTCTTAAGATACGTACTCAGCCCAGCTGCTAAATCTGTCTTTCAGAGTTTTTTCACACGTGCTTTGTGATTAATAGTAAGTTAATGGTAAATTCAGATTATTATACAGCTGAGATACAGTTATTATCCAGCTAAACACTCTTCATAGTCCTTAATAGACTCAGTCCGTGTGTGTTTGATCACATGAAGTAATTGTGCTTATTTTGTCAATGTGGATGATCTCTGACCTTCACATTTGTTTATCTTGTGAATGATACATGTTCTGCATGGTGATTACCAGTCGCGTCTGGGAGACTGACAATATTTAGATGTAAATACAGCAGTGCAAGCAGTGCACGTTTGTGGTCTAATTCAGCAGTGTGTTTGTGACTTGAGTCACGTTTTAATAATTGGGAGGGCAAATTACATGACAGCTGTCTCAACAGAGAAAATAAGAATTGTTTGCATTGTTAATTAGGATTTCTTTTTTCTTTAATTACTGGATGTTTCAAACATACTTAGTTAATTTTTTGGCACTTTTTGAAGGTCTGGAACATGTATTTGTTTAAAAAGAGGAACATACCCAATGGTAAGCTTTCAAACTGGGTGAGTTGTAGATCAGTGTTATGTGTGCAGCCATTGTGGTACCAAGAGGGAAGGGAGATTTAGCAGTATTATTCTCTGGGTTATTGGCCTCCTTGAAGAAAGGCTGTTAAGGGTAATATTTGTTGCTCTGTACATGTTAATGCTTATATTTTTATAGGCTTAGGGATAAGATGTAGTAATTTGTTAATTTGAAACTTCTATAATGGCAATGCAAGGAGAAGCTGTTCATGATACTTTTAAGGGAGGATTAAAATGTTATTTCTAGAATGCTGAACATTAGCAAAGTGAACTTCTAGTCCGAAATAGCCAGACTACAGACTGTGTAAATGTAGTTCTTGAAATCCTGTCTCATGCTCAGGTCTTGATGAGACTTGTGTTGTCTAGGCGTTATGGGCAAGGTAAAGTTTTCATCAGTGATAAGGACATCTTCTGCTACTCCATTTCATAGGGTGACTTTCACCCTAAAATAGTCTCTGATGCAAATGAAAATAGTTGCACTAGTGAGGCAAGAAACAGTGTCCTTTTAAAAGTTGTTCTACCTTTTAAGAATGGTCTAACAAATTCACATTTCAAGTTTGGCCATATCCTTTTCAGGGAAAGTAATACTTTCTAAATAATAGATTCTATAATTAACTTGGATGAAGGTGGATGAACAGCAAGTGGCAATTCACTATTACAGCTTTGCTTTCAAGATCTGAGGAAAATCTGTGGTACTATATGTTTTCATGATGTTAAAAAGTGATTAGAAATGAGGAAAAAAGGAAAAAGTGCTGCAGGTAACCTAAATGTAATTTTTACAGTAAATAGTAGAAGATATTACAAATGGTATTATAAAACATATTGCAAACAGAGCCTTGTATTTAAATTTCTTTAATCTCTCTGTGTGACAAAGAATCCCAGATCCTGTAAGTATAAACAGAGGATGTGAGGAGAGGAATTGTGGCTCGGTCAGTGGTCCATGTTACTGAGATACAAGGAGTGGTATCTACACAGCTATAAGTCTTAGGATCATCACATTTATTATTGCTATCTTTCAGGCAGGTAACTTCTGTTATACAAAAAGGAGAAGATTTTCACAGTGTTACGTTACAGAAATAGGACAAGCGAAGTCTATGAAGAAAAAACTATGTCAAATTCTTTTTCTGCATATAAGAGGCAAAACAACCCTCAAAACTGTTTCCAGGGTTTAAAAGAAAATGGTGAAAGTCCCTTTTTTAGCCTTCACAGGTTTATTATTGATTTGAGTGGCCATACAATGCTAATATAAATAAATAAAAAACAGGATATGGTTTGGAGTACTTAAGAGGGGTATTTGTGCCTTTCATGCTGAGAAGGGATTGGATAAGTTTTTGTGAAACTCTTTGCCAAGTTAAAATTCAACTTTCAAGAGGAGTAGCTCTCTGTGAAGGGATTGTTGTTGGCAACTTCGTTGTGAACGGAGCACATGCATAGCTCCCCTAGTAGCTCACTCAGTGAAGCAACGAAAATTTTGCTGTGACAAACCAGAAAAGATCAGGTGTTTCTGCAGTAAGAGACATCACTCTCCACTTTGAATGAAGAGATGCTGATGGTTGATAGGTTATTTGTATGGAATTATTTCAGTAGGATGATCAGATATACTAGTGTGTTTAGGCTTCTTATTTTTTCTTATTTTTTTTTTAATGGATTCCTAACATTGGGCTTTGTTTGAATGTATCAACCTCACATATTCTGCCCCTTAAGAAGCGTTGTCTGAAGGAAGAGATTCCTCTCACCTGATTTCACACACCTGTCATCAAAGGTTTGTGTGTTACATAGTCACCATGTTGTCTTTCTGCAGCCAGTGGAAAGAAGTAGGATTTTTAGGTCATGATTCATCTGAGCTATTTTGGATGCGAAAAATCCCATTCTAAAAAAGTGTCTTTATTTCCTCAAACTACAGAGAGACCACTGAGCCATTAGCTCAGACTGTGCATCTGTGTTTGTTCAGATGAATCCCACCCAAGACGGTCTCACAGATGCTGGGTAGTTTGTTATTCCTGAAGACTCAAATCTGTTTACAAGTGGAGTGTGACATTGCTCTTTGAGTGCCTCACTGTTTTTAGACATATTTTGGGATGTTCAAGAGTGGACATGTGCTCTGTTCTAAGTAGACACAGACATATACTTTCCATACTGACAAGGAGTTAATACGTAGTTGGTGGTAATTGTATGCCAGGCAGTTATATAATTTTTTTAGAATTATTTCCTATGTGTGACCTCAAATCCTTTGTAGGGTTTTTCAGTACTTTTTTCAGTAGCACTTAGGACTGTCTAGATATTTTTGTGTTTCTAGTCCCATGGTATTTTTAGTTAAAGTTCTTTTAAGGTAACCTTTGAATGGACTTTCAGTTTTTAGGTTTTCAGGAGTAATTGACAAAGTGCTTAGACGTCTTGAAATGCAGCTGTGCATTTAGTATTCTCAAGGTCCACTTAAGTGTTACTCAAGTAGAATCATAGAATCATTCAGGTTGGAAGAGACCCTTGGGATCATTGAGTGCAACCATCTACCCTACTCTACAAAGTCCTCCCCTACACCATATCCCTCAGTACTGCATCTAAACAGCCCTTAAACACATCCAGGGATGGTGACTCCACCACCTCCCTGGGCAGCCTGTTCCAATGCCCTATCACTCTCTCTGTGAAAAATTCCTTCCTAATGTTCAATCTAAACCTACCCTGTTGGAGCTTGAAGCCATTCCCTCTCGTTCTGTCACTAATTACCTGTGAGAAGAGACCAGCACCAACATCTCTAGAGTGTCCTTTCAAGTAGTTGTAGAGAGTGATGAGGTCTCCCCTCAGCCTCCTCTTCCTCATACTAAACAGTCCCAGCTCCTTCAGCCGCTCTTCATATGATTTGTTTTCCAGGCCCTTCACTAGTTTCGTTGCCCTCCTCTGCACTCGCTCCAGCACCTCGATATCTCTCCTGTATTGAGGTGCCCAAAACTGGACACAATACTCGAGGTGTGGCCTCATCAGTGCTGAGTACAGGGGCACAATCACCTCCCTACTTCTGCTGGTCACAGAAGCATCCTAAATAAGAGTTTGTTTAGATATGCTAACAGAAGAAACTTTTGAATGTGTGCAAAACTGTGAGGATATAATCAATATGTAAAAATATATGGAGTGAGTAGTTGTCTGTGTTGTCAAAGATTGAGAGAGAATGCTTGAAGAATGTAAAATTCAGCTTAAAATTTAACTCGATATACTTAGCTTTTAAGAAGCTTCCTAGAGCATTCAGATCTACTGGGATGTTTAATATTCTCCAGTGAGAAACACTGTGATCTGTGCCACTTGGGAATTTAAAGTAATGCCAGAATAAAGCATTAGAAAATATGTTGTTATTCTGCGCTGGCAGATCAGGAAGTGAACTCACCTAGAAGGTCCTTTCCAGCTCACATTTAAACAACTTTGTGATCCTGTGATTGTGAAGACGAATAAACTTGCACTGTTAAAGGTCATCTTTTTAGTTAATGCTTAAGATGCATGAGCTACTGGTGCTTTTTGTCTTAAAATATGTCATATTAAAATATGACATATTAAAATATGACTCTTTCTATAAAAAATTCTTGTAATCCTTTTGCATTCCTCTTTTTTTATTCTCCTGCCCTGCCCCCTTCCCTCTCAAACAGCTGTCTCATTTGCTCAGCTATCTCTTTGCTCTGCAGTCTCTAGGAGCTGTTTGTTGTCTCAGCCGCATGTTTGTTTGAATCAATTGAATTAATTGCAAGAGACTAGTCTGGACATGGATAGAATACTGAGGCACCAGGCATAGTGGAGCATTGCTTACAACGTTTAATCAGCACCCATATGTAATTTCTTGGGGTAACCATGGGGTTCACCTGAAAAGGCTGCCACTAAACAAATACGGAAAGAATTAAATGATAACTTTTGAAGCACCCGTGAAATTGTCAGAGACATGTTCTGTGGAGATAGAGCAAAAAATCATACCTATCTCTTGTAACAGGCATAGAGTTAAAAATGTCCTCAAAAAGCAGCTGGCTCTTTGATCCAATGGAGTTATTTAGCAAGTCATGGTCAACCAAGAGAGGCTGTGAGATTTGATGGTATTAAGATTTAAGCATTTAGATTTATCAAAGTGGGGATTGTAAGCCCTCATTTTCAGTAAGGTAGGGGAGGTGGATTTAACTGTTTCATGTAAGAATAACTGGTGAATCTTCAGTATGCTGTTTCTGTGTCTGAATGCATAAATGGCTCAAAACAGTGACATATGTGAAACTTCAGTCTGTGCTCCTGTTTGTTTTACTTGTATCCTATGAATAAGAGAGAACACATGCCCCCTTGGACAGCATTGCCATTTGTGGAGTGGTAGCAAAGTTTTAATACATATGGGGTATTAAGAAATACCAGATATATTGCTCTCCATAGAGCTACCAAACACCCAGGTATTTCCCAAAGCACATTGCCTTTTTCTTCCTGAAAACTTTGTAAAGTGGACAAAAAAGTATTTAGTAATTTGACTGGGATTTCCGGTGTTTTGACAATCTGGTTAGAGCAATAGCTGTAGATGGCTAGAAGTCCTAGAAGAGTGGCCACTGCTCAGGCGCAGATCAGCTGCATCTTTTACTAGCCTGCAAATCTAAACTGAAAAGCAAAAGAAAGGAAGGCTTAATAGCTCCCTAGGAAACAAAATTTTAAGGGTATGAAAGCTCTCTACTATTTTTGATTAGCCTTTTTGTTTCTCATAAGCCTCATAAATTTCCCTGTCCCATTTGAAACAGTCTCCTTATGTAAGAAAACAATTTAAGTTCTGCATAGGTGTGCTTGCTTTTTTTGATTAAATTGTATTTTCTTGCCTACTCTTGCCATAGTATGCCCACAATATGAGACTATGCTTTCTTTCTTCCCCTTCATTTCCAGTTCAGTGCTTTTTTTTTTTTTTTTTTTTTTCTTATATCCCATCTGGATTGTTGATAGGTTCTGCAGAGTATGTATCTTTCTTTCTTTTGAAGGAAGGTCTGTTATTTGTAAGACTGCATGTACATCGATACTACAGATATGGTTCCCAATTCCTGTTGGTTCCCAAACATTATAAATGTTAAAATTACACCATACTGTTTTCATGAGGAGACATCATATCCATTTCAACAGTACAGAGGAACATTCAAAACAACTTTGGGCAGAAATGGAGAAATATCCCACTGAAATTAGAAATGGAATTGAAATAACTATTCAAGCTGGAATTTGTCCAGCACAGCACCTCTGCAGAAGTGCTGTAAGATGCATTGAAATGTAGAAATTTTATGTTTCACTCAAAAGATTGCATATGTAGGAAGACAGTGTTGGGTAAGATAACTAAATTTCATTTAGGTCTGATGCTCAGTTATGTATCCTGGCACAAATTATGCAACAAAACCGTCCTCCCTTGCATCAAATCGTTAGGAGAAACTGTAGTAAAAGGCTGGACCGGCCTGTCTCTCAAAAATATACTTTGTATTCCCCTTCTTATGCTTTCTTTATCTCTGATGCTCAGTGGCCAAAGAATTGGATGATAGAAGAGAGAATGCATTCCTGTCTGGTACTAGGTCCAAGTTTGAAATAAAATTGACATGTAATAGCAGCTCTAAATTCTGTGCATAGCATTCAGTCTGTTTGATGGAGGTTGCTATGGAAGATAAAAAGGGTTTGAGAAAGCCAAAAGGATTTGGCTTGCTGTACTAGTTATAGCAATGGTTTCTGAGAATATCAGGATCTAGAGCAGTCTCCTTTTATATATATATGTATATAAAAATATAATTATTACTTCTAATTTTGCTTGCTAAATCACTCTGTGAACCAGTTTTAACTTAGGCATTCAATCTGATGATGTAGAGGCAATAAGAATCCAGCTATATAGAACAACATTGCAAGAATATAAGTATTAGATTCTCCTTTATTCTTTTCTTTAATGTGTACAAATCTGAAAATAAATGTTTTGATTTGTATTGTCTAGAGCCAGGAACAATGCAAACAATTGTAATTCTATCCTCACTGATAATGTGATGACTCCAACATAGGATTCTGTGCTGAAGGGGCATTTTGCCCTATGAAGAAATGCAGAGGATAGGATGACACTGCTTACAGAAATAATACAAAATGTTTCAGCCACACATGCACTTAACAGAGGAAGTTAAGTATCATCTCTGGACTTGTCCTTATGTGGTCACTTTTAATCTGAGTAAACACCATTGTATTGATTGGAAAGAGCTCCATACAGTGCAGCTTTCTGTGTCGCTGTGAATCAGGAGTATATTTGGACCAGTTTTACTGCGGTAAAGTAAGACAAGAATTAATTTCGTATCAGAAGAAATAGTTCAGTAGGCAAGCCTCACTGCTTAGAGATATTCTGTTGGTTTACCAGCTGCTCTCCCAGGCTGCTTTTATCTGGGGCAAGCAAGCCTTTCTATGGCACTTCTATGATACTTGTTTGCAGAGAACAGATATTGGCTTCTTGTTATGAATGCTGGCTAAAAGCAGTGCTCTTTGGCATTGCCCTCAGATCCTTCAAGAGTCAACATCATCTTATTTTCCTGATTGATAACTCTTTGTGTGCCTGATCATTATGTTTGCAGTTAGACCCATACAAAGACCCTAAATGCTTTCTCCCTGTGAGAAAAGACTACAAAGAAAGCTAAGAAGCTTTCATGATTAGGGGTAAGCTTTTTTGAGGCCATTGTGAAGCTATTGCTGTGGGTAAATCATTAGAACCACACTGGGGTGCCACATCACCTAGAGGTTTCAGAGGAGCTTATCAAGGATGGAAGTTACATCTCTGGTATTCCTGAACTGCCTGTCTGCAACATGGACCTGAATAACTCTACAAAACTTCATGAAATGTTAGTGGGTGAGCCTCCTTTATATTAAAATAGCCTGAAGAATCAAGCTCAAGGACAGCAGAGCAGAGGACGCTCTGCACAAGAATGTGCTCCACTGCTTATCTCAAGGGAGTCATGGAGCCTTGACTCTCTCCCACCTCTGCTTTCAGCCATGCTGCCATCCCTGGCAACACTGATGGGGAGGAACTAAGGCTGGTGTGTATCTTAAATTTGCTTTAGCTGTATACTGAGACACTTGCATTTGGTCCTGGCATAGGCACTATCATATTTGAAAGAGTAAATAGGTATCGTGTTCCATCAGCTCTCTCCCAGCCCCCAAATTCTGCATCACCACTGTAACTGCACATAAAGTAGAAGCTATGTTTTGATAATGGAATATTAACACTGAAAATTGGTATGCTTCCCCTCTAAAATCCGCATGGCCTCTCCTATCAGCGTATCCAGGAAACAACTTCTGTATCGATATTTCCAAAAATGCTTTAATAAAAACATAACTCTCAAATGATCTTAACCATAAATCCCTATCAGTGCATCTGATAATTCCTAGGATACAGCTCAGTAGACTTGTCTTGTACACAAACAAGAAAAATTGAAAAAGCAAAAATTACAGCTATGGTTTTATACCTGCAATTGCCTCAAGCTCACTGCAAAGTCACTTTAATGGTGTGGCAAAAGTTGAGACTATCCATGTGGGCAGCGTGGAAAAGAGAGTAACCTGGCGGGTTTTAATGTAACCCTCATCCCCATCCTTACTGACGACAGCTACAAGAGAGCAGTGTCTTGGTGTGCAACCTCCTAGGTAGCCATCAAAATGCACTTTATGAAGTAATGGAGTTTTAATGTATGAGAAGGATGCTGGCAATAGGAGGAAACCCATAGAAAAAACTATCTACGTTTTTTTCTAAGGTTGTAGATACAATCTTAGAGCAACTTTTTCTTTGTAGAACCATGAAAACTGACCAAGAAGGAGTAAGTGCTTACAGTTCCCTCCTCCCTGCCCCTATTCCCCAGCCAGATTGACTTGTGACATCCGGACTCTTGAAAGATATTTGGGCAAGCTTCCACCAAATATTTAGTGAATGTGCCAATTTAAGAGAAAATAATAAAAATAAATTTGGACGAGGCCTTCAGAGGGCTTGAGGATGCTGATTGCTTCCTGTTAATCCTATCAGTGTAAACTTTTCAAGAACTACCTCTGTTGATAATAAGGGTAGTATACTAAGGCATGGCTCTGGTTAATTCTCTAGAATATAATCTGGGGCAGTTTGTCACTAGTCTAGGAGTAACCTGGAGCTCACAGTGAAGTAAAAGAAGTTTTTTTGTGCACATTTCACCTGAATTAAGTCCACCTGACTTTAGGCAAGTAATAGATGTACCTAATCCAGAAGCCTAATTACTGTCAGGGCTTTCTATAGGACTTCTCTTGAGGAGCAATTCAGCAACCCCTAGTCAGAAATACTGCTGCAAAATATTTTCCTCCTTTTGTCGTTTAACGAAAAAATCTAGGGATGCTCCTAGCTTGGATAGCTCGCTCACTTTCTTTAGGCCTGTGTTTGAGTGCTAAATGCCTAATCTGCCAGACTATTTTATTAGGAATATTTGTAAATTATTAGAGATTATTAATTGACTGTTACATGTCTGTTAAGGGAATAAAAATTGTAAAAAAGCTTCAATTCATCTTGCCTTTTATATTTGCATATGACCTAGTAAAATCTATGTTATTAAGTATGTGATCATTAGAATTTTTAGTACTCTTTGGGTATTCTATGCTATGATTGTGCATATGTTAAATATCACTGTAAAATGGTGAATAATAAATTAGGTTCCACGTTAAAAAAAAAAATAAAATATTGTCAGCCAAGAGCATTTAATTACAGCTGTTTATGTTGAAAAGGCTGAAGACCATGGAACAATGTGCTGAATGGAATGAGCAAGAATTGCCACCCTGTGCTTTGCATGTTAAAAGTAATGAGGGCAGTCCAAACAAAATTATTTGCATTCTGTCCAACTTTGGCTTGAAAACACCATACAGTTCCACAGAATAGCTTAATTGCCTAGTATAGCATAATTGCCAGGCATGGGAAGTAATATAATTTACATGTCTGACCATGAAATGAACCAGGGAAACTGCTGGTTTATAGCAGCTTGGTTTTGACTTATCTGAGCTTTAGAATTTTTACAAGTGTAAATCCAAACGTTGATTGCTGCAGCAATACCTCATGTTTTATCTTTCTGCATCCTGGTATTACAGACTTGAGGATTTTGTGGGTCCCTGAAACTGTCAAATGGGGGAGAATTGCAGGTTGTGCCTGTGAGGCTCTGGGTAAGGGTGGGACCAGTTTGTGCCCAAGAACAATGCTTGGCTCTGTCCTGCTGCACCTCAGCCTCTGGGGAAACAGGGTGAGAAAAGCTGGGTGTGCTGGAGAAGGTTCTAACATACTCCTGAAACTGATCCACTTCTTAGGCCAATTAAAATTCTAAGTCACGGAAGTTTTTAACAGTGCAGTTTTAATGACTACTTTCTATTTTCTGGGCAGTTAACATGCATTACACTCTTGTTATTTATTTCACTGACTTCCCCAGGATGCTCTAAATAATGACTAGAAAGATGCTGTCTCAGCATTTGAGTCTTTGCTGAGTGTATTTGTAATATAATGCTTATCTGCATCATTTGCAGAAAGAGGTGATTCTCAAAAGTTAGAATAGCAAACAGAATTGCTTAGGTGAGATGTATCGGGCTAAAGCTATGTTTGGGAAACAAGCTTCTGTCTGGGTATGTGTTGTTTCATGTAGTAGCTTTGTGTAATATTGTTTATGTTCCTATGACTTCACAAGGCAAATGCATCTTCTGTTTGCTTCTAGTTATTTTTGGTACAGACTTGTCCTTATTGCATTATTCCTTTGTTGAGATGTTGATCAAATGTATGTGAAGATAAATAGGGATAAGAAATAGATGCCTCACATTATAGTGTTGAGAATAGCTATAATTTTATTCCTTGTTGGAACGCTCTTTGGTCTGAAGGAAAATTTGCATCTCACAGGGTAACATGCTGTCAGTGTTTCTTTGTGTCAATATTGAGCCCTTGATTTTGTCTCACTGTTGGGTTTATCCCACCCCTGTGGACTCACCCTACATGGGGTAACAGCTGAAGCCTTTCTCCTGTTTATAACTGGATGACAAAAAGAAAGCTTGCTATTTTAGTAGTGGGACTAGGCATGCTCAGGTTTTTTATTTATTTGTTTTTAGTTCAATGTTATCAAAAAAAGGAGAACTCTCCATGAACCACAACATATTTTGTCTTTAAGTCCTGGGTGGAAAATGCAAACATGAGAATATTTAGAGAAATCCAAGATACCATCAACAACCAAGCCAAAAACTAAGCAGTATGAGTTGTTTGGCATGGCATGACCCTAGTAACATCTTCTGTTAAAAAGCATAAGTGGCTTCCATTGCAAATATAGAAGGTTAGTTCGGATCCTCTTCGAAAGAGGTGTCAGACAACTGTCAGTTCAGTCTTTGTTTCTGAACTTTAGGTTTAGGCACCTGGGGGAAAAAAAAAACCCACCCCAAAACATAGGTGCCTAAATATGGATATCTTTCTTTGGAAGCAAACTTCAGCCATCAAATTTATAATTGTTGGCCTAAGTATAAATGAGCTACAGTAGAGTAATCAGACTGTAGGTCTGATTAAAAGACAGTTTAAGCTGATAGTAATATTGGTAATTACTCCATTGACTTTTGGATTTCTTTATTTTTTTGAGATAAAATAACCCTTTCAATGTAATTTTATTAGAGATAGACTGCAGGACCTAGTACGTACCATTCAATATACTATCTAGACATTCTTTTTCCATATGCATTAGTGAAAGCATGTTGTGAACATTATGCATTTAAAATGAATTGAAATGGCATTCAAATTATTTTTTATATGGGCTTCATCTACTCAGTTAATTCAGTTTAAACACAATTGGCATTCAATTGCACTGAAGGCATGCATATTCTATGATTTTATTGTCAAAAATCACAGAAGAGACACTGGCTCTTTCTCTTGCTCTAACAGTACTTTAACTTTCTGGCAAACAAATCTTGGTTTTGTTTTGTTTTGTGTGTCCCCCCCCACCCCGCCTTCAAGAGAACTTTTTTGGGAGGTGGGTTTTTTTTAAGTAGTCACATTGCCTAGGACTTGGTATTTTGACTGCAGGTTTTTCCTGTCTGACGCTGTCAGTGTTATACTGGCTATTACTTTTTGAAGGCACTGAGTAGGAAGTATACGATGATGACGAAAAATTTTCATCTATGCTGCCTTTAGTCAAATAGGCTTTGCTCTTCTCTTTCCTTGAACTTTTATTTGATGGCTGTGGCTGCAATTCACTAGCTGTTCTCAGTGAATACTCTGCGTGCCCACTGTAATGTAGAGGGAGACAAGTGGGATCATGCATAGGTTCATCCTGCCAAGTAGTTAATCACAAAGCAATATTATTTCCTTTACAAAAAAAAAAAAATTACAC